>NC_089768.1:20770000-20822500 GCF_040412425.1 Macrobrachium rosenbergii | reverse complement strand
GTGCCGTTAACAGCACTAGTTGAAGGTACAAATAGGTCACCTGTTGGACCTATAACATCAAATTGAGTAGCAGAAGAGATGCCTGGCGAAAATGAATCTCGACTCACTGAGGATACAGTGTTAAGAAGACAGTGTTAGTGTTGCATCTTCCTCCACAACGTTATCGCGAAATGTCAAGTCCTTATCATCTGGCAAAACTACGGAAGGTTCCCTGTCTGTTGAACAAACAAAAGCCTTCACAGATACCCGTTCCAGGTGTTACAACAAGCGCTAATGTATCGATCTCAGTTGTTCGTTGTTACTGGTTGCTACCTGCATTCATTTCGTCTGTTTCTCCGGTATGACCCGAGGCTTTATTCAGTAGTGCCTGTCTATGCCGAAACAGGTCGCATAAGAGATGGGTTTGGCATAGTAACCAGGTAACCATGCAGTGGAATTAAGTGACGTGTCTTCACGTGCGTTACACGTTCAACGTATTCGAAGACATCGGTTGAACGATTTTCGAAAATCTACAAGTCGATCAAAGGGAGGAATGTTGTGCTTCTGACCTTCGGAAGCTGGAGTTTCAACTGGACCCTTGTTTTCCTTATTTTCTGTAAAGTTGGTGATATTTGCCATTTTCGAGATTCGAATTTTCCATTAAGCTGCCAAATGGGTGGCTTGTCTGCAAAGTCTAAGTGATATTTTTCTGTTCTTCAAAATGTATAAATCTTTGCACATTTACCATGCGAGAAAAACGGAACTTGCTGACTGATATCTTTGAAACTGTACTGTTGCTACTATATTCATACATACCAACAAACACATGCACACACACACACACACACACACACACACACATATATATATATATATATATATATATATATACATACTATATATATATATATATATATATATATATATATATATATATATATATATATATATATATATATATATATATATATATATGTATGGGGCTTATGATGAGTTTATTAATTAATTAACGTAATTTATGAGGCCCTGAGTTGCCAATGACACACGTAACCTGTCCATTAAAGTTACCGTTAACCTCAAAGACAGACAATTACTTAATTAAATAAGGTCGCCAGCCGGGAAAACACAATATAAGGGATAGGTTACTCTGCAACAAATGGATACATCAAATAATTCCCAACTGGTCCTGACAAAGAAAGAATGTGCAGTTAGCGAGAAATTATGAACTTTTGCCCACGTCGGACACAGTCAAGTTTCCCTTGCTTCAAGTAAAGTTATAACACAATGGATGTCTGTACTACTATATATGCAATTTATACTGGTATATCGAACAATGGGATATATATAATAATATATCACAGGAATGGTTATATATTAATTATTCTTATGCTACTTCATAAAAGTAAATTGGTTATACCATATTATCGTAGATGGGCGAAGAGGAAACAATAGAAAGGTTGAGATATAGGGGAAGAAATATTAGCAAACAGCAGATACTAGTCAGTTTTCAAACTTACCATTACGTGGTTTGCTTATATATGACGATGCGGATTCTAACACACGGTAATGTTGTTCACTAATGAAAAGACAAATATAATATATGCGTTCTCAGTCAGGACGTTACTCTCTCTACTTGGCTCAAGTCTGATAGGTCATCCATCGCCCCAGGCAGTATGCATAGGACAAAGCAAATAGTTTGAGACCACCCTCACTAGAGGTTATGTAAGACCCTCCCTATGGGTTTAGGCCCCTATTGCTAACTATTCCTACTAAAGACGTTATTTTTTTTTTAGATACCCAGCCTCCCCAAGCATGGACAGAGGCGTCTTCCTGTCTTTGTTAGAACAATATGTTTACTAAATAATGCAGAACAGACGAACAGCAGAATATTTACAAATATATATATATATATATATATATATATATATATATATATATATATATATATATATTATGTGTGTGTGTGTGTGTGTGTGTGTGTGTGTGTGTGTGTGTGTGTACAGGTAGATAGCTAGATATATAAGATGTGTTTGAACATAGTATGTTGGTCATTTGGCAAGAAACAGATCCTCTGACCTTTATACAGTTAGTTCGACTGCTCTCATCAGATCATGTAAACACTACTTAAAGCAATGACAACATTTTTCCAAAAACAAAAATGATTTTTTTCTTCTAGTGGTTATCTTTCGTTTCAGTATGACAATACTGTCAAAGGATCACCTTTGAAAATCTCTCATCTCTTTTATTTGCCGTTATGACGCCGGACAACCTGTGATACTTCACCTATATTGTTTGAGTAAACAGATTCTCGATTATATAAACCTGTGGACAGGAACCCAGAGGTCACAACGACTCTAAAAAAAAAAAAAATTCAGAATAAGAGTCGGGAGCGAGAAAAGCAATATCCGTTAGGCTTCTTTCATAATCCTCTCACCCTTTTGTGGGACAACGAGCGTGATGCCGTTGCTTAAGACCTTCTCACTTGGGATATCCCACAACCCCTTGAGGCCACAATGTGGAGATGGAGAAAATGCCCGTTGTTTCTTTTTCATTTATTTCAAAGAACTATCTTTTTCTATATTTCATATGACTTATACTTTGTCTATTTATTATTCATAGACAAAGTATAAGTAATACGACTTATATTACTTATATTGGTCTATGAGTAATAAATAGACAAAATATAAATAATATGAAATATGACTCACACTTTGTCTATCTATTATAACTTATGACTTATAAGACATAATAAATAGACAAAGTGTAAGCCATATTTCATATTACTTATACTTTGCCTATGTATTATTCATAGATAAAGTATAAGTAATGTGAGTCATATTACTTATACTTTGTCTATATTTCATATGACTTATACTTTGTCTATTTATTATTCATAGACAAAGTATAAGTAATACGACTTATATTACTTATATTGGTCTATGAGTAATAACTAGACAAAATATAAGTAATATGAAGTATGACTCACACTTTGTCTATCTATTATAACTTATGACTTATAAGACATAATAAATAGACAAAGTGTAAGCCATATTTCATATTACTTATACTTTGCCTATGTATTATTCATAGATAAAGTATAAGTAATGTAAGTCATATTACTTATACTTTGTCTATGAATAATAGATAGACAAAGTATAAGTCATATGACTTATGACTTATACTGTGTTTGTTTATTCATATGACTTATACGTTGTCTATTTATTATTCATATCTGACAATATGATCTATTATGCCATAGCCAAAGAGCCACGTGGAAATAATCATTTGTAAAATATCTAATTTCGTAATACTTCTAAGACTATAATTATTTTGCGTCCTTCCTCTCTATCAATATAGCTTTTGTTTGAGTTAATTTTATCTTAATTTTATTCCAGAAGGAGAAATGTAAAATTTTCTTTGCTTTTCGTAACGGGAGCAGTAAAGAATATTAATGTAACAAACGATCTAGACCTCTTGAATTGCTGAATGCATGGTATTTAGAATAAAAAAACAAAAAAGATTTTAGAGAAAATAAATATATTAAATTCAAACAGCAGGAACCCAAAACAAATGATACCATTATAGAACATTAGTTGCCTTGCAAAAGCATATCTATCCTTAACAATTTACAAGAATATCTATTTTGTCCTTGATTAAAGCATCTTGTAACAATATGGCTCACATACTGCCATTGACAATAACCATACCATGTGAATTATGACAGAAAAAAAACATGCTAATTTTGACGATTATCTCTGCATGATTGTTGTTAGCCGTCCTGAAAAATTATCGTCATAGAAACTAAGTTTTGGGGGATGAGAAAGTTTTCCTAATTATTAAGAAACATTTAATGAGATTACTAATATAAGCTATTGTCTAATCCAGTTAACAACAATTCGTGAAGTCCTGAGGACAAGTTTCAACCTACTCTTGATCAATCTTGTTAGCCTAAGCCTTCAACATGCTTGTCAGTCTTGGTATTTCATCGTTTTAACATTGGACAAAGAAGTAAATATGATAATACGATTTTGGTCATGCTAATGAGCAAAGTTGGCATAGTGCTAATAATTAGCATTCATACCTATCTGAAAATTTTTCTAGTGATAGTTGAGTAAACCCTTTCATAATCATACATTAATGCTTAGGAAATTCTTCAAGAAAACAGTTCAGCTGTTGTTACGATGATTTTACAAATAAAATGAAAACGTAATATTGACTTTCTTCATAGTGCTAATGTATGTACTATATGTCCTACAGCAGATGAAATTTTGTGCACAGTTACAAGATATATGAAAAACAAGTAGCATCAAAAGAAGGATAAGAGGAAAATATCTATAGTGGAACACGATTTGTTGTAGAAAAGTAGTGAGTTAAGGAAGTGATATGGATAGAAGAATGATGAAAACATGGATCATGGCTTTCGATTTTACCTGCGTATTATTTATAAATCGTATTAACTCTCAATCTGATTGCAAAACGAAAGTAACCTTTTCCTCTCCATGCAGTCAGGGATATCCAGACAAAAATAAAACCCCAGTCTCTTTGTCCCCAAACATTAAGGATAATGAAGGGCTTCTGTTTGTTTTTTTATCACAGGTAGGTAACTTTAATGAAATGCTCTTATATATCCGTTACTTTGCAATTCGGATTTTAATGGCTATAGTCGCTGCTATACTAGACTGAAGAACGCCAATTAGTTACCAGTTACTTCAGTCTGTTTATATCTCTGTTAAAGAAGGCAACGTCTTAGCTTTGGGAAAAGGAGTCTAAGTCTCCCATTGAACAAGAAATAAACCAAACTTCAGATTATTGTCCCTAAAGATCGGGAGCAGTAATTGAACAGGAGATTGTTGCTTTCAATTACCTTCACTCTAAATGAAAGTGCAGACAGTTCTTAGATGAAATCACTGAATAGGATTTCAGAGAATTAGCCAATTTTGTTTTTTCAAATCTGGTGAACAAAACTTGAAGAGCTGGACTCTTTGTCATTTCAACCAGTACCTACGTAGGCATATTCGACGATTCCGTAGGAGGTTAGTGCCGTCAGAGCACTGCACGCGGTACACTGTAGGCATTATTAAAAAGTGTTTGCAAAGTCCCTTCAGCCCGTAACAATACCCAATACTAGTCTCTTATCTTCCATTTTGCTGTCACTTTTGGCCTGTGTACCTATTGGATGAATACAGTATGTCTTATCTATTTGCATCAGTTTAGACGACTCACCCTCATTTAAAAGATGAAGGTTATAAGCAAATAATATGAATTTATCCTCTGGTCAGTGGAATGAGGATTAATGCATGAGAGCCTCTAGCGACCAACCATTAAGAATATCAGAAACTCTAATCGGCCACTTGATGACCAATTAACTAACCTTTCCTTCTCGGTGACCTTTTCCTCCTGGGATCACTACTGTATATAATTTTCGTAACTGACTCTTACAACACTGTCGTTTCTCTATTAATCCTGGTTATATATATATATATATATATATATATATATATATATATATATATATATTATAGTATTTATACACATATACAAACATATATATTTGTATGTATGTATGTATATATATATATATATATATATATATATATATATATATATATATATATATATATATATATATATATATATATGAAAAGCCTATGGGTCACAAGTATATTATGAATTACAATACAAAGCGAATGTTTAATTAACAAGTGGGGAGGAAAACTGTCCCAAAATCTTGAAGAGAATGTTTAGCTATCACCTGACGCATTTCTTAATTAGGTAAAATGGTGGCGTCAGGTCTCTCGTGACGTGGGAACAGGTGACGTGACTTCATATGTGCGTTCGCCGGAAATATCCAGGTTCCGGTGAGGAACGTGTGTTCGTGCGTTTCTTTTGGATCGAGTCCCGAGGTGTGAAGGGATTAGATATGGGAAAAGGTTTCATTGGAAGACCAACACTGAACAGTATTAAAAGTCTTCAAGTGGGGACTTTGTGGTTCGTGATTTATCGTTCAAGACTGTGAACATTGCTTTTTGGAGGTAGGAACCACATTCAATTTCCCAAACTGTAGATTGTTTTCTCCATTTTTATAATGTCTTTTTTTTTTGCAAGCATTTATTTATATGATATATTTTATGAGTAACATGGGAAGGATTTCCATATCTACATTTTTATGCTTTTGGGGATTAATGAGGAATTCATTTGACTTCTTCAGATGTTTCGCTAAGAAAGAGGTTGAAGATGTACTCACTGGAAATGTACTTGACTTTGACTTATTTTGACTTATTGCAAGTTACAGTGTAAGACTATAATGTGAATGATCTTTGGGAACTTTAATATTACATTCTAATCCATCTCCTATTTTTTGCAATCTAGTAATGTTAGATTTTGTCAAATGAATTATTTTGGGTAAAGCTTGTTTCTCTGTAGACCTGAGAGAGAGAGAGAGAGAGAGAGAGAGAGAGAGAGAGAGAGAGAGAGAGAGAGAGAGAGAGAGAGAGAGAGAGAATGCAGAGTGAGTGGGTACTGAGATGTGCTACCAGCAGCCTTTGTGCGTCCACTAGCAAGGCTGCCAATAGATGGGACGTCTCGACTTTGTAGTAATAGGTAAGCAATGAAATTGCATCTCGACTGGCCTATAGTAATTTGGTGGCAGCAGTGGGATTCGAACCCACGCCTCCGAAGAGACTGGTGCCTCAAACAGTGAACAATATCCAGAACCGTAGGCACTAAACTACTAGGAACAGCTATTTGTGCCGTATCACCCTTATCCTCATTATTTCTCAGTCCGTATCTAATCTTCCTAACTAACAAATTACCCTCTAACTCAAGCCCTGCAAAAGGCAACTTATAACCCTTCCTAACTAAGCCTATTTTTGTCCCTTCATATAGGATTCCTTTTAAGATTAGAGAACAGGTAGAGTAAGAGGTTAATAAGTGGGAGGAGGAGGGCATTGTTAGGCCCAGTTCCTCACCTTTTAATTTCCCGTTGTTAGCAGTGCCGAAGAAGGATGGTTCAGTACGAGTTTGTGTGGACTTTAGGAAGTTGAATGATTTATTTGTTGAGATTGGGGGCAAGAATATTTATTCTTCAACTGATCTGATGCAAGGGTACTTGCAAGTGCCGCTTAGCGAGGAGAGTCGAAAGTACACTGCTTTCTCTTTGCCGAAGGGTCATTATGAGTTCACGCGGATGCCGTTTGGTTTATCAGGTAGTCCTATGGCATTTACTAGGTTAATGAATACAGTTTTGCATGGCTTGTTAGAGAAATCTATATTCCTCTACATGGACGATATATTAGTTGCCAATGATTCGGTAGAGGAACATTTAGACTTTAGAGGCTCTTAGGGAGGTTTTATGAGACTTGGGTTAGCTGGTTTGATGATAAAATCAGCTAAGTGTAATTTTCTGAAGAAGCGGACAGTTTTCCTCCCCACTTGTTCATTAAACATTCACTGTGTATTGTAATTCATAACATACTTGTGACCTATCGGCTTTTTCATATATATATATATATATATATATATATATATATATATATATATATATATATATATATATATATATATATATATATATATATATATATTTATATTTATATATATGTGTGTGTGTAATATATATATATATATATATATATATATATATATATATATATATATATATACTGCATATAAATTTAGACAGACACACATGTAGACAGATAGACTGTAGTAGTAAGCTTTTTCATATTATTACATAGGAAAATAACGAATATTGTGAAATAATGCAAATTCAGTACTATGAGGGTTGTGTTCTTGAAACTATTAACTTTATATAACACATTCATATAAGTATATATAATTCAAGAGAAAAATTAACTACCATATATAAAAAAACAATAGTTCTTAATGCTTAATTCACAGAGATCGGTTCAAAACTCACAGGTCCATAATCACATAAAGTTAGATCATTAAAAGGGAGATCTAACTAACTTACACTGGATTCTTGTATAGTCATTGAAAGTGATATATATATATATATATATATATATATCAATTCAATTTTGTTTAATAAAGAAAATATAAAATCTGCCACTAAGTATACAAGTGCATAAAAATCAGTTAAATTCGGTCTGTGAAAATATAACTGCAAAACCTCTCGAACATAGGTTTGAAATAATATGCTTATAATATCGGTTTGCTGCTGGTTATCAGATGCCGTTGAGTCTTGTAATTCTGTATTAGAACAAAAATTCATTCTGCTCATCAATGGATCTTTATCACATTCAGACATCGAGTCTATATCATATGCATTTATTAAAATATCATATAAACCTCTGCCAGTGATAGATTATACTGTTCACAACGTTAGTGTTTTCCTAATAAAATCCTACGGAGTATTTAGAGACCTCAAGCCTGCAGAAATCTGCAATTTGTTAAAAATTTCGAAAAATGTACAGTTTTACTTCCTAATAAACATAGTGATAAGATTCATAATTGGGGACTCTTAGAATCTTTTTAATTCTTTATGATAACCAACTCCAATCTGTTTCAAGGGCCTATGGGTAATCCTCAACTCAGTGTCATACGTTTGTAAACAATATTGTTGTATAGAGAGATAAGACAACTTTCCCGTATTATTAGAAATGATTCCTCTCTCTCTCTCTCTCTCTCTCTCTCTCTCTCTCTCTCTCTCTCTCTCTCTCTCTCTCTCTCTCTCTCTAGCTCAAAGAAGAATTAGAGGAATTTATTTCTGGTGATAGAAATTCATTTCTCGTCATAATGTGGTTCGGATTCCACAATAAGCTGTAGGTCCCGTTGCTAGGTAACCAGTAGGCTCTTAGCCACGTAAAAATAAGTCTAATCCTTCGGGCCAGCCCTAGGAGAGCTGTTAACCAGCTCAGTGGTCTGGTTAAACTAAGATATACTTAACTTTAACTTTGTGATTGAGACTGACATGAAAAGAGAATGTTTCATCCCTTAGAATATTTTTCCAGTCAGACCGTATCACCCTCATTATTTACGTAATAAAAGGTTGTCCTAATTTGACAAAATGCTCCTTGATAACCAAAGGGAGGTAACTTGTCCCAGAGCTAATGATTGACTGACTAATTACTTGTATATTTCAGTCCGTGTTGCTATTTGCAAAGCCACGAACGTCAAAAGAAATAAAATTAGTTATAACTCACCGGACCAGATTAGTATTTAATCGTCAGTTACTTAATTGCATTAAAAATAAATTACATTTAAAGGAGTAAGTTGCATATCCAGGTATGAAAACTTGCATGTTTGACCAGCGGAAAAAAATAAATTTCTATGACGTGAGAACAGAGAGCAGGGGTCTCTCTCTCTCTCTCTCTCTCTCTCTCTCTCTCTCTCTCTCTCTCTCTCTCTCTCTTTCAGAAATGACCTGGAAATCAATGGGAGTTCCATTTTTGTAAAATAAAAAAAAATACACCAGTCTCTTCGTCAGTATTTTGAAGTATTGACTGCTTGAAAATTTAACAGCAGAATCAGTAATGATTAAAGTGACATTTTACTTCAAAAAATGAAAAATCGATAACAAGAGCAAAAGAGCAAACACTTCCTGATATTACGTCACTGACGAGCATATTGCAACGAGCCTTTTGTGTGCAGTGAGGGCCAAATAATAAGACCCTTTTAGAGCATGGTTTACTCTGGAGAAAGAAAAACACCTCCGTTATTAAAATGCGTTTTGGGACGAAGATGAGGTACGTGGGCAACAAGTGTAAGACTTAAGGAGCAGACGTTAATTAAAGAAACAACAAATAACGTATGTACGTAAATGGTAAAGTAAATGTAGCAATGTATTGTTGATGTTTCACAAAATCCTGTATTTTTATATCCCAGCGCAATACGACTGGTACACACACACACACACACACACACATACGTATCTATATAAATACATATATACTATACATATATATATGTGTGTGTGTATGTATGTTTATTTCGTGAAGGAATGCATACGCGTTATAAATTGAAACAATCTCGAAAATTTTTTGGAAGAATTGAAAAAACTCCATCACGAGGACCTAACGAACTCACTTCAGATATATATATATATATATATATATATATATATATATATATATATATATATATATATATATATATATATATATATATATATATATATATATATATATATATATATATATATATATATATATGTGTGTGTGTGTGTGTGTGTGTGTGTGTGTGTGTGTGTGTGTGTGTGTGTGTATGAAGTGAGTCCTCGTGATGGAGTTTTTTCACTTCTTCCTAAATATTTTCGAGATTGTTTCAGTTTATAGCGCGTATTCATTCCTTCACGAACCAAACTAAAGTATTCTTTATCATCATCACAAGGGCGCAGATGCTCTTCAGTTTTCAGTTCGGATTTCGGAGAACTCATTGATTGTCCTGGAACATTTTTCATAACAGTATTCGTCAAAACCAATAATAAAGAATTCTCTCTCTCTCTCTCTCTCTCTCTCTCTCTCTCTCTCTCTCTCTCTCTCTCTCTCTCTCTCTGACAGTAAAAGACTTACCAAAACCCTGAAATGAATGTAGAACCGCCAACGTTCTCTATATTTTTGTGAGATTTTTCCATTTGAGGGAAAATTCACACATGGATCCGAGACAACGACCTCGAATTCCTATTATCAATCAAGCATACGGAACTCCGGGACCTTTTTCGGAGTCTGAATTCTTCCAAGTGACTGCAGATTCCTTCAGATTGATTCTTCTTGAACTTAATGTGGAGAATTATGACTCCAATGTCCTTTATGTGTAATATTATAAAAATAAGTCAGTTACACATCTAACACAACTCGGGCCGGTCTGCAGACCCTCCCCCTGGGATTCCTACCCAGAGGGAGCCAAGGACTCCCGGCAAGGAGGTCCTCCAGGCATGGTCATGCTCCAGGGTTGCAGTCCTAAGAGGGAGGCAGTCACATTCCTTTCCACGGCGATTTCAATTAACTTTTTGAACAGTTTTACAAATGATAAAGAGTAGCCCAGAATTCTTATCATTAAAAGCTAGTATTGTCGAGAACTTTGTTGTTTCACTAATAAATAAGTAACAGAAGAGGAATTAAACCCTAAACCAAGAGCAAACGAGCATAAAGTCTAAAGTACCCACAGATGAATCACTGTCTAAATGGTCATAAGCCAACTGGCTATGAAATACTTTAGAGAATAAAGATCACCTGAAGTCCTTTATGAAGTGTCTCATCATAACCGTGAAATAAATTATAATATAAATAAGTGATAATAATTTCCGGTTGGAAGATATGTTAATTATATGAAATGATTGTAGTACCGAGTCTTTACTCTGCTAAACTCATTAACAACATCAAATATCTGACAGCCGATTACTACACCGTGGCTGCTAATTTACGAACATCAATCTAGTAGTGGAATCAAATTGCTTTTAAAAGACTTTTTTTTTATTTCTTATCGTGTAAATGGAATATCTACGTGCTTTCCGTAGAAATTATGATGATAAAGATTTAGAATTATATAGAACAATCTCTCTCACGCACATACACAGATGCACACACACACACGGACATATATATGTGTGTGTGTATATATATGTGTGTGTGTGTATGTATGTATGTATGTATGTATGTATGTGTGTGTATATATATATATATATATATATATATATATATATATATATATATATATATATATATATGAATATGTGTGTGTACATTTAGCCTTTTCATCACGTAAGCCGTGAAATGCCTAAAACTCTTTAGTTGAATACAAACACAGGCAGAAGATAACATTGATGTCAAATCCTTGAAACATTAAAACAAGAAATTCTACCTTGTGCAATAGAGGGAAAAGGAAGGGAAAAACACTAAATAAAACTGATGTTTTTGCAGCTTTTCATACGAATACGTATCATATCCCTAGGGGACTTGTGGATAACGTTGAAATAATATTTCTTGCATTTTCGCGAGAGAGAGAGAGAGAGAGAGAGAGAGAGAGAGGAGTGGGGGTGTTTCTTTTGATAAGATGGCAATCAATGTTTCTAACGAGAGTTAGAAAAACATGATCGAAAAGTATTTATCAGCTGAACTCTTGCAACAAAACTTTGATTGAAGGCATTTTGATGAGTTAAGTGAATATTACTTGCAATGAAGAAATACAGTAGTAAGATTTATAGCATTTATTTTTATTTGCTCTGGAAAGAAAGTAGCTTCGACAAATAATTCTGTTCTCACATTGCCTGAGACTGACAACATAAGTTTCGTTATGAGAACTGCCTTTGCACGTCAAGTTTTCACTGTTGAGAAGGAATAAGTCGGTGAAAGTACAAATACAAACCTAGAAAGAATGACATTGAGACGCGTCCAGAACTTGTAAATATGAAAATCTTTTAGAAAACACGAATAACACGCCTACGATGGAGTATCAAAAGTCTCCTTTTTATATTTGAAGGTATATATATATATATATATATATATATATATATATATATATATATATATATATATATATATATATATATATATATATATATATATATATATATATATATATATATATATATATATATATATATATATATATATATATATATATATATATATATATATATATATTATATATGTATGTATATAATTATATATACACACATATTATATCTGTTTGGTAGGTAAATAAAATATTCTGGAAGTGCATTTCATCTTTTGGGTAAGTAATCAAAAGGAGTAATCATCTATATATATGCAAGAATAAAATTTCATATTGACCTGAAACGTAACTTCTCCCATGTATTATTGTCTCATGTCATTCCGGATTTAATTCGCGATTAGATATTCAAATAGCTAAAAATATAGATCTATAAGAAAGAACCGCTCGAAAAATCAAATTCCATTTGAAATACAAGGTCATTAAGTTTCAAGGTTAATGAAAATTGCCATTAGAGCCATCGAATGTTGATTATTCCAATTCCAAACGGGTCATTATCGTTATTGTCGTTCCGATGAATATCTCATCCATGTTACACTCTTCTCACGAGGCTCTCTTAATTACTGAACCCCTGTTAATTAGGCCAGGTACGGAATGCGGATGTTGGTAAAGGGGTGGTATGTCCTTTGAACTGCCGAACTCATTACTTTGTCGGTAGGGGTTGGAAGAAGAAGAATCAAAACAGTGGTTCTTTCATGAATTAGCGTTTATTCTTGATATAGTTTCCTCATTGATACAGAGAAAATGCATAATCACCCTTGTTGACATAAACTCGAGGAAGACAGCAGATGACGGTAGATGTTAAAAATACCTATGATATATGATTTTTGAAATGCATTGCTGTGAATCTTAATAATTTCTAACATGAAAATATAGTGAATATGTTTGTTGAGTGCAACCATCTCCGAAACTCCGATATTCCGGGGAATCAACCTGGAACCATAATTCACCAAAATGCAATTATAACTTTTTGAATAGTAATTTACCTTTAACCTCAAACTCAATTTTAAACTTGGATGTCTGAAAAAAATTATTGAATTTCATTGCCATGCGGATTCTTTATTGACCCCATGATGAGTTACTAATTTAATTTCCAGATTTTTCAACGAAGTAAGACATGATTATGATAAAACATAAGAATACCCAAAAGCTTGAAACAGGTTTCTCCTCGGATTAAGATGCAAACAGAGCCGTAGACATATACACCCATTCAAAGCTGAAATCTGTCAAGCAGAAATTCACTTTGATTTAAAAATAGAAAGTGCCGTATTTCTGCTATCAATTCCATTACCATAAGCTAGGACAAGTTGCATAAATCCAAAACTTGGCATTTTTCCCTCAATACAAAGCTAAGAACTATTGGTTCAACTTTAACGTTTCTATGCACCATTTTTAGCCCGATGAAAACAACCCATTTATCATACGATTAAAAGCAAATAGATTTGCCTTATTCACTTAATATCCAGTTTTTTATGAAGATTGAAAAGGTGAAATTGATGTATTCTACATTCTAGCTTTATTCCCTAACATGTGGTTTTCCGTAAAAAAAAAAAAAAAAAATCGTGTTAAAAAACGAAGTTTCTATGACAATCCGATGAAACAGAAACAGAATAAAAGAGGAATAGAAAAACATGTCTTTTTACGATCCAAACCAAGAGAATCCAAAACTGAAAACTAAGCATTTACCAGCCTGACTGTGAGTTTTCCTTGGAAAAAAAATACTGGAATGAACGCCATAATGGGCACGCACTATAATAATGAGTTCATGCGTATGTCAAAAGAGTGTTTAGAGTTTCAGGACATGAACTCATTTATTATTCTTTATCCTCTTACAACCAAGCGATTTCCTTTTAACGAAAATTCATGCGAGTTTCGGCGTATATTTCTAATTTTATTCAATCACACGTGTGCAGATAGTTGCTGTGCTAGGAACTTATACGACAGTAACTTCATCTTATGAGCGTCAAGTATACTTGAAACAGGCTACCGAAGTGATGCCAGACACATTTCAAAGAGCGTTATCCGATTTTCTATGAGAGAGGAAAAAAATAGAGTATCGAAACCTCTTGGCTGTGCTGACTCGGTATTGAGATGCATACTAGCTAGCAAGGGAGCTTTTATTACAAAGGCAGTCACTAGGAGCGTAGGTCTGAGGAACAGTACGAGCACGCAACGAAGTTCATCTTTAAAGCATTAAAACTTGACTGAAAGGTTCCCGTCATTTTTGAGGTTTCCAACAGAAGTCTCATCAGTGGAAAGATTTAGGAACTTAACTGTCCTTATAAGTGTACATATTGTCATGTACTAAATTATATGCTGATCAGCCTGAGGTTCTCACATTGTCAGTAAATTATATGAGCACTGAATAAAGTAAGATTAGTTCGTCTACTACAGTTAAGTGCATAACCACACAAAACTCAAATAACAAACCATGTTTGTTATCGACGCAAATCTGCAAGACTACTAATACAATAAAGTTCAAAATGTCAGTGCTGTTTGTTATTCTATAATTCAAACAAGAGAGGTTTTGTAAAAGCGTATGAGACAATGCTTTGCAAAACAACGATAACACAACTCCCACGGCTGAGGAAGAGGGGAAAGGGGGTCCTGAGGGTGATCTAGGACACATGGTAGTGGATGTTATGAGGGAACGATTATGAAGAAAATATAAAAGACCGGACTAAAACAGTTAATTTGAACTGTGCTACATCTAACTGGACAATGAAAGTAACGTAATACAGAAAATGTTCACATAATTCACATTTTCTAAAAGGCTGGGTATCGTAATCTTTCTATCAGCGTATTACACTCTAATTTCATTAAGTTTGTTCATTAACCACTTTTTTTCAATTTATGTTCTTTTCATTGTATTCAACAGGAGCTAAAAACTTGAGCGCCACAGGTCTTGTAAGAGGAAGCACATCTTCCAGTTATAGGGAGCAGTTATTCCATTCCCACAAAAAAAAAAAAAACTATGTTTGTATCATTAAGTCTTTCGAATTCCGATTCCCCATTGCACATATTTCATGAGCAACAAAGAGTAAACCTTAATATGCAATTGCAAAATGCTTCCTAGTGTACTTCCGAGCAATTCACCGATATTTTGGACGTTCAACTAATGGCTCGCAAATGGCCGAATATTTTAGCTGTATCGATCTGCTAATAATTCGCAAAGGTATTTAACTGTTCCGAATGAAATGGGTCCAACTTTTGCAGCCACAGAGAAATCCGATTTCTTTCAGAGACTGCATGGCTTCTCTTCACGCTCACGATGCATTGCGAATTCCCATTTTTACCCGTGAACAAGATTAACGCATCATTTAATGGTACTTCATGTGAATATACTGAGTTTTCTTTACCTAAAATTACATGAAAGATCTTTCGTTAAAATTTCTCACAGGTAGGTGCTATGCGAAAACCGAGAGCTTTGAACCAATCGATGCGTACAATATTTCACTAACAGCTGTTATTTCTCTCCAGGCTATTTAGCAAAATGAGGGTGAAATTATATTTCTGCAATAGCCACCTTGTTTTTACTTAGAAACTTACTATTTTTTGGGGGGGAAAACTGTGCAATGTCTCCCGTGAGTCTTCAAGATTTTAGTCAGAAATTTAGTAATTATTTATTTATTTATTTTTGCTTTACACCGCACATGGTTAAACTGGTGTCAACTAGTCTTTGATGTCAACTGCTTTAAGCATTGGCTTAACGTTTTCCTGGACCAGTCGGCATTACGGGCGAAGCTCGGCTTAGTTATCGCTTTGAGCCAAAAGCAAAGGCATCAACTAGTGGAAGTAATGGCAAATTGGCTGATTGCTCATCATCTATAAGCTTTACATCAATAGTTTGTTTCTACGATCACCTTTACTGAGCGTGCCTATTTAGTCCATGTGTTACTCATTTTCTGCTGAGGTGACCCGATGTCACACCGATTTGTACCACTGGTCCTTCCCAAACACACACACACACACATTAAGAGATCCATTCTTATTCATTTTACTGGAATTAATTCTTATTACATCTAAATTTCATTAAAGTTCTGTCATGCTCAAGTTTTGTTTATTGTCATTTTCCATTGCTAATCCATAAGATTTTATGTAGCTGAGTCATAAAAGTAAAAAAACAGTTGCATTCTCGTCACCAGTATAACGAAATACATAGTTATATGAGCATGCAAAACAAGAAAATTGTTGTTAGGTTTATTAGTTAAACACCATCAAATGCTCTAAATCAGTTCAACTTACAGATACATTTTCCGTCCTTTCCTGTTTCATGCAAGAAATGCATTTTAAGCGGAGTTAGTGTCCATAAAGATAAGTAATGCCATTTACGACTCGACCTATTTTTTAAAACGAAAATTAAGACTATGACATGTAATACAGCAATAACAGCGTTATTACTGCCGTAAGTTATGCGTAACATAGCACTGACATCAATAGCGTATGAATTAAGCTCCCCCAAAAAAACTGAGCAAACATGCTATAAGAATACACCTGTAGGTACCGGAAAAATCAAATTCGCGTGGCCGTTTACGAACCCAGTTAAAATGGCTGAGGATAAAAAATAGTGAAGTGTTTCACATAAGTTTCCATGTTAATTCAACTATATATATATATATATATATATATATATATATATATATATATATATATATATATATATATATATATATATATATATATATATAATATATAACAAATGTCGTTTAATATCCAGTTCTCGCTACTTCGGGAATATCACCGAAGGGGAATTATAAGTGATAAATAGTTTGGCACCTACCGTAAGTGACTTGAACACTCGACAGTGCAATCCCTCTTGAAAGCCTAATGGTTGTACTGTCGAGTGTTCAAGTCACTTAGGTACCAAACCATTTATCACTTATAATTCCCCATCTGTGATATTCTCGAGGTAGCGCGAATTGGATATTAAACGATATTTGTAGCTTAATGTTTATATATATAAATCACGGTGATGTGATGTGATATAAAATTCATATATATATATATATATATATATATATATATATATATATATGTGTGTGTGTGTGTGTGTGTATGTGTGTGTGTGTGTTAGAGATGGAAAGAGAGAGAGGGTTACTCGTTTTACCAAGCAATATTATGAAATCTCAAAAAACTGAAATATAACTCATCTCTCTCTCTCTCTCTCTCTCTCTCTCTCTCTCTCTCTCTCTCTCTCTCTCTCTCTCTCTCTCTCTCTTCAACTCGCGGCAGAAAGCTCAGATTCGCTGACTCCTCTTAATTCGGATTATGTACATTCTCTTTCCCTGGAAGTAGTCTCGTAAGACACTGATTAATTATCTTGCAAGAAGCCACAGGTATAAAAGCAGGTAAGTAGCAACTTGTCTCTAGGATTCCGTCTTGCTTTCTCCCATCAGCCACCTAGTTGAAACGACTCTCTGTCTCTCTCTCTCTCTCTCTCTACGAACTTTTCACACACACACACACACATATACACATATATATATATATATATATATATATATATATATATATATATATATATATATATATATATATATATATATATATATATATATATATATATATATATATATATATATATAGAGTTAGTAGTCTTCGTTCCTGTCTTTAAAGAAAATTTTTGACATCTTCTGTGTGAGTAAATGAAAATTAGGAATGCAAAAATATATTAAACACAAGCGTGTCAGATCTCTTGCAAAAGTATCAGTCTTTCTCAAATTATTAGAATCTCTCATATTTTATTACTTGAAATAAGAGAGTAAATTAGGATTAAATGGTCCTAGGAACTAAACTACTGATGAGAGACTTGGTTCCTCTGCACAATCCAACTATCACAGCAGAGATAGGATGTGTCATAAGCTCACGTAAATCCTAGAGTGAAGCTTTATAACGTATGTCATATGAAACGATTTACATCGTCCTGATTATATTTGGAATAGGAATCATCGTGAAATAAATGAAGAGAGAGAGAGAGGCGTCTGGCTAATGTTACGATATTATTATTTTCATAGGATTAGGTGCTTATTTAAAGGAGTACATGTGACTGAATCGTAGAAGTGCTACTATGTCGTTAATTTAGCAATTACCAAGATTCATTGCAAAACGTGTAAAGATACGGGCACAAATTGAACGGTTCGCATAGTGCAACTCATTTTGCTAATTTGGACAACTTTATTACATTATACGCATTCATATGTGAATTTATATGTATCTTCGAGAAAAATGCACCTTAAAAGGCCACTTACTGGGTATGTTGAGGGCCTTAACATCTGTCTTACCAACCTCCCATGACGCCTGATAGGTGCTCCTTTTTCTTGTTGCTCCTTACCATTGGCAATGGTTGGGTAGTGAATATCTCTTATTCTGCAGATATATGATATGGGCAGTCATTATTTGTTAAAAGATAGAAGCCTGCTTGTCTTTTCCTTTGCGAGCACTTCGATGAAAAGCTGACAGTCATCCACGCTCATCACTGCCATGTCTCTTACTCCATTGTTATCTGTTACATTTATTATCAAATGGCAAAGGTTGTCAAACACATTCATGCTGGAATTTATTATTCCTTTTCAATAGCTTCCATTTGTTCTCTTAGTATTAACCTTGCCAATACTGAATTTCGAACCATCGCCTCTTATATCCACTTTCAAAAGGATTTATCTCGCTTCAGGGTTTTGTTTTCATTAACACTACTGGATATTGCATCATTTAAAATCATCAGCAACTTTATACGTTCCAATCACGCTTTATTGCTTATCCCACATATTTACAGACAGACTTTCAATATCTCTTTTGAACCGTTTTATGATTCTACTGGGAAAATGATTAAAGGGAAAACAATTATCCCTTTCATGCCCAGAACCCTTTTCCAAAATAAAACAAGTAATTCAGAGATTTGGAAGGTAAGTGTTTGTCTCTAAATATATATATATATATATATATATATATATATATATATATATATATATATATATATATATATATATATATATATATATAATTTATATATATATATATATATATATATATATATATATATATATACATATACATACACACACATATATATAATGTATATATGTGTGTGAGTGTATGTGCATTTACATCTGCAAACTTACGCTCTAAATGGATGCCGGGAAAGATTCAAACGTCACCTGTTTCATCAAGAAGGGGAAATAGAATGCACGTATAAATTCATTACCACGGCAGAAATTGTACGATGTTTGCGCAACTGAAATATTGCCTTTAATCTCTTCTATAAATTTGCCTTTAATTAAGATAGCAACTGTGACTAAAGGCTCCCATGCTCGTTACATTTAGTGTAATTTCGAATTATCAAGGATAATTCAACGTACCTGAAAATTGTTTGAAGAACTGAGCAACTTTTTCAAAAAGAAAATGTGACAGCGATTGCTGAAGAAACAAATAGGCAATGATGGCAGGACCACTTACAGAGAAATAATATTGATTGATGGAATTCCTTTTTATTACAATGCAGCACTGTTAGGTCAAAATGAAACTGTGATTTTTTTACTTCAAAATAATTGGGACTCTTGAATGAATAGCCACATAAACAATAAAAACAAAGAGGAAAGATAAATGAACGGACGAAATAAACTGAAATAGATTACGTATTAAATGCTTATAAGAGAGAGAGAGAAATTAGTTGCAGTTTATACTGAGACCTCTTAGTACTCTGTCAAATGTTCTGTATGTGAAAATACGAAGAGTAAACAAACTGAGTAATCTCACTGGGTAATGAAATATAACACATTTATTCTCGTCAATGTTTTCTTTTATATACATACCGATAAACTCTAATAAACAAGTCTATAGATGACAAAGACTAGATCGTGTGTTTCCAAGACTAGATTAGAGATGTTGCTTTTTAAACCTTCAAATATGCAGCTCTAAGACTAAAATCACCACCCACCGGGAGTCAATTGGACTGTAAATATGAAGTCCTCCGAGAAAAAAAAATCAGGCTTTCTTATCCTCTGAGTTGCAGACGGGAAGTGTAAAGTACATGTCACCTTCAAAAAATAATCGTAAGTGCTTTGAAAAGCCATTCATCCTTCTAAAGATAAAATCAAATTAGTAATTTTTTCCTTGTTTAGGAGGTTTAATACGTATATAGTTGACTTAAGTTTTTTGCTCTTTCGTCTGTTATCCTTCTTCACATTTTTTATTTTCTATTCATTTATTTTGGCTTCTGCATCTTACAAAAAAATGATCAACTCAGTGTAAAAGTATTTTGGCAAATATTAAAAGATGAAAATATGTATTGTAAAATAAGACCGGAGAAGTAAAGGAATCCACATAGTATGAAAAAACTAATACTAATTAAACAATATAAAGGAAGTCAGAAACAGTACACCCGAATCCTGGTACGTATTCAGGTGAAGATGAAGATAACTTTGAGCGAATACGGAAAGGATTACAAAGGCAGGTTCTTCTACTGGGGGAAAAAAATGAAGGCAATACTATCGCTGCTGCACTGTCGAATCATTTTTTGAGTTCACTTCCAGTATCAAGTCAAGACCCTCGAACAGGGGAACTCATGTATTTTTTGTTGTTGTTTTTGATGTTGTTTTGAAGGGGTTGGTAGGGAAGTTCGGCGTAGAATAAAGAAGGGAGGTACAATACCTACAAATAACATACTTCCGTCATTGTTTTCTTTCTAGGGGACTCATCAGCGTGGTTAGTTCCAATGAAAACAGACTTTTATTTTGTTCTAAAACTGTATCTTTCCTTGTAAAACAAACAATTCTGTTATTATTAGCTCCTGCCATTGAATGTATTAACAGTTGAAACTTAAATTGCACCGCAAATTACTGTGAGGAAGTAAACTATGTCGTTTGATTAAAGATCAGAAATTTGCTAATCCTAACTCATTTTACGTGAAGATATAAACAGCTTTCTGAAGGAGTACAAAATTAAACAAAAGTAAAAAGAAAAAAAACTTCAGACAGGAATCGTCCCTCGACATAAATAAGACAAAATAAATTTCATAATTCTATCAAGTGTGTCCGTCTCATTTGTCTCTGCACTAAAGAAGTTATTCTGTAAGGTACCGGTTCATACCCTGACTTCACACAAGATTACAGCAGATACACTTCCCTAAGCTAATGCCTAACCTGGCGTTACTCTGTCAGATTTTTTAGTATGTTGTTTAATATTTCAACGCTTACTCCAAATCTGTGCTTCTGCAATCTTTTCTGTTTAGTAAATGTCTAAGTGCGCACCGAATGCCACTGTGCCTTGAGGCTGAAACATACACGAAGATGTGAATGGGTAACGCCGACTCGATAATCGGACTGCTAAAATCCAGTAAATAAAACACATGTTCATTAATCACGAAACAGATGAAAAAAATTGCGAAAGAAATAAGATTTTATATCTAACTAATGATTTCTTCCAAAAAAATCTGTACGTCAGATATAACGTAATACTGGAAATAAAGAAATCTTACCATCAGAAAGCCAGCAAAAATTTAGGAAGTATAATGTGTATTTTGAACTATGAGGGAGTATCATTTTACTGTACATTCCATTGCTATGGGATATGAAAAATGGACATTTACCCTCTAACATTTCTGAACACCATCCGGTAATGTTGTTATTTTCTATTTTTTGCGTTATTAATATCAAAATATTGTGTTTATTACACTCAGTTTCATCACATTTAGAAAATAATTTTAAAATGAAAAAGTTTGTCCGGGACAACCATATTTAAATAATCCCACAGTTACTAAGTTTGTAAATTCCGCTCCTTCACTAAAAATGTCAGAATATTAATGGTAATTCGGGCGTTAGTAACAGAGGCACAATCTGTTAATCGTCGGTTTGTTCAATATAAATAATCTACAAATATCGAGTTCAGGTGCATGACTTAGCTTGTTTATGGCATGGAGACCGGCATTCATTTCCGATACAATAACTTTTTTGTAGTTGCTCCAAATACCTTCATAACGACATATTTAGTCAGTCAAAAGCTAAACTGAGAAAGGCCTAAATAAATAGAACAGAAAATAAATATGATTACTTATCAGGTAAAACTAAAACTAACAAGTTCACAATATGCTTCCCTGTGAATTTCAGTAACATAGCACAGGGATTTAATTCACCCAACCGATCCTCCATGAAGAGAGAATGAAATATGCAACGAAGACCATTACATTTTATAGTATAATGCTGGAATTCCGTAAATGATATTTTCTTTGTTTTCATAAGTTTTCATGTCTTTTATAGAAGCCATTTACCTAAAACATAGATACATGATACCGTCGGATTACCAGATTTGTAGATGAAACACAATGTTGTAGGATTAGCGAATATAATGACAATTAATAATAAATTAATAATGTATTAAGAGGCAATTATTATGTTTGAATGTTGAAATGCTTATGTATTCAGTAAGCATAATTGCACACTCATATATATATATATATATATATATATATATATATATATATATATATATATATATATATATATATATATATATATATATATATATATATATATATATATATATATATGTATATATAGATGATAGATAGATAGATAGATAGATATGTGAGTTTGCAATTATGCTTACTGATTACATAAGCATTCCAACATTCAAACATAATAACTGCCTCTTATTATGTATGAATAATAATATATGAAGTGAAAGAATAACTTTAGTCTAATTGTAAATTTCATATGACGCACATCACTCAAAATAGATATTCTGAGGTTTGGAGCGTGAATTTCCCTTGATGGACCTGGAGGCCGGGTATGCTCCATGCAAAAATAATCCCTTATAAATAATTGTATGCAAATAGAGAAGTGTTTGCGATATGTATATAAAAACAGTACCTATTTATATATATATGTATATATATACAGTATATATATATACCAGTATATATATATATATATATATATATATATATATATATATATATATATATATATATATATATATATATATATGTAATTTTTATATGCATATTGCTAACACTTCTCGTACAAACGGAAGTTGAAATGACACATGTCCATATGCATACAATTAGTTATAAGGGATTATTTTTTCATGGCGTATACCCGGCCTCCCTCCAGGTCCATCAAGGGAAAAGTCATGCATCAAACCTCAGAATATCTACATTGAGTGATGTGTGTCGTATGAAATTTACTATTAGACCAAAGCTATACTTTTACTTCCTACATTACCCAAGAAAAATTCAATTTAAATGACCGAGTATCCATACCACGAGGAATCTCGAAATTTCACAGAGGAGAGAGAGGCGGGGAAAGAGATATTGAGAGAGAGAGAGAGAGAGAGAGAGAGAGAGAGAGAGAGAGAGGAGAGAGAGAGAGAGAGGAGAAAGGGAGAAAAAGATGAGCCTTACAAAGTTTTCACTGTATCAAGGACATCTAGTGAGAGCTGTCATATCGTACGACATTAAGCTTCCTAGCATAAATTCACTAATGAAGGAAAAAATTTCCGTGGTTGTATTTTATTTCTTTCCGTGAAATAAAGCGAAGTGTTTAAAGGTTCTAAAAATTTTCACAAAGAATTCGAACAAAGACGTTGAAGCAAGTTTCTGTTCATCGGGAAAACCTTGACAGTCGATGATAATGGAGCTGAAAGATTCAGTTGAAAAAAAAGAAGTAAAAAATGCACCGGTTTCCTCGGCCCAATCAAGTTTTCTGTACAGCGCATAATGCTGTACGAGCCGCGGCCCATGAAACTTTCAGCCACGGCCCGGTGGCGGCCTTTCCTATAGCGTTGCCAGACACACGATCATGGCTAACTTTAACCCTAAATAAAATAAAAACTACTGAGGCCAGAGGGCTGCAGTTTGGTATGTTTGATGATTGGAGGGTGGATGATCACCATACCAATTTGCAGCCCCCTAGCCAAAGTAATTTTTAAGGTCTGAAGGCGGACAGGAAAAGTGCGGACGGATAGACGAAGCCATCTCAATGATTTTGTTTACAGAAAACTAAAAAAAGGTAAAAATCTTCCAATACACAACCTTTACAGCTTCTGAAAAAGAAATCCCACGAACGAACAGAGGCTGCTTCTCTCTGAAAATGATGAGGATTATGTATCTAAGGACTATTGAAATGCATGAGCATTTAATAACTTTCAAGGATTAATTTTTCATTGAGTCGATTTGGAAACTAAACTTAAATGTTCTGTTTTTCTGAATATCATGATAATTATATACCCGAAAATTATTGAGAGCCAAATGTATTTAATACCTTTATGGGAGTAATTTTTCACTGAGTGGATTTAGAAACGAAACTTAAATATATGTTTCAAGCAATCCATATTTGATTGCAATTGCATACAATTTTTTCTGCAACAATGATTTCCCTCTAGTCTCATTTATACACCATACCGTCTGGTTTCGAATGCAGCCTATAAAGTTTTATGACGTAGTTCAAGAAAAATGGCTCTAACGTTATCCCAAATTTACAGGCTTTTGAATATAGCTATTTCACAGTTCATATATTTTCACTTCCCCCTTCCTAAAGATACGGGCATCCTAGCAATTACGAGTATGTATCAAAATCTAATCAGCACTTTGTAAAAAAGTTACATAAAATGCAGTAGGCTACTAATATATATATATATATATATATATATATATATATATATATATATATATATATATATATAATATATATATATATATATATATATATATATATATATATATATTTATATATATATATATATATATATATATATATATATATATATATATATATATATATATATATATATATATATATATGTGTGTGTTGTATGTATATATTTTTATTTTAAATCAGAAAAAATTAAAAACGTGATGATTATATGAACAAAGACATGGTCACAGCAACTAAAGATATACAGAGGCAAGGGCCTATATATACGGTGGGTGGAAATTCGATGTTAATCCGCTGACTGTTCTGTGACATGCCAGCCTTTATGTATTCCCTTAGGACCTCTACCCACCATATACATAGGCCCTTGTCTCTGTATATCTTTAGCTGCTGTGACCATGTATTGGTAATAAGACGAAAGTACTTAGCATCTCCAGTGTTTCAATTTCACTTCCCGGCTGTAATTTTGTTCGTATAGTTATCACGTTTTTAATTTTCGTTATTTAAAATCTAACACACACACACATGCACACGTACACACACACACACACACACACACACACACACATATATATATATATATATATATATATATATATATATATATATATATATATATGTATATATACTTACTATGTAATATTTGTTCATGTATCATAACCAGAACTATTAACGCCCCCTGTTCTACAGTCCTTGCCACTAAGAAAGAAAGATAACGGACCACACCCAGCCATTCTGAATAATTCATTTCAACTTTCCGCTCAACATTCATGAAATCACTCTTGATTTTTATATGATCTTCCCTCAGTTCTCTGATGATATTCATTCTCTCTTAATGGCATTGTTTAGAGACTGAGAGTGATCCTGTAATATGGTAATGTTCTTTCGCAGGTGTAAAATCCATTAACCTGATTAATTAAGAACGATTCCCTAATACACCACAAAACACATTTCTAGTAAAGACTGTTGTTAACGTTTGCATAGGTCGTATACTAGTATATGATGAAAATGAATCAGTGTCAGTTCCCGCCCCACATGATGGAATGCTTTCTATCCATTACGTTTTTCCTAGAAATAGTACCTACTCGCTCAGTCACATTGTAAGATTCTAGAAGCAGTTCGTCCGGTTGCCCGAGTAACTTTTTTTTTTTTTTTGGTGACGGCGTTGCCCTTACTCTCGATCTTCCCAAAAGTGTAATGGTGCCCTGTATTAAGTTTCACATTCTATATCCGTGGTATACAATAAAGTCGTGACGTAATAGAAATAGCAACTGTCAGTTGGGCAAGATTTGCAGGAACAGCTGACGAAAACACTGAAAGACAAACTAAATGGTTTCGAGTCAGAGTGAAATTATCTTACATTTGTTAACATTATTGTTTTTGTCACAGGGATAGTACTCTTTTTTTCATGGTAATAAAAAGGCTTCTCAAATATCACACAACGGAAGGTAATCTTATCTGTCGTGAGGGTATGAAGACTGTTGATAAAAGTACGAACTGTGAATTCGCAAGTATCTGTAATACTCATTTTTTTTATTTATCTACATTTAACGAAGCTCTCTCTCTCTCTCTCTCTCTCTCTCTCTCTCTCTCTCTCTCTCTCTCTCTCTCTCTCTCTCTCTCTCTCTCTTTACAAAAAATTATCAGACAGAGACACCGAAGGTACTGGGAAATATAGCCCCTAAGAATATTGCATTCGCCAGATTATACGGGTGACAGTTGGAAATTGTTATGTCCTGTATCTTCTGCAAATTCTGCAGTGAAGTTCGTAGAGCATCTGAGTGAATCTTTGGCAACCAGATCTTTGACTTATGCCCCGTAAGGGGATAGTAAGGTCAGTGCATCTGTAGACATTACTAAAGTGCTTGCAGCGTACCTTCTGCCCCTAGCTGCCACCACTTTTTATCCTTTTACTCTTACCCCCATTCCCGGTCCCTTTCTTCAGTCCTGCTGTTTAGCCTTTCTAACTATTACTTCTTAGAGCAACTATGGGATTTCTACCCGTTCCACTTTTAGATCCTTGTGCTTCATCATTTTATTCACGACTCCTTTTCATTATCTTAAGCTCTGAGTGACCGAGAGCTCCCCAGTGTTTGGCTTGACAGCCTAGATTTCATAAAATCAAATCAGGACTTGACTCGTGCCAAACTCTATTTCTATACTAGCACTGTACATCTACATTACAATGCAAAAATTAATTTAAAAAAAAGAATTGTGTGATCCACTAAATATATACTGTACATTCCATGTATGTCTATATGACTCATATGTGTACTACTTTATGTATATTAATTTTACAAGGAGGTTTAAACCAGCATTTAAAAGCATTATGAACTCTATCCCCGCGCCCCCCCCTTCGGTTCGGTGTTCTAATGGTCATCAACCGGACAAGTATCATGAAGTCTTCTCTATTAGAATATTTATTGAACTTGAGGAATGTAAGATACAAACGTTTTTGTAACGGCATGTAAGTACTGAATGAATGTTTCGTGAAAATACTTGTATTAGATTTTTCCTTTTTTGAGTTACGATTATCAATAGGAAAAAATCAGTTGCCGAGTACATAGGTTGTTTCACACCAGCATACAAAATCTGTTCTCTCAATCAGACTTCCTTGATCTTGACATGTGAAAAGGGCCGGGGGTTGGGGAGGTTGGGGGAGGGTGAAGAAGGTAACAAACTGAGACACCATAATCACTTACAGTTGCCAATCCTCATAAGTCTATGTCTCCATGTCTCCTGTCTGCCAGCCTGTCTTTCCACTGACATAGCAACATGCTTCGAAAAATACTTCCTCTAGATGATTTCAAAATTCGTCAGCGTAGTGCAAAGATGTGTATAATTCCTGGCATGCTCCCAATCAGTTAAGAACTAACACGACGCCACCCTGTTGTTCGACACTTAATGCTCTTCTCTCCTTTGTTTATGGAAGCTGATATCCGATACCTTACTAAGCAGCTCTCTCACCTCCCTCCGTGCCAGTGCTTTCTCTCTGCTCTTCCTCGCAACCCCATTGCTCCTGAAGGTGCCTCTGAGTTATATAATTAGAGCAAAAAGCACAGCAACTGTCAACTTCACCGCCATTTTAAGCTAATCACTAGCACGTAATCCTCGTCTGGACCAGAAGTCAGACCATGTTATGTAAGAAATAACGTGATACGCGTGCAGATATTACTGATAATATATATACATACATATATATGTATATATATATATATACATATATGTATATATATATACATATATATGTATGTATGTATGTATATGTTATATATATATATATATATATATATATATATATATATATATATATATATATATATATACATATATATATATCATTCGTTCACTAATATGAAATATTTACGCTCAACTAATATGATAAATATTCCTTGAATTTAACGGTTCAAATACTCACGTAACGGAAGGAATTCATCACTGCAGTAATGGAATTGTAATTTTCCTTGATCGCAAACATTTCAACAAATGATTTTCATGGAGCTGTGGGATGTACAAATAAAGCTCTGAACCGCACTTGATTGAAAGGTAATGCTTATAATGTACTCACCATTGGACACGATTTGTTAAAAGGATTCACCGTAAAATCACAAAAATAATTTTGCAAGTGAATAAGCCAACTGAGTGAGCTCATACACTAAATTATAATTTGCTTATATATTCATCGTGAGCAGGCGTTTGCTATATGTTTTCATGTAACAGTTCACAAAATTATCTCATAAGTTTTCGCGAAATGTCTTAAAGACAGTGTTCATAATTAACCAACAGAATCTCGAAACGAATAGTAAAATATCAATAATTCCCAGAAAATGATCACCCTTGTTCCTTTGTTTCCGTCTTCTGCCTCTAACAAAAATAATACCTCACTTGGTCATATTAATCTGTACTCTTCCATACGTAAAAAATATTTTGACCTCCCCGTTTTCATTAAAATATATCCAGAGAAAGTTAGAATTAAACGGTAGGTGGTCGCTTTATTTATTCTGGGAAAAAACAACATGGACCAAATTATCAACATGAACCATATTATGATTCATAACAGCAAGGAGCGTATTTCAGGTGTAAAAGGTTATGGACAGGAAGTTAAATATATGGTAATAAATAGTGCCTTTTGAGTCAAAATCTCGTAAGGATGGTACCATTCGTAGGTTCAAATTTTGATTCAGCTGTAAATGTTTTTGTTGTCACCTCTCCTGATGTTACCGTGTGTATATATACACACACATACATACATACATACATACATACATACATACATATATATTTACACACACACACACACACACACATATATATATATATATATATATATATATATATATATATATATATTATTTATATATATGCGTGTGTGTGTGTGTTGTAAGTATGTATATATGTATATACTGAGAGCATCCCCGAGCTAAGAATTGCCCATCTTCCACATTGTGAAAACTCAGACTGAAAGAAACACTACAAGAGTCGTATCGAATTGAAAGTCTTGAGAGGACTGAAAGAAGAAAGAGTGACGAGAAAGCCTTCAGAATCTGCAGGTAGAGGGCCTTTATAAAACTAGATTTTGCAGCTTAACACAGTTAACAAATAGGAAAGATAAGATCCCCCTTCCCAGCTCTCAGTTATCTTTAAATCAAGTGCTGAATTTTTATTCTTGTTTTTATTTTTATTCACTTTTTCTTTTACCGTTTTCGCTAGATTTCTTAAATAATGTGAACTTTAACAAATTACTGCACGTTGAGAGTAAGATTTAATGATTCATCAAAACTCGAAATGTAAAACTTGAAGATAGGATATTATGATTTAATGAAGGGGAATAAATGACATTAATTTAGCAGGGTATGAGCCATGGTATGATAGCTTACATTAGTAAAATATGAGCATGTCACCCAATGACATATCAGTAGATTACAAATATAATTCCAGGTTTTAAAGCACACAACCATGGTACGCAGTAAATTTAACAAAGTATTGGTTTAAATACATAAAACTAGAAAGATGTTCCAGTGATCAATAAATAATAATTATGTCTTCCATTGCCATAATGTAAGGCTCAACGACCAATAAATTCTAAGTACGTCTCATATGAAACTATGCTGTTGCATATTTTATATGCTCAAATTGTCCTGTTCTCGGAAACTGCAGATATACTATGCATGAATAAACCTAGAGTGCCAGTGAAGGACCTTGATCTTTTTCAAGTTTCTGTCTTTCATTTTTCAGAGGACAAAACTGATTGCGAGTTGGAGATTGCTGGTAATTTTACCGTAACGTTTTGAGAGTTGATGGTCATTCGGAATACATCGGCAGTCTATGAGCAAAAATCTTGGCACGAGTTATAATTTGGTACCAACGTAATGACACGTATTAGAAGAATGCGTACTTATCACCATACAAATGTACCTCGTACTTGATATCTGTATACGAGGATGCGTAAGTTTGATCATTTGCGAAACCGCTGTGACTTCAGTTCTCTATTAAAAATCCGATTGAAAGTACTACTGATAGTTTTGTGACAATGAATAAAGTACGAAGTGTATGAAGGAAACTTTCCATTGATACTTTGTTATGCAATTTTAAATTACACTACTGCCTATCAGAGACTGCAGAAGTTTAATGCAGTTGATGGATGTAGAAATGCTTAAGATATACTGTATACTGATAAAATAATCCTGAATAAATGCTGTTGGCAGATACAGAAAGTTTGAGAAAATACATTTGACGGAAACCGAAAGCCTGAAAAAGTGTAGGCTGACAGATGCAGAAAGACTGAAGAAATGCTGCTGGCAGATGAAGGCAGTCTAAAAAAATTATTCGGACAAAAATATAAAAAGCCTGAAGATTTTTTTTTTTTTTTGGTATACAGTAAGCCAGGAAAAATTATCTTACAAATTCTGGAAGCCTTGAGAAATACTTTTGACAAGTACAGAGAGCTAGAGAAAATGTTTTGGATAGATGCAGGAAGCCAGAAGGAATAATAAGGAAACCTTTCCGTACTCATACATCAGAGGGAACAGGATCTTGCCAAGGAACAGATTAATGAAACAGACTGTTTTAAGATTAATAATTGCATAAACTGTTCCAGTGTTGCAACAAACGGGTTAATCACTGGAAAGTGATCCCACATAAACAACGTAAATTCTTGTATCTTTGAATCCCAACAATTTTTTTCAGGACGGGCCGTTGTAATTAAGTGAACTGTAGCCAAATTTATTCAATATTCTCTGTTCTGGTATCTCTGTCCTATGAAATAGTGGGGCTGGCAATGAAACGTTGCACTTCGGAAAAGGCTGTGAAAATGTTTCGGAGAAATTTGATTTTCAGTGGTGGCTCGTTTTGTGAAAATTAAAAATTCGTTGTTAACAAATGTAATATCGTTATAGGAACAATCCACAGTTTTAGAAATTCGTTTCCGAATTTTATGTATGTGTGTATGTGTATATGTATATGTATATGTATATGTATATGTATATATGTATATATATATATATATATATATATATATATATATATATATATATATATATATATATATATATATATATATATATTCATTATGTTCCATATTTTCGTGATTCAGTTATACTTACATATGTACAGTACATACACACACACACACACACACACACACACACACACACACATATATATATATATATATATATATATATATATATATATATATATATATATATATATATATATATATATATATATATATATATAATATAAGTTCAATTAAACAAACAGGGAAAACCTGGCTTTGACCCTCCAAAAAAGCAAGGGTACAATCTGTAACATGAACAGAATTCTCAATCTCTTGGGGAGTGAGATATTGCTCTCTTTAATTTTCCACAACCCTTTTCCTTGATTTCTACAAACTTTCCTCGTTGTTTTTACCCTTCCAGTAACAATGGCCATTAGTTCTTGAAGTATGTAACTCAGCAGAAAGTGAAACAATAGTTTATACTAGTAGACAAGGTCATGTGAAACATATTCATGATACAGGTTTTATCACTCTGGTAGCTGAAATAAATACAATTTTAAAACTCCACTGAGACCTTAAAGACTTTCTACTTAGTTATCCCAAAGTAATAGTAATAATAAGGTAAACAGCATGTAGGTATTGTGCATTACAAACTGGCAATCACACATGGCAAAAGATATGACAAGCCTCCTTTTTGGTGATTTGAACCTTGCCCGTGATTTACTAAGCCAACGCTATATATATGTATAATTATTGTTTAGGAAATGACACTTTATTTACAGACAAAGCCTGAAAATGGACCAGTTAGAGGACGTGCAACAATTACGTTGAGAGATACTTTCAGCCACTATTGTTGAATGCAATAGAATTCATTCAGCCACAGTTGTTGAATGCACTTGGTATTCGTTAAATGAGCCGCTTTTCATTCATCAGAAAAGACGCTATTTATTTATTTATTTATTTATTTATCTACCTATTCTCAGTGAGGCGGTCTATCGGCCAATGAATAATATCTCATTCTTTGCCTTGTATTTATTCTCTGTCTGAATAAGGAAGCGGGCGTTTCTGAGACTCTCAGGAATGGTATGATTTGTACCATTGCTCTTTAAAAACTTGATTTTTTAAGAGTCGAAATAATTTGTCCCTTTTGAATCCTGAACGTGATGCTCCTTCATCGTACGAATAATTATGCGAGAGATGCCAAGCATGCCCTAATATTTGGCTTTTAAAATGCTTCTTTATCGGTCAAGTTGTTTGAAGAATGTTGTAATAGTTTGATATTAATAATATATATCAGTGTAAGCAGAAACTATAAGCTCATTAGAGAACGAAAATAGGATATTGTTACGCAAAATTTACTCAAATAATTTCATTTCATAAATTACAAAAAATTATTTTAGCCAGAATTCGATGAAGTCTAGTTTTACATTATTTAAACATTCCATTTAACTTAATTCAAATCTGATCCCATGCCACACATATTTCAGTACAACGACTCCCCTCCTCTTTCGTTGTATAGGCTAATTGTCATGAAAATACATTCACTTGTTTATCTACAAAGAATCAGAAAAACTGGAAACTATATATAAATGCATACATACATATATATATATGTGTATATATATATATATATATATATATATATATATATATATATATATATATATATATATATAGATATATAGATATATATATATATATATATATATATATATATATATATATATATATATATATATATAAAAGAAAAACTTCTTTGGAAAAGAAGAGAAACAATATGGAATGAAAATGATACACAGCATTTCTTTCTACATTTCCTTATTATTGGAGAAGCCTGTATCCTAGAGTCAACATTTTCAAACAAATGGTTTATACTACATTATGTAATAGTTGCAGTAATAAGAATAGATGACAGATAATACGGGACAGCTGTAAACATCTGACACATGCCAGGTACAGAAAGAGACAAATAAGACAAGGGGTAGGCCTTTGGTAAGGGCGGGGGAGGGAGGAAGCGATTAAGCTTAGGAGACAGAAATGGCTGCCGATCACAGAGGTAGCAACGAATGAGGTACGGATGTGTTTTCCTGCCGTATTGCCAAAAGGAAAGCTCGATATCAGTTTAGAATTCAGAAACTGATAAATTTGATTCCGGTTTATGTTCGACGATTAACAAAGGAAAACATAGGGCGACAGTAAAAAAAATATCTTTCAATATATGCCCAAGCGCTATAGAGAGTTAACTGAAAGTTAGTGTGCATATATACACGTACATATACATACATACATACATATATATATGTATATGTATGTATATATATATATATATATATATATATATATATATATATATATATATATATATATATATATATATATATATATATATATATATATATGAATTTTTCATCACATCACCGTGATTCATATACAAGTGATTAATACCATTAAGCCATAAACGTCCTTATATATCCAATTTCTCTGCCTCGGAAATAACATATTTTCATATATGTTACCCGAAAGGGAATTTTTTAGTTGATAATAAGTTCTTCGTCTCGTGGGCTCGAACCACCGAAGACAAGAACTCAGGACTGCAGTGACGCGAATTTAACCACACATATACATACATATATAGGCATATAAACATATATATATATATATATATATATATATATATATATATATATATATATATATATATATATATAAATATATATATATATATATATATATATATATATATATATATACATATATATGTATGTTTGTGTGTATTCATTGATTTGCAAGTCATCATGACATAAGAAACAAAGGTGATCCGGAAGGGAAAAGAGTTTAACTTAGATCAGAATAGGCCTACATGAAAGTGGTATTTAACACTTACTGCTCCGAGAATCCTTGCCAAGTGCCTCTATATTAGAAACCTGTGACTTCAAAGCCTAAAGACAATTGTTTGCTTAATGCAATGACTTTCTTCTGGCACAGGTCAGTAGGCCTTGTTTTGGGTTCACAGACTTCTAAATACTGAATGTATTTATCTTGCTATACTCTATCTATTTCAAACATAGTCTTTCATCTTGTTTTCTTTATTTCTGTTTCAAGTTTGTGATCATAAGAATGTGACTAATCTAACTGTATATCTCTGTTTTGAACACCATAGCATTAATATTCCGTATGTTTCGATCATCTTTTGATTCTGACGCAAATGTCACTATTTTTATTTTCATCTAGAATTTTATTATATAATAAAAAACAACTACATCCGGTGATTGTAGTTGATGGGACATTATTTTACTTTAACTCCATCAATCAATCAATCAGTTGCCTGTTCAGCAATTTACTGCCTGTCTCATCATAATCTAAAATTCTTGCTGAGAGTGTAATGGTACTCTTACCTCCCGAGAATTTATGTACACGACATACCCTTTTCTCCACTTGAATAAAGAATGAGTTGCTCCTGAATTATCTCTGATATTCCTGCCTTCGCTTTTCCTGATACTTATTTTTCGTCAGAACTTAGGCTAAGCTCTGTGATCCTTCCGGGCTTAGGATGTGCTGGCAGACAAAAGTTACTCATCCCGGCGTCAGTGATGGCACTTATTCTATAACACTTCAACCATTCCGTTAGCTTTACCCTTTCATTATCCATTTAATAGTTTCGTCTTTTCGTCCTCTCTCTCTCTCTCTCTCTCTCTCTCTCTCTCTCTCTCTCTCTCATACACACACACACACACACACGTACACACACATATATGTTTGCTTGGGTGTGGGTCCGTACTTAAGTACGTGGGTTCTCTGGAACATGTAGAATTACAGGGAAAAATAGAAAGATCACATAGGCATATTTATGAACAAAAATTAATGTGAAAAAATGTTAAGAATTTTTATGTGTATTAACTTGACAGCAAGTGATAATCGTACTTCCAAGTCTCCTGTAAATATAAGACCTATTGCCCTAGAAAGAATAGAGCAGCCAACGAAATAATCATAGGTCATGCAACCAGCAAGTGACTATTCCACGAAAAAAAAAATCGTGACCTGCTATCTTTTTATAAACCACTTTCAATGTCAGTGTAATGCTTTTAAGTGTTGCTGTTTTTTCTAAGCCGGACTGAATGTTTTTGAAGTTTTTTTTTAAGCCAGACTGAATGTTGATGCTATCTGTTTAGGCCCGGCTGAAAGTCTTTGATGTTGCTCATTCTTTAAGCCAGACTAAATGTCGTTTCTGTTTTTAGGCATGCAGAGTGGTGTTGCTATTGTTGTTTATTTTCTATGTAACCAGATCGAATGTCGTTCTCTCATCCAGTTTTGCAACTAGATAGTTGCCCAATGATGTCGTACATAGACAGTTGTTAATGTTTTAGCTGTGAATGTCTTGTTTACTTGATACATTTCCTTCTTCTCAAAACATACTGGGACTCATAGTAAAAGTCTCAACTTCCATTAACATACCTTAGCAAGATCCAGTAACAAATAGGAAAACGTTATAATATCTATCTATCTATCTGTCTATCTATCTATCTATCTATCTATTTATCTATCTATCTAGTCATACTTGCATTTAATGCAGGAACCGTCTAGAATTTAATGAAAAGGCAAACGATCTTAACGTCCCTTGAAGTCAAGTCATTCACAGTTAAGTGGTCAACGATATTGCGATCTGCGAAATGGCTGAACGTGTGAACGGCCAGACCTCCTTTAAACATTCCGCACAAACACGCTCCCGTTTGCTGCCTTGATTATTTCATTTTTCCTTCCTCAAGGTTAACTTACGAAGCGTGATAAAGTTTGCCGTGTTCTTGACACTCCATTTCGAGAGAGAGGTCGTGAATTAATGGGGGTCCGCCTTGCAAGTTTATGATGAGTACATGAAATGTAAAAGTAACGGTCATTTCTCTCTCTCTCTCTCTCTCTCTCTCTCTCTCTCTCTCTCTCTCTCTCTCTCGTTTTATCATTGTTTATCTAATTTATTTTGAAAGTCGCCGAAAATCAGTATCACAGACGGAAGTGACCCTGAGGTACAAACTTTCACTGCTTTAAACTATGGCGTTATTAGCCATTAAAGATGCGATTTTGTCTTAAATTGAACTGATTGTTTATCTCTCTCTCTCTCTCTCTCTCTCTCTCTCTCTCTCTCTCTCTCTCTTATATATATATATATATATATATATATATATATATATATATATATATATATATATATATATATATATTATATATATGTAGAATCTGCTAGTCACTTTTACCAGATACATATATAATTGTAATAACCACAATGCCCTCTTAACCTCTCGAATTCTTCACACTTTTTTGGATACGCTTGTCACTACAGAGCCTTAAAATCCCAGCGCAAGAAATATGACGAAATTACGATGTCCGGTAGCTGGAAACGAACCCGGGTCCCCTAATCAGAACGAGGTACCAATGTCGACCTGACCACGTATCATAATTTCTTCATATTTCTTGCACTTGGATCTTAAGGCTTTGTAGTGGCAAGCGTATCCAAAAAAGCGCGAAGAATTCGAGGAGTTAAGAGGGCATTTTGGCTATTACGATAACATATATATATATATATATATATATATATATATATATATATATATATATATATATATATATATATATATATATATACACACATATGTCATCCATCTATCACTAACTGCGTCAACGCGCAGCGATATTTCTTTTTGATCTAAGTTCGTGTTAGGATACTCATTTTGATATCATTCCAAATCTCAACACGCATAATTTATTGCAGTTTGTTGGAAGGTCAATTTGGCGAGTTCGGGTTATCAGAACACAAAAACTTTTATACTTTCAAGTAAAACATTATTTGCTAAAGCGAAAAAGACACACATCACAAATTATCTTTTCGGTGGTTAAGAGTTTACTCATATTTTACTAGCCATTGTACATCAAAATGTTAGGAAAATATGGATAATTTTATCAGAACTTTTAAAGTTCATTTTCCTGAAACGAAACTCATTTCATGGTCACTGTAACAGTGATAAGCTTGAAATTCACGGAGCATGTTCAGTGAAGCCTATAACGAGAACAAAAGGTCAAGATAAGAAGTTGAAGTCTGGCGAAATAAAAAAAAAAAAAATGTATATGCCATACCTAAGAGAGTATTCGGCACCAAAAAAAAAAACACATACACACACACAAAAACAGACACAGACAGACACAGACATACATGCATACATACATACATACATACATACATACACAGTTTGAGAATACGTCGATGAATTATTTTTACGCCAACTAGTATGAAGTGAAGAGCATTACCCTTATTTTTCGACTATATGGATTCGGTATTTACAGATTTTTTAAAATGGTTTCATTGATACCAGCCAACGTTTCCTTCATAGCAAGGATGAAAGACAAAAGACGATTTGTTACCTTACCCATCGTTTTTACTGCATTTATTAACATTCAGGAATTACTGACATTGAACAAGTGCTGTACATGATTTACATAATATACTTGACACATAAGCACGAGACAATTGCTAAATCATTGAAATTCTGAAGTAATTTTTGACGGGCGCGTGCTAACTAGTTACTGTTATTTCATCGAAATAGGAATGCATTTCTTATAACGCATTACAATTATTCAAGAGAACCTTGAATCTGTAAGCAAACCGAGTAATTCAGTATCAAAATTTTATAGCGAACTATACTCTTTCCATATTGAGGTTAATGTGGATACGGTTCGTTGACCTGACATATCCGCGGGTGATGATGTGGAAAAGGTCGAGGGAATTTCCGCATCGGGAAAACGTTCCCAACACAGCCTTCATCAAAGGGCGCTTCGCGTCTCGTCGAAAAAGCAATATCTGCTCTGACTAGATTTTCTTTACTTTGAAGATTAGCCGCCATGAAAATTAGAGCCTCTAACACTCAGACAAAGCCAAACGGTCATGCCTGATTCCCTTTGGCTCAAACTCTGCTTCGTGACTTCTTTTAATGTTTATCAGTTTCCTTTGGGATCTGAATAGCTATCAAATTTGCTTCACTTCTGTATCTCTGATTTCCGTCCCATACTACTCAAATTCCTTCAGTCGAGCCCGTGAGTGGTCTTGTTGAAACCAATTCATAAAGATGAAAACACAAAATAAAAATGTCATCACGCAATTTTTATACTTACGAATATGAATGTTTCAAGAATGGCCTGCACAACCTGATCACCTGATCTGAATATACATTACTTGGAATAAGTGATTGAGTGGTGGATTTACGTTTACTTGGTAGCACAACAACATTAGAAATCGACGGAGTAAATAGATATCTGTGAACGAAAGAATACAGTTCACGGCTCTTGAAAAAATAATTCAGAGGAATTATTCTCATTTTATACCTATTGTATCATCTAGAACGATGAATAGCCACCACCTTATGGGGATACATTTCAGTCACGGAAACTGAAGTCACTGGACCCGAATTTCCCACCAAATACAAATAAACGACAAACTAAACGATAAATGCATAAACATTTAAAATCAATTAGGAATATCTAGATGCCCATTAATATCACAAGAGAAATTCTGAAAAAAAAGAGGCAAATTAAAAGGAAAAATTTACTTAGTAAATGAAATTCCAGTTCTGCATACAGATCTTGGTATGCTGATCAAGAGTATAATTATAAAAAAAAGAAGAAGAAAAAGATGCCCCTTTTGCGAAACCCACAGTGTGAAAGAAAGCACTTATCTAAAAGGTAACGTGAGCCTTGACACTCAAAGCTGGTAGTCTCAATTGTCGGGGCATGGCTAGTCTGTTTGCTTTCCTGTGCCTGGGTTTATCAAATGACGGTCTCTTTTTAGCATCATTTATTTTTTTTTAATAACATATTTTCTTCATTTCGGAAAGCGGGTCTGGTCTGATGATTGGTCTTTTGGCTGATGAATCTTAAACCAAACAGACAAACGAATCAAACCTCTTTACATCGCTGAGGGCAAGTGCATCATTAAAACATTGTCGCAGTACTGATACTCTGTTCGAATATGAACTCTATAAACATAAAACAAGAGCGTTAACAGACTATAAGCATCCGATAGGGCCAAGCAAGACTTCACCCCTTAAGGGGCTCCATATCCCAAAATTGCATTCTTATGTCTCCCAAAAACTCTTTTTGTTCCGAGTCATAATGCCTTCCTTTTTATATTTGTGCAGAAGTCCAGTCTTTTTTTTTACCGTTATCCTACTAATAAAGAGGGATACAAACAAACAAAAAGGCCGAGCCAAAAAATAATAAATAGATAAATAAATAAATAATAATAAATAAATAAATAGCGCCTTGCAAAAAGTAAGTTTCTTCATAATGTTCTCGAGAAATTATTTGATATCTTGAGTGGTCACAATGCTGCTGCATGGAGGCAGTAGTGTAAGAGCTTCTGAAGCTACGCCCACTTTGTACAGTGTACCTGTCTGAGTGTGTGTGTGTGTGTGGGCGCGCGCGTGTGTTAAGTAATCTCACGACAATAAAAGCCTGGTAAGGATTAGTTTTCAATTACGAGTCACAATTTTGTACATCTGTTGAGAATGGACATACTTTCTTGAAAATTGCACCAATTTAATGGAGAGAGAAAGATGTCTACTTTTCTAAGTTGCATTCACCAAATTTCCATCTTTGAATCGAAGTAATTTTCAAGCGATACTGAGATGGGTAAGAGAGAGAGAGAGAGAGAGAGAGAGAGAGAGAGAGAGAGAGAGAGAGAGAGAGAGAGAGAGAGAGAGTGTAGTCCTCTAAAAGCAAGTGCATCTGAGAAAAAGAGTGTTGCATGTAAAGGGAAAGGAAAGATGATAAAAGACACAGATTGGTTCACAGTCATGAGATTTGAAACCTGAGTTGCAGTCCCATGGCAATTATTATGCAAGTCTAACAAGAAATATAAATCTTCTTTCATGAGATCAAAAATATCACTTTGCAAATGCTGAATAGCCTGGTCACTGTCATTTGGTAGGGCTTACCAAGTAAAATCCCTTTCTAGGTTTTCTTGTCTTTATATCCATAAGTAGGATCGAAAGACTTTTAGGATATTGTTTTGTGAAATATACCACTCAGTAACTAACCAAACTAACGCAGCGATCGTCGTTTGAGCACAGTGATTTTAGGTGAAAGTACTGAAGAATCCAGATATAAGGCTATTTTAAATGCCCTAGTTTAATATCTTAAATGTAATACTCATCCTATAAGTTTTTCTTATTTACTCTTTTTTTGACCTTTGACAGCTCGTTGCCTCAAGTCAAGCATCATTGCTTTAACTTTTCTTAGTACAATTGCTGTTCAAACATTTAGTGATTTTTAACTTTACTGCTGGGTCACAGCTGGGTATCCCATTTTGTGGAAACTTCATGCATTAGCTTTACCACTGTATAACAAGGAAGGTTGCCACCCATCCCTCTGGACATGATTTTTCGACCTGGTAAATATATTGCTAGATCTGATCAGAGTATCATTTAATGGCAATTGGCTCTGTATCTCTGCAATAAAGAGCATAATATCTTGGTGCGACCTTTACGTCAAATCAGATTATAGGCAGGTACCTGTCTGAGATTGATTTGATTTATGAAATTTGTCCTGTCAACCCAAGCATTTAGGTGCTTTTGGCCATTCAGCGCATATGAAAGTGAAAAGGGAGCTGGACTGCTGTACAGCAAGATGAAGAGATCCAGAAATGAAGGGAGGTGAAGTACAAGGATCTACAAGTGAAACTGGGAGAAAACCACACAGTTGCACTATGAATTCATAGTCAGAGAGAATGGACGGCAAAGTTGAATAAAGGTAGCAGAAATGGAGGTAAAGCAAAAGGATAAAAAGTGGATGTAGTTAGATGCCGAGAGGACGCTTCTAACACCCTTTAGTAGCCTAATGCCTACAGTGCACTAACGGCACTGACCCGACGGCATATACTAAGATCCAGTGACTTTAACCCCTTCTGATGCTTACAAGTGGATCCGATTATAAAGAAAAATGGCAGAAAAGACATCCACACCGCACTTGAATGTTTTCACCTTTATCCTGGAACAAAGAGTCTATGAGTATCATACAACTAGAATGAATCATTTCATTTAGTATTTGAGCAACGTCATCACTTGAGCACTTATGTATGATTTATGTGATAACTGGAGCTTAATGATTCGCTAACTATATACCTTCTCCCAACTATTAGTGATTGTTAATGGACTAATCTGTATTAAGGTATGTCTTGCACAGCTATGAGACTGAAGAATAAGACGAATTTGATGAAACGCAGAGCGAATGTGACATGGACACTTTCTGAATTTTTGTGTAATTGCATGGGGCTGGCTTGTATATTTTAGATAAAGTATGACGATCATAGGATGATAAGTGCAGTATTTCAGAAGAAAAGCTATTTTTGTCATTGGAAAGCTCATATTGATTTGGTAACATTACACTTCCCCTGTATATTAAGCAATGTGCTTTAACTTCACCAATTTTGCGTTGCAGTTATAGTTATATATATATATATATATATATATATATATATATATATATATATATATATATATATATATATGAAGGACGATCAAATTTTATTCTCTCATGGTTTTGTTATGATCATAAAAAAGACAGAGATTTGGAATAGGCTAGAGTTGCCCAAGTGCAAGGAATTTATCTTGCTAATAAAATATTAAAGGCTGGGGTTACAGGGTCAGAGATTTTTAGGATGAAAATATAACTTGTGCTGGAGTATGTAAGGAGGAAGGCTTTCCCCAGTTGTTTGAAGTATTTTTTTTTTATTTGTAAAGTGCTGCGACCAGTTAAAGAAAGGACAGGTGCGGGGGCAAAATTTGTTTGATAAGAACAGAGGTCATGAGTAAAGTGTAGGATAGCAAATGTTTGCAGACAGTGAAGAGAAAAATAAAAAATGGTAACATTCTGAAAGCTTGTAAACGGACGAAAGTTGAATGTTATTCTCAGGAAGAGTAATGATGTGACGTTAAATGATAATCATGAAGTTGAAAGGTTTAACAATGCTTTTTAAAAAAGATATTTGGGAATGCATGTTAGCAAGAGTGCTTTAAAACTAATACGGACAGCATGAGAAAAGAGGAGGTGTAATCATACGGGATTTTTGGGATACTTGTAATGAAGAATGAATGGCTGAGAGAGGGGATGAATCACAAAACACAATAGAAGAATCAAAGAAAACAGCAGATGCTTAATAAAACCTTGGAAAAATGGCATTGTCTCCTGAAGAATAGTTGGTGTATACGAACTAACTGTCGCATTTCGGATGCTGATTGCATATAAAAGAGAAAATCTGAGGTCGAGATGAATTGTTCGCTTATCTTGTATGAAGACAGGATTATAGAGATGTGTAAAGCGAAGAGATAAGAAGAGAATGAAATAAAAAATAGCAGATATGAAAAGTTGGAACAAAACATTTTGAGTTACTTATTAAAGTGGAGAAACTGAAAGAGGAGAGGTTGTTGAATGTTATTATTTGGAAGTGTTAGGAGAGGGAGACAGACTAAGTGGTGGTTTCGTGATGGGGAACACCAAGGAAACCTTTGCGTGCATGAAAGAGAGAAGTGAGTCGTGTGATGAATAAAGAGGGTAAACGTGGCCCTCATGTGCTTTTTATGTTGAAGTTTCTTGAAACTTAAGATATTATAGTTTTTTGTACACGGGTTCTTCCGTGATGCTGCAGATAAGATGTGAATTAGGCACCAAAATTTTTTATGGTTTTCTTGAACCATTCGCTGTCTGGACATGATACATATATACATGCATGCATGCATACATACATACATACATACATACATACATACATACATAGATTCATAAATAGATAAAACTATAAACCCCAGGTCTCAAGTACACAGAATAGACTTTTCAACCCTAGTTTTAACTTTGATGTTACATTAAAAGTATTACTTGCCTTTGTTTTTAATTGATTTATCATCAGCATCTCACCTACTCGATGCCTGTTGCAATAAATCTGTAAGTAACTTTACACTGCTAATGCTATAGGTCCCTTAATTGCATTAATGATCAAAGCAAGCCAGCTGTAATCATGTTATGCTAAACCATCAGGACAGGCAGGCGAAGAGCCCTCTCGCTTCGATACGTCTGGGCTCTGGACTTGCATTGTTAGATGCATAATGCAAAGCAAATTACCAGCCGACAGTGAGAGAAATGTTAACTACTCTTGAACACAAATGGACATTTCACCATTTAAAACAGACGTAATCATGTGCTACTATAGCAATGTTTTACGTGAGATCATCAGAAAAATATTTGCTCATTAGTTTTAATAATACGAAGAATAAAAATTGCCAAAGAATATACTACAGATCTTAGTAGTCCATTATTCATGAACTAATATGTACTCAAGATTCATTAGTGACAGAAAAAAATTATCAACGAATTTTGGAAAATTAAATTCATGATTAATGAATCCATGGCAAGTCTTACAGACTTAAATTAATTGATTAATTTACTAAGTTTTCGGGCATCATAAATATGAAAGTAGAAACACACACACAAACACACACTCTATATATGTGTATGTATACATATAAATATAGTATAGTATATGTATATGTATGTATATATATATATATATATATATATATATATATATATATATATATATATATATATATATATATATATATATATATATATATATATATATATATATATATATATATATATATATATATATATATATATATATATATATAGTAGCCGTCATAGCTCACGCTTTCTTGGTTCGTGGATTGCTCTCAGCTTTCTGCAAAGCAGTTCATTTAGGTAAAGATTGGTACCAACTGCCCCCTTGGCCAAGAAAATGGCATGAAGCTAGCAAGCTTTCCCAAAAAGTCATACTGATAAACAAGAAAGCTGTGCTTTATCTTAACAAGTCTCTTAAATCATCCTAACTTAACGATACTTGCACAGGACCACATGGACTTCTGCCGCCAGGTGCTAGGTTCATCCCCTAAATTCAGTCAATATTTTATTTTAATTTTTTTTTTATAACAAACAGTTACTGTTCTCTGCTCCTACCTGGTATGATCAGCCTCGTGCTTCGTATGGTCATTACCAGACACAGTTCTAAACTTGTTATTAACCATATACAGTACAGGCTAGCAATGTCATTATTTTCTCAAGGATATGCTTACTGGTATCAGATAGTATCATTATATAATAAGCTAGATAAATAAAAAGACCTCTCGTTTTTTCGCCAAGGAGATAATCCTGCGAAGGAAATAAGAGGAAAAGTGAGAGAATAAAAACTCAAGGAAAAAGTTAGTTTGTGAAGCTATTGGGACACATCTGCCAAGTTGTTTGTCAAGTCCGCAAACTCCTAAGAAGGTTATGCCTTGGTCCACGGTGCAGGTGATATACAATTTATTATCTTTTTCCCAAAAGAAGATTATGCCATGCATTATTTTGTCTGTTTAAAAAACTAAATCACTTGTACCTGAAATTTCCTTTTTTGAATTTTAAATATCTTCAAGACAACCGAAAATTATTCACCGTATGTACATTAACATTGGAGAAATTAATCCATTACGACAGGTGCTTTAAAACTCAATCAAGTTAACTGTTACGAGGTCAACAGTTGAAAGGAATCAATGCGAAAGTTTCTCGGAATATAAGATTCGAAAGAACACGCACAGGGTAACAACAGAGAGCGCATTGGATCGATTACCTATAACTAGTGAGAGTCAGGTAAGCACGGCTCATTGTCACCTTACCTGAGTAGGTGAAACTACTGTACTTGTGGGTGTGTGAGTTCGTGTGGAGGTGAATGTTAGTCGGTCGATTGGCCTTTATTAGCGGGATACCTCTTGCAACGGTTGTTGTATAAAGGGGTCTTTTGATTCGTTTTAGATTCAAGAGTATCTAGAACGAACGAAGAAGAAATTTAATTTTATTCCTTTGAGTATCCTATAATGAAATTAATTTATTTTCATTTACGAAAATTCAGTAACTGTCCAGTGGCCATTTTACTTTGCCAATCGGTCTTATAGCTAATTTAACCAAAGTAAAACGTCAAAGGTCACTGTGCTCCACCTAAACATTTCCTTCTTGTCCTTACACATGTCTCGGGCTTTTCGATTAGTATCTTAGCCATTAACATTATTCTTAATAAAATGTTTGTTTATTTACTGCATTTCTTTAGCCACTTCCGTACTTGAAAATTCATTATTATCATGGGTTCTGTCTCTGCAACGTTAACATTAAAGATCTTTTCATGCCATGCTGGGCACAAAAATTGCTGTTTCCCCTGTGAGCCATAAGGAAGGTTCCGCTGGTAGAAACCCCACATTCAATCGGAATTAAAAATCCCCATGTCTCTTAGCAGAAGTACCTCCCCACCGTCTACCTGCCCCTCTTTTCATTTTGCAGCTGTTTTGTCTCTATTTTATTATCTTAAAATGAAACATTTTATTAGCACTGGGTTCAGGGCAAGCTATGAAAATAAGATCCCCGTTTGCGAAAACAAACTATCCACGTAAATAACATTCTAGAATATTTAACTAGAGTGAATACACTGCAGATTTTCTTTGTTTCCTTAAAAATGCGAAAGTACATTTTAGCTAATATAAAGGTATGATTTCGTTTTCCTCTTGTTTTGCATATTGGTTAAAAATTAAGAGACATTTTCTGCATGACAATATAGATCTTAAGGGGTGCAAAAATTAAGGGAAGTATGTGTTGGTTAAAAAAAAATTAACATTTTATACTGGTGCCTCCCCAACACCAGTGTAATGAAATATTAAACCATATATGTACTATGTATGACTGTATGTATGTACGTTTATGTGTGTCTGTGTATATATATATATATATATATATATATATATATATATATATATATATATATATATATATATATATATATATATATATATATATATATATATATATATATATATATATATATATATATATATATATATATATACATGGGCATTTGTACACTCAAATACATCCGAAAATCATGCATTATATTTACAGCATTCCTGCAGCTGTAAGACAATTCTGAAATAATGCAGCATAATAGTAAGTGTATTTTTTCAAAGGAGGTTACACTTCAACATCGAGAACGCATTAATGTATTGCTTCAGTATATAAACTTTTCATTTGATACTGGACAAACTTAAACTGTAAATAGAATGTGAACATTCTGTAGCAGGGAGGTTTTAATTATCATATTATTTCTTAAAAACCACGTTGTATTAGTTTGGTTAAAAGGGTGAACTTTAGATTTGTATCGTGGAAATCATACACCTTAACTTCAAGAAATTCAACCTATATGTTTCCTGAGGAGTCGGGAGTTTAAGTCTAGAATTGTGACAGGCTGTGCAAGAAATTGCTTTATTAAGGCTCCTTACTACTGCAATCCCATAATGAAAGTCTTGTTTTAAAGCCAGTAATAATAATAATAATAATAATAATAATAATAATAATAATAATAATAATAATAATAATAATAACAAGAGAGTGAAAAGAAAACCTAATGTCATTATGATATTACGTAGGAGTGCATAAATCACTACGTTCACTATATATTCTGTATTTGTGGACAAACACTGAAATTTTAAGTCGAATTTAGCCCCTGGTTTCTGGTGTGGTAAGTTCCGTAACTCATAAAATATAGATTTGGCTAATGATTTTGCCAGAGGTCAGTCAGATTTTTTTTATTAGAGCAATATTATCCTGAAAATAATCGAATATACCAGGCTATACTACTACAATGAAGGACTGGATCTTTCATTCAGAAAAAACTCAAGACCTTTCATTCAAAAAAATTATCGTGTCTAAAAGACTTCTACAGTATAATGGTCATCAGATTAGGGTATTTACATGGTCATGCTTCATTATGCATTATATACAAATTACTGAATTTGATCTACTGTAAAGCTATTAATATTTGAACGAAGTAACTCTTACATCGTGATTAGAAAATCCGTTAGTTTTAATAGGATATTAATATGTGATGTTTTTGAAAGAACCATGTTGTAACCTTTTTAGTAAAAATAGCAAATGATTTATATTTTCCAAATCAATAATTCATAACTTTGATTAACAAAGGTTTCACTCAAATTGGTTGTCATTCCTTTTGTTGAGTGTTCTGTGATACTTTTAACATAATTAACAAATCAATAGAATCAAAATATGTTTTCTATTTCTTTTCATAATATGTTTTTTTTTTATTTATTACATTGCATATCCAACTAAGAAAAGTACATCACGATTATCGGTTTTAGAGCTATCATATCATCTTGTTAAAATCCCTTCTGGTAATAGCCCTTCGATTAATGATCGCTTTATTATAAACTGCCTCAGATTCTTATGATTTTTCATGTAACTCGAATGAGGCAAAGACCAAGAGGAACCGGAATGCATAAGGTTTTATGACCTGAATAAGAATCCGCATCGCTTAATATCAAAATACAAAAGCTCTATTCATGTTAATTCCCATCCGAAAAAAAATAGTACACACAGTGACACTTCCGGAATATCTGTGCATCATTAATTCGCTACAACCGGAAATGTCCACTTTATGTAAATAAAACTGTGGTCAACATTGACCATAATGAAGCGATGGGACGATAGATAAAAAAAAAAACATCGATATTAACGTCCTCTCAACAAGTTGTACCTATCCATGGAACAAAAGGTAGACAGGAAGTAGCCGAAATTGAAAGCGCTGTTCATCCGTTATAACAATCCCCCACTCATTCATTCAGAGGAACTGTCTTTTGTTGGACTGGTGAAATGTATTGATACCATATTCGTCATTGCGCATGGTAAATATTTTACTGCCAAACTATGAAATTAATTTAAATGGTAAGATTCATGACGGATAAATCAAAATGAAGTTGAATACAGGCGGAAACTGAAGGAAATAGAAATTCCGGAGGCAATCGTATAACAAGCACAAGGGGAGAGAGAGAGAGAGAGAGAGAGAGAGAGAGAGAGAGAGAGAGAGAGAGAGAGAGAGAGAGAGAGAGAGAGAGAGAGAAAGCAACCCAGAACAAGATAAAGTATTAAAGGAAAAGACAAATGAGAAATTATGTAACCTAAGTCTAACCTAAGGTTTTGGAGCACGTTTGTTCCGGGAGCGATGACAAGTTGCCCAACAAAGGAAGTTAGTATTATTTACTGTAATATTTAGGTAGCAAGTCATTCCTTTTACTTGGTGGTAGTCTCGGGTACCAAAATAATTGAGAGTAATTGTTGTTTCAGGGTTAGTTTACAGTACACTTTTCCTCTCTCTTTCACTCTCTCGCCTTCATACATATATACACACAATATATATATATATATATATATATATATATATATATATATATATATATATATATATATATATATATATATATATATATATATATATATATATTAATCTTTTTTATTATTTCTTTTATTTTCCTCATTAACGACCATACCTTACCTTACAAGGTGTGCCACAATCTTCAAAATTATATTATATGTCATTAATCGAAAGTACAACGTTTGAACTCGCTTGAATCACTTCATAGGACTGAAATTTACGTAATTGGCGCGGTAAAGTCAATAAAACAAATGTAAATAATCGGGCTGAAAATGATTAATGAAATGCAGTAAGTCGTACACAGGCAACAATACCGCAAAAACATAGTAACCAAATTACATGGTTTTGCTAATAAACAAATAACAAATGGGAGACTTAAATTCTAAGTAAGTTATTACATAATACTTTTAGCGCTAATTTAATTTCTTTAATAAATTGCCCATGGGCTTTTATGTCATATTTCGAATATTTATTTTTGTAATCTCTTAGAGTAATGTCCGATTACTACGATGATTGGAAATTATAACCGATCTTACTGTCTTAATTCTGGTTCCCAACCTTTAAAATCTCTACTAACTAGAGTTCACTGATGATTTTAGTATATAAGAATTATGCATTATTGATTTTATCACCAGTATCATTCAAAAAACCTCATTTTATTTACCATAAGTAATTCCTTCTCAGAAAAAAAACACCATTGCTTTTGAAAAACATTTCATACGGCCCTTTCACACCAGCTCCACTATTTTTGACACAGTTCAAGTTGCATTCGACCAGATTCTTTTCTCGTCAACCCATGTATTTTTTCCCCTCTTTTCTTTGCTGACTTCAGATGGACAACTTTTTGTTCTGGTGACTGATGTTAGTGGATGCATTCACTGAAAAACTGTCCCTTTGTTTGAAATAAGCCTGTGTTCAGTGCATTAGCTGTGAAAAATCCGAAACGCGGCTCTGACAAGAGAAATAAAACCATATGACATTCAGTGATTGCACAAAATGTTTTATTTTTTTGCATAACATTCATTTGGACACCTGTGTGATATTTAGAGTCTTCGTTATGAGGTTTATCATGAACACGTGTATGCAAATAGAAATTACAAAGAGGAAAGACTGTATGACTGGCTGTTAATCATACAGGCTCTAGTCACTGTTGTGAGAACTTGCTTTTTTTTGTTTTGGCTTGCATTTCTTTCTTGTCTTTTACTTTTCCGGCAAACAAAGTTGATTTTAATTACTCACGCTTATTATTTTACCGTCTTTTAGTAACAATTACTCATCTCTATTAGAAGTCGCTTTGCGTTTACCCATGTAATGTGTTATTTTTGGACCTTTATCATTATAAATATCCTAACGTAGTCTAGAGCGAATTCTTAGGTCCTCCTTATGACTTTCGATGCCATAATAGCAATTCCCTTTTGTTAAGAACATTTCTTGAAACTCTCCTTACCTTGCTCTATACGTTGTGATACACGCTTTTTTTCCTTGAGATTTAATCACGTTAACGAAAGTTAGGAAGATGGAATACGTTTCTCAATGAAATTCTAGTACAAAACATTGTTTATATATATATCATTATATATAAATGATGAACTTGAAGCTTTTGAGGAATATTGCATTTGTACACTATTTTTTATATTGCTGTTTTTTAATTAGATTCTTGACGTCAAACCATGCAAAGAACTGCTTATGGAACGATAAATAAAATTTGATGTGACGTTCGAGAGTTAGCAATGACGTCATCAGATTATGCGCGAAGCAAGTGTCTTAGTAAATGACACTGGTATTAATCTCTCTCTCTCTCTCTCTCTCTCTCTCTCTCTCTCTCTCTCTCTCTCTCTCTCTCTACATATATCTAATTATCTGCCTCTCTATGTATTTGTCTGCATATCTACCTGCTTATGGCATTAGTCGTAAAATCTTTTGTCCTGATTTTACTTAACTATAAACAGGAGACATTCCAATTAAAACTTTTAAACTCAAAGCTAATAATCACCCTTACTTGCTCTTGGCAGCAATTCAAGTATTCTTGAATTAATATAAAACTTTTCCCTAAGGATAAAACAAGCACACTAACCATGACACATATGCAGAAAATGATAGTGGTACGTCATACACACACACACATGCAGTACACATATATACAGTATATATGTGTATATATATATATATATATATATATATAAATTATATATATACATATATGTATATATAAAGATAAAATCCACGAAGGAAAGGGAAACACTGGAATGTTATGAGGCCTTTCGACTGTCTGTCGTCCTTTACTTAGCAGACAGTCTGCTAAGTACAGGACGACAGACAGTCGAAAGGCCTCAGCAGCATTCCAGTGTTTCCTTTCCTTGTGATTCAGTTATGGATTTTATATTTATTTATATATTCATCACGTTCCATATTTTCGTGATTCAGTTATACTATATATATATATATATATATATATATATATATATATATATATATATATATATATATACTGTATGTGCGTGTGTGAAAAACACTTCAATAGGCACTTGGCGTTCAGGATTGACCTTTGACCCCCATGGAAAGCAGTTAATACACGAACTAAAATAAAAAAAACACATTAAGCATCCTACATGGTGTTTGTCACTATGAGGGTACGTCACCGCAAGTAAAGAAACAATGATACGCAGGAAAATGGTAACGGTCTCAACGACAGGCAAATAGAAACTGAATGTTTTTTGCTATTTTATTTGAAATGAACTGTTTTGATGAAACGTGTTATGCAGTACAGATGGAAGATCAGGACGAAGATAGTCTGAGTATGTGTCGAAGGTAAAGTAGGAGAGCAGGATTGAAAATGAAACAGTTCTTGGATCTAAAGGTATCATGATGCAAAATTAAGAGTAGAGGTAAGCTAGTCCACTGCTTGTTAATCCAGATCAATCTGGCTTACTCCCAGCACGGGCCTTCGCCTGGAGGTGGCTCTTGAGTAAAATAGGGTTCCCAAGGGAATAAAAGACTAGGTGGGGACATTCGTACTCTTCCCAACCAACGGAGAATCTGCCCCGAAGACAAATGGTTTACCAAGAGGCCAGAAAAAGTGTTGGAGAGCTGGGGCGAAATGAGGAGAATTATTACTTAGTGAACAAAAACAAAAACAAACAAAAAAAGCTAATTATTTCATATCGTATGATAAAGCAGTGCATGGATAACATGTTCTCTGAGGGCCAGAGGAGGAAGAGGTGTTTTAACCTGAATTTGGCTAATGGAAAATCAGGTTAGTAATGAAAATGTGACAGGTGATTAGTTGACAATGATGTAGCAGAAAATAAAAAGTTTCACAGAATATTTAATTTTCCTCAAAATCGGAATATTACGTCTCGTAATTTTAATAGCCATAGGCACAAACTAAGCATACTATCGTGAAATACATCGATTAAAGCTCAATTTTAGATACTGATACATTATTATCATTATACGGAGAATTTTTTTTTAAGTTTAATGATTGAAATAACACAGGAGTCCTATTACTGTGTACAATTTATGTAATACCGTTAATCAGGGAGATCTCACCAAGCCGTTGTATGAGTATTTATCTA
>NC_089768.1:20740000-20765000 GCF_040412425.1 Macrobrachium rosenbergii | reverse complement strand
GGTAGACTTTTGTGCTCCCCTAAACCCACATCCCAACCTCACAAAGACTGTAAACTCGTTGCTCCAGTGAAGTCTAATTTAGCTATAAGCGGCTTTGAACTCGGAAGCACCACACTGTAAGGTCTACGCGAAACGATCTGGGCTTCAGCATTTTTTTTTTTTTTTTTTTTTTTGCAATACAAATCTCAATATTTTGGTATCATCTAAGCAATGGCCCTGCTACCTTGAACAACGTAAACATCCTTGAGCATTGCTATTGCGACGCCTTGCTCTTGATATACATCAGTTCTTAATACTCATACACTTGCAATTCCTTTATTATGACTGAGTTTCATACATACACTAAACGAATTCAGCGTAATATGTCTAACCATTCCATTGTTATCATTTATCCCAAGCGTTCTCCCCTTGCAGTTTACTAATCCCTCGGAAATCTCTGCAGCTATTATCTGTCATCAAATAACAGCGAACTCTCATTAATAAAGCGGCTATTACATTTCAGTAACATCGCTCCACTGATTCCATAACCGCTCATCTCTGCCCTCTGCAAGTGACATAGCCTCTCACATATCCTACTCATGAAGAAAACAATCATTAATTGTTATAGATTAAGTAAACCATTTTAAAGAAATATTGCATGCCTTCAAAATCAACTCTTATTTGATATGGTCTCGAAGTATCTTATCAGTATAAGATCTACCTTTCCTTAAACTTGCGGATTCTTTAGTGACCATTCGACTGTTGACATTTTACCTAATGTCTTATTGTCAATTTTGGGAAGACAGCAAGGTTTTCTTTGAGGTATTAGCATACTGAATCGAGACATTTTATTACAAGAGATATAATGAAGCCTCTATATATATTTATATATATATATATATATATATATATATATATATATATGCATATATATATGTACATATATATACATACATATGATAATAATCATATATATACATACATATATATATATATATATATATATATATATATATATATATATATACATACCTGTATATATGACGGGATTTGGCACTGGTTTGTAAGGAAAGCTACTTACTGATGAACACTCTCTCTCTCTCTCTCTCTCTCTCTCTCTCTATATATATATATATATATATATATATATATATATATATATATATATATATATATATATATATATATATATATATATACATACTCTGTATATATGTACGTATGTATGCATATATACTGTATATATGCATGTATGTATGTATACACATATATACATATAAAAGTCACTGTTACGCATCACTTCAGATGACTTTCTGCTCTTATGTATCTGCTTACCAAAGGTTTAAATTCGTTCGCAGTCAGCTCAGGAGGATCGTTTATCTAGCTTTATGTCTACGTGCGAAAAATTCCTTTTATCCGCTGAGTGAAAATGGAGATCGCTTTTCATTTAACACAAAGGATCACTCAAGCAAAATCGCTAGTAAAATTTCTCCCGTGGTCATCCGAAAAAAATTAAAAATACTCATTTTCGTTTTGATTTAAATAGCTGGAGATTTACTCTGGCGTAAAGGCAAATACTCAGATTTAGGAGGATCAGAGTTTATATGTGAATGCTCTCTCTCTCTCTCTCTCTCTCTCTCTCTCTCTCTCTCTCTCTCTCTCTCTATCTGCAAGTGTTCGGTATCATGAGGTATACATTTGACTAAATATGTTTGCATGCGATTTGTGTATGAACGTGTTAACGTTAAAGAAATGAAATCTGTGTATTTAATGCGTGTCGGAAACCCTTGTTCACGTGGGAATCGGCAGAACTCACTTTTGTGTCATTGTAAGAACAAAATTAAAGAATCCTAGGAGAAAAATAAGAGAAAATAGAAAGAAAAATCTCACAAATATTCGCGAGAATGTAGCTACAATTGACGCAATCTACTCTCAACGAAGTCGCATTTCCACTATTCTGCGGTTGCTTAGTCTTTATTTGATGTTATCCATGTTGACATGACTTATTTACTCCGGTACCCGTGTCGTTGTACATCCTCGTTGCTGAGAACTTTAGTTAAACGAAGTTACATTGCCAGATCGACGAGCGAGCATTATAAATTCAAAAGCAACACTGGCATCGCCGAGACATTTCTTTTTCCTGGTGCGGGCGCTTTAAATGTAAACAGAACGCCCTCTATCACGTTCTATAAACATTGCCACCTCTCTTCTGAAAATAGACCGTAGAGAAAGCAACTGGCTTTATGCAGTACAGTACATATATATATATATATATATATATATATATATATATATATATATATATATATATATAATATATATATATATATATATAGATATAGAGAGAGAGAGAGAGAGAGAGAGAGAGAGAGAGAGAGAGAGAGAGAGAGAGAGATATAGTTATTTATATACACACACACACACACACACACATATATATATATATATATATATATATATATATATATATATGTGTGTGTGTGTGTGTGTGTGTGTGTGTGTGTGTGTGTACATATTCGTTATCTGGGCACATATGAGACTAGTGTCCAGTTCTACTGAGGAAACGTCTTGGGAGCGTTTCTGAAAAGCAAAAGGTTGACCTCAGAAGTGAATGCAGTACCTGCTTCTTAGTACACTACAGTCCCAGCCAAACTGGTGAAGGTCATAGGGTTTGCAACCAAATCCCGAAAGACCAGGGCCGTCATTTCAGATTTCTGTTGTGGGGAGCAAAGACGGTTTGGCGAGCGAAGCAAGCCTAATCAGCTTTTTTTTTTTTTTTTTCTTTTTTTTTTGAGCTATTTCATGTGCTTTTTGAAACACATAAAATAGATAGATAGGTAGACAGATATAAGTGACACATTTGAATTTCGGTAGGAATAATGGAAAACCAGCTGCTGTTACTTCTTGGGGCTTGGGGGTGAGGGGGACCAAGTTGAGGCTTGGGGGGGGGCGCAACTTGAGCCTTGGGGGCAGTTGCCCCCCCCCCTAAATGACGCCCCTACGAAAGACTTGCCGAGGGCTGGAAAGTTAACGAGGTGATAATTTGAAGTGAATTTGTTAAAAAGAGAGTAACAGTAACGATAGAAGCACTAAGCGAAGCGGAGGTCGAAAGAGTCTCTTCTTTGTTAGGGAAATGTGCGTTTCATGTGTTCTTAAAGTTAGCCAGCGAGCGCCACTAATAGTAAGACTTATCACCAGTGAAGACAGTGCTTCGGCACACCTGTGATCGTCGCATTTCTCATATTGATGAGTTCCAACCGAAGCGTGGAAGACATTTGTAATGTGAACAGAGGCATGAGCGTCAATAGAAACAGTATTTTGGGGGTGGGTAATTTGTGCAACGACGATGAAGAACAAATTGGTATCTCATTTGAAAGTATATAACTTCCCATTTGATTTATTCACGGGTTCAATGTGACCAGAAAAAAGTTCATAAAAAGATTGTACCATTGATTTTAACATGTGAATCTTGTATGCAGGACTTTCTCATAGATTTTTCAAGTAACTTGTTTTTGTTTGACCTACAAGATGTATTTTTTTCCGGTATTAAGAGCATGACAGAACTGACTGAAATATTTTTACCATTTTGTGCTGGTGGTATGATTTCATTAATGCATATTTCTGAAAATACTAGTTATGCATTTTCGCGGGGCCAGTTCGTCAGTCACAGAGTACAACCTTTCATTCGTTCTCTTTGCCGTCCACGTGGATTTGAGAATATTAGGCTCTAATATCAGTCATTCCTCCAATGGGATATCTCTTACCTAACGAACCAAGCTATTCTAAGCTATTACAATCTTTCACTAGCCTCCCTGCAGTATTTCCTATCCTGTGGAATGATATTGAGACATTTACATACATGCATACACACACACACACATATGTGTGTGTGTATATATGTGTATATATATATATATATATATATATATATATATATATATATATATATATATATATATATATATATATATATATATATATATATATATATGCGTATGTGTTCTCAGTGAGGATTTTATCTATCCTGATGTTCTTATATGTGTGTGTGTGTGTAGATACATATATATTATATGTAGAATGCTGGCAAACACAACTAAATAATATCAAAGATTTAACCCAGGGGTTCCTAGTTTCTAAAAATATAATTGCTTTCTTGGTCGACGAAATGTAGATCTCACCAAGCTGGTTTGACAAAAACACTGGATACCGGCTGAAATGCACCACCTTAACGTAATTTTGAGGCATAACAAGGTTTCTTTGTGCTTTAATTAAACTCACAATTAAGGGCTGAAGCAAGGAAACTGTTACTTAAGAGTTACTACCACCAGGTTATGAATGCAATAAGCTCTCGGAGAAAAGAAAGAAAGTACATTTAGCAAGATACGAGCTATGTTATTTCTAATGAACGGCAGCATGTTTTACCCTTTACAGAAATACCTCCCCAAAAAAATCTTCTCATTCCTCTGAAAAACACGGCACACGCACAGCGCGAATGTATAAGGAAATAGTTCTCTCTGGTGTAGAGAAATGTCCTAAGTGATAATTTAGGTGTTACAATTGTTCTAAAAATATATGTAACTTTCAAAGATTATTGCTAGCTTTGCCGGAAATAAACAATAGTATTAGTGTATTCACATTCCCTCATTCAAAAAAAATAAAGCTGCAGGTCTTTTTTATGCACGGGAGAAGGCAAAATCAAATAAATTATCGCTATTCGAGATTCAGCTATAATTTCTATATACATAATTTCTGAAACAATATGGAGTTCATTAAGTTAGCAATGAGTTTCCAAGTCAGTGCCAACAGTTACGCTTCATTATGCTGGCAACGCATTGATGATGATGTTGATTGTTATTATTGAGGATAGTTGAACTGATATTAGTATATTGTGCCCAATGCTGCAGAAATAAAACTTCGACTTTTTTTTAACCAGTTAATTAAAGTGAAGGTAAGACAGTAAAGGAAGTTAAGTACTCTAGCCTCGGAAAACTCAAGTATACATATGCATATGAACAGCTGCTGTTCTTATTATTTTCTGTTACTTTGTACCACATAAATTTTGCAACGGGTTTCCAAGAATATTCTCACTTAAAACCAATCTAGATAAGTGAAGTTCGTGTTGCAATAACGCCACTATATTTTCCTTCCATTCTTTTTTAGAAATAAAGAGATAATTCCGCGCATTTATAAACTTGAAGGAATGAAACGAAGACTAAAACAATGAAAGACAACTTCGTAAAAAACCATTCACTGGACGAAGTGACTCAAATATAAAAAAGAGGAATGTTTCTCATCACTCATCCAGTTCTCCACCTTTCCTTTTTGCACATTTTCTTTTTCTTCTCCTCAAATTACGACGCCAGCTTCGAGGTGAAGTGACGGATGGTACTGCCTATTCTAAAGTTACTGTTTCATAATTCATCGCCGTCTTTGTTTCCTTCGCGCTCCACTGAAGGAAGAACTTTCACGTTTCTGTGGACTACTTAGGACGGCACGAATCCGGGGAAAGTTGGCTAGGAAGATTGATACGCCAAGTCTTATTATTCAGACGATTAAATGACCTTATTTGAGTGATGCAACAGAAACTATATTAGATAAGGCGAAGACTTTTTTTTGTCAATAAATCATGCCTTGAGGCATTTTTATGCTTAAGAGTATGCAATGGAAGAATGAGCATGAGTAAAGATCTTCAGTTGCACACATTTTATTCAAGACACTCACGCGTAAAGAGAATCAAGTCTAAAAGATCTGAGTTACAAGTGGATATTTTTTCCCTATTGAAGTGAACTTCGTAGTTAACAACATTCATTGCAAATATCATCCAAGTTTTAAGTTTCTTCATAGTAGTGGCTTTTATCACAGTTATTTTAGCCTTTTAACATAGAAATTTTTGCACACACACACACACACACACACACACACACACACACACACACACACACACACACATATATATATATGTATATATATGTATGTATATATATATATATATATATATATACACATATATATATATATACATATACATATATATATGTATATATATGTATGTATATATATATATATATATATATATATATATATATATATATATATATATATATATATATATATATATATATATATACAAGATGACCAAGACTCAGAAACATTCCGAAGTAAACATTCGTCTAAAACTTCATCGTAAGAGTAGGTGACAAGTGTGGGTGATGACCCCTGGGCCAAAAAACTTTAGAACCAAACACACCTGCGATAATTTATTGATCAGAATGTTTTAACATACTTATGTCTTGCTGGCCTTGTACACACACACACACATACGTACACGCGTACACATATATATATATATATATATATATTTATATATATATATATATATATATATATATATATATATATATATATATATATACATATGTATATGTATATATATATATATATATATATATATATATATATATATATATATATATATATCAGCACCAGCATAGATATGTACTTAAACATTATGTTGAAATACTAAACGTGATTCTCTACACATGTCTATAACTGCATCACTACGCTTTTCCTTTCCAGTGAGCTCAAATAGGAAAGCGTGTTTATGTAACCTCTTACGCCATTCTACATCATATTATGATGAAGAATGATAAGGTCAAAGGTTATCCATTGCAGTATGAACGTAGTGGAGAATTATAAAACAAATGAAAAAAATGTATGGGACGTATATGAAATTTCTGAATCGGAAATTGCATTCATGTAGAAATGTCCTTCCAGATCAAAGTAGCAAATGGACTTTCTAGATAGGCCAGCCATCCTTACCCACAATGCACAGGGACAGAAAAAATTCTGATCAGGACCTTCTCTGGTGTGAACGTTGAAACATAAATAAAGAACTTAGAAAAAATCCAAGTGGGTATCAAGATTCATTGGCAAATATCTCGGTAAAAGTTTGCAGCAGGTTTTGGTATGATTTTGTGTGTGATGCATATTAAGGAGACTTAAGAACAAAGCAGAAAACTCCAATATTGAGAACTGGTATTGCATTAAAAAAAGATATGCATATAATATGAATCTCGTCCAGCCCAAATAAAATGAAAGCAAATAACGCTTAAAGGATAAAAGACGATTTAATCCTTGGAATGAAAATTAGTCAAAACTCCCATTGAAGCCAAAACTGTGATGAGAGGCCATTTCGGGTGCCAGTGGATATCCCTTATTAATTCCTTGGAACAACCCAGCCTATAGGCTTCAGCACCAGCCTCCTCTCCATCAAGAATAGATGATATTCAAGGGGACGTTTGAAGTCGCGGCTGAATTGCAAGCAGCGCCGATTTCAAGGGTTCCTCAGGCCAGAGTGATATATAGGTCTCGTGGTTGGAGATTCCCCAGAGTCGGGTGAATAGAGTCGTTATGCAGCTGTTTGGGTAATTTAAACAACTTTAGTAATTTATTATTACATAGGGGAGCTAAGGCCAGAACATATTTTTTTTTCATTTGTATTTTCAATTCTTTACAAGTTTCTAGATTACTCTATATATATATATATATATATATATATATATATATATATATATATATATATATATATATATATATATATATATATATATATATATATATATATATATATATATATATATATATATATATATAGACAAAACCAAGAGGCTGTATCTTTATGGTGTCGCACCATCATAATAGGTATGGACTGTCTGGTAAAAAATAGATATTAATGTATGTGTGTGTACGTTTATATGTAGGTACCATAGCATAATAGTAAAATGCTGGTCTAGCATTGAAAAGGTCCTTGGATCGGTCCGCGCTCCGCCCACCACCAGCCAACCTAGCTGTAAATGGGATCCAGCCTCATCAAATCTCAAGAATACGGCATGGACCCAGCAACCTCACCCTAGAAGACTTGCTGTGACCCAGAAGGTTCTACCACTCTGGCTCCACTTGTAGAAAAAGGCATATTGTAAATAAATACAAGTTTCAATATGTATGTGAGTCTGTGTTTGCGTATGTATGCATCTGCCTGAATAACTCATTATTGAGAAGCACATAGTCATAACTGAATACATCTTATTGATATATATATATGACATACATCTTATATATATATATATATATATATATATATATATATATATAATATGTATATATGTATACATATATATATATATATATATATATATGTATACATATATATACATATATATGTATATAGCGGAGAATAATTACATTTCATAGCCGCACAAAAAGATAGAGAAATAAATGAATAAAGACTGCGGTATCCAGCTGGTATGGTTCATGTCATCGAGTAGTTTGGATTTAGGATATATAGTATCTGGAGAGAACTGATCCTGACCGGTATGCAAGGAGACTATTAATTGTATAAAATCTAAAAAGAACGGAAAGAATTACATTTACACCCTAACTTGATCTTGGATAAATGTGTTATTGGTGGCGGCTTGTATGTCTAACTGAAGGTGTCAGGATAAAAGTCGCGCATTAATAGGTGCAGATTATCCATAATCAATAGGTACGTATTTTTCCATTTTCCTTTATAAGCCTGGCACGCTACGGCTGCCAATGATCGCTTGTGTTCCAGTATCCTGTAACGCGTGGATTACAAAACAGGCATTTCAGTTTCAGTGATGGTACAAATATTAATAATGCACATCACAAACTCTTTTTCCGTGAAATTTTTTTAGTGGATTCATCAAACTATGGTAGAATAGTTTTCTAAACTATTTAAGCAACAGCTTATATTATAACGTAAATTTCGTCAATAATAAATACATATCGCTTGTAAGTCAGAAGGTTCGTGTTTGATTCAGACGAAGATGGCAGTGATTTTAAATCTGTCTATGAACTTAGATACATGAGCTCTCACACACAGATTTATATATATATATATATATATATATATATATATATATATATATATATGTATATATATATATGTATATATATACATACATAATATATATATATATATATATATATATATATATATATATATATATATATATATATATATATATCCGAATTCATGGTTTACATTTATTTCATACTAAAACATGAAAACGTTTCTACACTGCAGTGCTCATGCTGGCATATGTTCCTCAGTAGAACAGTCAGCTAATCTAATATTCAACGTTGCAGTGTTGCATTTAAGAAAGAAAGATGTGTTGCCGGATAGTGGACAATAATTTTCTTTAACAAAAGTTCTTATAAACATAAAAATGCTGAAATCTGGAAGCTCTGGAAATCAGAGCTTCATTAGGGCAGCTAATCAATCACTTCTATTGTTTATGCTTATTGATAGAATAACCATCGAGAAATTCGTCTGTTACAGGTGTTCCTACTAAATTTAAATTCCTAGTTGTTCAGGGAACCATGCAATCTCAGTGTGCTTTAAGAGAGTTTTCCTAAAAGTTCAGTTAGTTTCTGAATAAACTAGACTTTCATTTAAAGCAATCCTGTTCACAAATGCTTGATGATCTGTACATTATTGGACGTAATGTGAATGTTGTACTTCATTAAAGTATAGTAACTGAAAACAAACTGCATTATTATAAAACGAATTATCCGTTGTATTATCGTTCGCTGTATGCCAATATAATTCATCAAGGACTCCCCTGAAGAGGTAAAATCATGACATTTTATTTTGAAGTAATAGAAACTTATAAAATTCTATAACAAGATTATTATAGTTTGTGGCCACAGCACGGCAGTCACGATGTAAAAATTATTATCAGGTAATGAATGATTCCTTCCTTTTATCCGCTACCATTGCTAAAAACGTTTTATCAATTTCCGCTCCGCCCGGTTGCACATCAATTTCCCAAAAACTAATTAACGTGTACAACTGTCTGCAATGTACAACACTGCATCGCATACCTGTAGCTTCACCCATCATGTGATATCAAGGTGCCTTCAATAAGTGATGTAATTCGAGCTAAGAGAGAGTGGTGTAAAGCAGCATTTTATTTTATTGTTTTTCTTGGAGCTTTGGTCATTTTTTGACGTGTTAATGTCTTTTTTTAAATTTTTTTTTTTTTACAATTGTCACAACTGGTCAGCTTATCCTTTTATTTTACATTTAGTTACTAAAGAGAGGTTATCAGTGCCAAGGAAGGCTATTCCCTGTTAACGAAAATTAAATATTCCTTCTATATTTGTGGATGCCAGTGTCCTCTGGGTGTAAAAGAAGCGCCGATTTCCCTGAGCTAAATCCTCCTCTTTTAAATTATAGCTGTAGCCTTTGTTTTTCCCATTATTAAGTTTGGTTAAAGCTACGCCTCTTAGGGTTGCCAGGGAAGTGCTAAACGAATTCAAGACAGCCATTTTACTGTTGCTGTCTAAGCCTCTTATCAATATGAAGTATCCCAACACGGTGAAATACAAATGCATGTCATTGCAGTCCAGTTTATTGGGAAGAAACGGTTCAGTTTTAACTAGTTGGTTCATCGATATGTTTATCTCGTTTGTTGAAACGCTTTATCTCATGCGGGGTCGTTTTATTCATTTCGCAACTTTAGCAGGATATAATAATTAAAAAATAATTTAACGATCTGAGGTCGAAATGTATTTATCAAAACATCCGGCAACGGAATTAAAATTACGCCTCTACAACTAGATTTCATGCTGGAGCGTAATTCATATCATTCCTGCCATTTGTTGCTTTTTACGCATTCCATTGCGTGCTTTCACGTGATATATCTTGGTAATGTCATGCAATTCTGGCTAATTCCAAACGATTATCGCACATGCGACAAATTTTTTCTAATATTAGCACATCCAGTCGACACAAAACTGAATTCCTTACGACTTTAAGACAAATTCATAACTACTGATCTTACCCAGAACAAACCAAGACGGCAAACGTATTGCACGGCATACGAAAATGAGATATTTTTATACATATTCTATAGAATAACATCAATTCGCTTAATTTTTCATTGAAAATGCCTTTCTTGCTCTTTCATTTCTTCCCTTACTATTCTTCGTCATGTGCTTCCCCATTAACCCTGAAGTCAATTTAGGCACGATACCCTCAGAATAAAACATACCGTAGTCCCCTGTATTCATATCCCTGTCTGTCATGTAACTCCTAGCTATGTTCTCTCTGCAAGTTTTATAGCAAAGTCTCTCTCTGGCGAGAAAATAGTTAGGATAACACAAGATATATTTTGTAAGATGGTAGGGACATTGAATCATCAGTTTACAATTCCACAGGGTCGTAAATTAAAAATATTTGTTTTATCGTCGAATTTTCAGGGATCCCATTGAAGAAAGGTATTTTAACTGAAAAGAAAGTAACACCAGACATTTTGGCGATTTTTATTCGCGCACACACACACACACACACACACACACACATATATATATATATATATATATATATATATATATATATATATATATATATATATATATATATATATATATATATATATATTAGTTTAGCATGATTATGGACGAAGTACAGTCCGAAAAGTCGCTATGGAGACAAGAATAAAAGGAACGATTAAGAAGTGGCTTTCTTTTATAATTCTACGAACTTCAAGTAATGAAGTGAAGAACATTGAAAGAACCGATATCAAAATAGTTAAACTCGCAGCCATCCATCGTTCAACGAAACCTGCATAATAAAACAAACTGCTATATATATATATATATATATATATATATATATATATATATATATATATATATATATATATATATATATATATATATATATATATATATATATATATATATATATATATATATATATATATATATATATATCATCCCTAGTTACTGTCGCACTTGAATTTCATTTCATGATATATATTTGTTTAATAGATATTATTTCAATTAGACTGATCTCTTTTTCATTATGTTCTACGGATAATTTCCCGGATAGAAACCTTACTAACCAAATATATTCTGATATTTAATGGTCAGTTGTCTTTAAATAATATTGCATCCATTTCCCACTACCCCGTGAGGTTGGCAATTTTGGTTTCAACTCTCAAGGGAAGTGGAAATGTCTTCCTTTCTCTCTGCCCGACGCTACGGTTGCAGAGAAAATTGTGTTTATGCAAGTTTTACGAAAGCAATATTCCTTTCTTTATGCCCGGCCATGAAAAAAAGAATGGTAATTGCGCGTACAGCAATGTCCTTTTTTTATTCTTTGCAATCTTGTTTACTATTACTATCTGTTCCAGGTTCTTTTCAGAATGCTGTTGCTATTAAAGTAATTTTAGACAGACAACTGACCTCTTGCTTCATGTCCCTAGGGGTGTCGTCAGTGAAAACGATATTGAGAATTTAATAACTTATCTTCCGTCTTTTTCTGTTATAAACGAATCAAGTGAAAAATTAGAGCTACAGAAACATACACGAAAAATATAAACAAATATAAACAGTCTTCAAAAAGAATGAAAGTCGTTGAAAAGAAGTGAAAAACATTTTGTCTTCCTATGTTTTGCCCTATCTATGCCACATTTTTCTTCACTGGTGTTCCATGTTCAAAAATAGGTTCATGTGTATATATTATCTGCCTATGAGCTACAGAACGCCCTCTAAACACATACATAACTCAGTTCTCTAAACATACAAAACTCAGTAAAGTAACTTGGTCATGTTTAAGACCTTCAAGACACTGTTTAATAGGAATTCCCTGTTATTTTGTATCTTTCGCATCCATGCTTCGTCTTCATTTGATGAAAATGTTATTCAGCCTCCTTTCTTATCAATATTTTAGTTGTTCAAGCCTCTCTAAACCCGAACTGAAGAAGTCACAAATTTATTATGGGTAAAACTTATAAAAGAAGGCATTCGTTGCTTCTCCTTTGTTCATTTGCTCACTCCATTAGCTAACATTGTATATTCCTTTTTGGAATGTTGTTGAATCAAAAGCAATTTGTTTAATAAATGACCCTGGCCTTATATCTCTTCTACACATTCGCCTTCTCTCTAGCCAAAGATCTGTCCCTTTTCCCCCGTTCCTTTTGGCGACTATTCAATTAAACGTTCGGAGGTGGCCCCTGCTCCTAATAGGCCGCCCGGTAGCACTTGTCTAGCCGCCATTTCCCTAAATGCTAGCTGACGTGATTAATCCTCGGTTGTTCTGGTCGGTATATATAAATTGCATATAAACGTCAAGTTTTTTCTTTCTTTCCTTTCCATTATCCTTGAGTTCCGTGATCTTGTCTCTCAGGAGAAAATCTTTTGCGACTGGCAGCAAGTAGCCTACATGCAAAAGGGTCAAATTACTCAACATCTTGAACTTCTATATAATAAGATCTTCAAGCATGCTTTTCTTAAAATTTAAAATATATATAAATAATATATATATGTATATATATGTGTGTGTGTGTGTGGATCTGTCTGTCTGGTCGTGTGTTGAAGGAAGAAGTTAATACAAAACAAACATACCAGAATTTTAGTCCTATATAACGTACAGTATATCTAGAGTAAATCAGCATCTGAAATGACTAAAATCTACGAGATCAACATCCCGAGATGTACATATTTTTCATCCCTGATAGATCAAGCGTGAAGGACCAAATTAAAATCTCTCAATCTGTACCGAGTGGTGAGATCAGCCACATATGAACGTGTTTTCAAGTGAGCAGGTAGAGTGAAAATAAAAAAAATAAAAGAAAATTCACAGTGAATGAAGGAAAAGAATGAGGTGAAACAGGCCAATAAGGGGAAAAAGAAAAAGGAGGCGAAGGAAACAGCGAAATCTTCGGAAGTTACCTTCAGAAAACTGGATGAAAAGAAAAGTTTTAGGAGACTAGTCCCAAATGTCACCGAAGCAACCCCAGTTACCTAAGGTTTATCTGAGGTCAGAGCGCCCTTCCGTATGTACGAGGTAAATGTATAGTATATATGTGTCGATTGCTGTTGATATGTCATTTTTTTGCTTCAGTTTTTACTTAGGAATTCACTGTTGATTGATACCAAGAATTTTGACATAATGGGTTTGACAGCTTGTTCTCTTTTATTTGAACCTCAAATATCTCTCTCTCTCTCTCTCTCTCTCTCTCTCTCTCTCTCTGTCTCTGCAGTTTAATCTCTTGATTCAAACATGTGCTACCAAATTGTTAAAATTTTTGCCCTTGTAAAGCAATGGGTAAATATTTTACGACATTTCCTAGTTTCGCTAAAGTCAGATACATATCAGCTAGTAATCAATGGTTTAATAACGTTCTACTGTTCTGTAATAAAAAAAAAAGACATTCTTTATTTGTAAACGAACCTCAGTCTTGAAGAAGACCTGAATAAACAATATAAGAGACTTTCGTCCATTCATCTTTCAAGGTATTTGATAAAAATCAGTTAATCCTACTAAAACATTCAATGGAATCATAGCTGGATCTGGCGGGTGGAGTTAGTTAAACGATACGGAATTAGTATTAATGTAGCCATTCTTAACTTATGGACAGCAAAAATTTATTTTTGTCCATTAACAGGTACCGATTCGGAGTCCGTATTCTATATAACGCCCCATAACTCTTAGGGGTCAGTGTGATGATAGTTTCTTAACATGAAATTTAGCTTGCGAAAGTTGTGGGCTCCAAAATGTAGAAATGAACATGATTGACGGACAACCTTAGAAAATATAATAATGATGGAATCTCAGATACACCGTTGAAGAACAATAATATGAGAATCAGAAAAAACAGTTTATATTCACTTTTGAGACTCTGAAACTTGTTCGTCAACATTTTAATTTAGATTTCCAAAAGTTTCTAGCAAGCAAGTTGGTCAACTACCTTACTACATTCTCGGCAGAACAAAATCAATTGTATCTCCATCACATCGCCATATGCCAGAGGAAAAGCGTCAATGCCCCAACGTAAAGGTTCAAGTGCACCAGTGAACACAAAGATACACACGAAGAGTGAACTTTTGGCACCGATGGCACTCAAGTGAGTAGAGAGCAACAGCCTACACTACCGGCCACCGACAATCCACGGGAGACACTGAGGGTCGTGGCTCTCTCTCTCTCTCTCTCTCTCTCTCTCTCTCTCTCTCTCTCTCTCTCTCTCTCTCTCTCTCTTGCTGTTAGCCTTCCCCATATCGTTAGTTTTTATTTTCGTGCTGTTGAGTCACTCTGGTGTATCTGTACCATGTGTATGGTATCATGGGTTTTGTTTCTTTAGTACTACCGACTCTTCTTTTTTTTTCATTCGATGTTTCTTTTACAGATAATTTCTTATTATAAAAATATTATTTATTAAACTCTCAAGAATCATCTCAGTTGACGAGCTTATGGTAACTTAAGGTCATCAAGCATTGTGCTTTTCAGTATTGGTATTATGTGGGCCGTGTGTATCGGCTATGTACTTCTTTACGTCGCTGCACTGTCATGCCATTGCCAAATTTCACTCTTATTTTAGAACTGCAACATCCATTCCCCAACCCAGATGGAATGTGGTACAAAGGTGTCAAACTTAGGGAATGAGAAGAAATCTTTGTTTCTTCCAAAGACTGAAACTTGGTTACGCCCAAATATATTACATCCATTTTTTCCCCTCTTAAATCTAATCATGCCAGCATTCTTAAGAGCGTTTTATCTTCACGAATATTTTACTGGTATTCGGATAGATTTCATAATTGATATTCTGTAGTTTGTGTACTCTAGGAACCAGTGAGCCATAAGAAATGGTATTCAGTATTCAAGATGGAATCATAATGATAGAAAATACAGAGGAGGGGAAAAAATATTAGAAAAGACCATTTAATATTTTAGTAGTATTTAATTAACTTTCCTGACAGAATCTCCACTTTGTGTACGGTAAAAACAGAACAGTATTCGAGTGACGCCCCGTGCACTCATAACGGTTAATGGGCTTGATTTTGTAATTCATCAGAAAACGAGGTGTTATGTTGCTCGGTTTGTGACCATATAGGGAATACATACTGTTTATTAGTATTCGATACGTTCTTACTTTGAGAGCTTATCCACACCAGCCTCTGCATAATCTACATTCATGTGTGCAGCGTAACATGCAGTTGCTTATTAGTTCTTTTAGTCATAAAAACGCAATGACGCACTTGCTTTTTCTTATTATATATATATATATATATATATATATATATATATATATATATATATATATATATATATATATATATATATACATATAATATATATATATGTATATATATAAATATATGTTCTTGTGTGTGTTTCTGTTTATCACCAGTTTTGTATATGACATCTTCATCCTTCCAAATATTAAGCTACAAATAGCCTATTAATATTGAATTTACTTACCAAAGGAAAAACTTACGCCCAGAAAGAACTGCATAGTTTTAGTGCTCCTACACTGACCAGGAATCGAATGGACGCCATTAGGTTCTGAAGTATGGTGATGGTGAATTACCGTACTCGAGGCTAAGTGTCACTCTGTGTGTGTGTGTGTTTATATGAGATTCGTTGTGAAAATATGGGCATTAAAGCTCAGATAGCGAATAATCTCAGCAATATACACTAAATAGCAGTTTGAGGGCGCTTTAAGAAGATTAAAAAGGGCGATGGCGCTATGGATATACTGTTGGTTTTGAGTTTCATTTCATTACCTGCTTGAACACTATAACTGCCGTTACAGTAACAATGGTCAGTGCCACCGCCAGTCCAGTCTTGAAATAGAAAATCGTATCCCTGATATATGAGTAAAAGAGAAAGACAAAACTGTAAACTGACTGTTTCTTGAAAGGAAAGAAATCGGGTGAGAAAAGGAGGAGCCTTTTTATGTGTGCAATAAGAAGCCTCCTCGTGCCACCCCACGGAACTTTTCATTAATTCAGGCAATGCTTTTAAAAAGTTATATCCCAAAGTCACAATGGGTATTAATTATCCGGATCTTCTGGCATGGTGAACGCCAAGAGGAATTAGGTCTCAGACCAGACTCTCTCTCTCTCTCTCTCTCTCTCTCTCTCTCTCTCTCTCCTCTCCCCTTCAGCATGTTGTTGACGCCCTAATTTTTCCTGACGACGGTAGAATCAGCTAACACTAAGGTTGAGGAAATGAGTTCCAGGTAATATTTTCACCTTGTTTTTTGAGCGAGAGATGTCGCCGAGCGACACCACGCTACTAAAAATACTGGAGGAAATGGAATTCCAGTGACGACTGCCAGGAGGCTTCTCACTTGCTCTGTCTCTCTTTTTTCTTGTCGTTTTAGCGACAACAACAAAATTTAAAACAGTCTCCTAGAGGGTCTGTCTACTATACAGTATCATTAAAATAAGAATATGATACTACTCTTATAGCAAATGCGCAACTAGATGTCAATCCGTTGCTCTACGTTGGCACAACCTTTAAACTTATTCCTTTCAGGTGTTATTATACTCTTATTCATATACGTGTGTGTGTGTATATATATATATATACACACACACACATATATATATATATATCTATCTATATATATACATCTATATATATATATATATATATCTATATATATATATATATATATATATATATATATATATATATATATATATATATATAAAGTGACAGCGGATCAGCGGAATCCTCATCGTTTTAGCACGCTTCTCAAAATATGATAATGTTCATATCAGGATTTATTTTTTATTTCCCGCAATTCAAGTTAAACAAGGTAGCATTTATAAAAATTCTACTTCATCTGCCAAAGGCGTCTCTAAGTTTTTTTTATAATAATCTTATAATATAGCAGGTAACTAACTATTTTTGGTAATTCATTTGATTTTCTTACATTCTGCCTAACATAGATACAGGCTGTGTAATTATATTTTTAAAGATGATTGGTAACAATGTAATTGGTAACAATGTAATCCAAATGTGGCTTTTCTTTACTAATAAGGTAATCTGTACACTATGCTTTCACTCCTTACTCCTCTTTTATAACGCGTAAAATTGAAAGGGACTGCATGAAGAAGCAACCTTCAATTTTTGGCAACAGGGAATTCGCATATTAAGACCATATTAGAGAAGTATGTTATCAAGTATGCAAAATACCCTTCATTATTGTGTGCACATGGATTTATCAACAATGTACACTGATGCTAATGATGAAAGTAACAACCAAACGTAGCTCACTCGGTTGTTAGGTAGGTTGAGAGTGTAAGTCTTCCGGATTTCTCGCATACAAAAGATTAGCAGCTGTAGCAGGGAACAAAATACAAGTCATTTTCAGAAATTCATCCCATCTTTTAGTCAACATATTCAATAAACGCAAAGGAAATTCCTGTATTGTTTTTGTAATGAATACTATTAAATAAGATTCGAACTGATAATACAGGTGAGAGGAGATAAATTAGTTTCTAAAAAGGATTGCTAAACCTTCAAGTAAGACCTCAAAGCGCTTAAATCTTTATTTCTGCTTTGTAATGTAATCTGTAATTACACTCACTTAACGTGTATTTTGAAGACATATTCTCCAAGGCACTTGCAAGGTGCATTATTACTTAGTCTGTAAAAACCAGGTAATAAGCTTTTATTGTTAATCGATGATAATTGATACGGAAGGCAGTGAAAGTGACAATCAGTTATTCCTTATAAGACATCTGACATGCAGAATACTTTTATTTATACGTGTTTAAGTTAAAATATAAAAGAAACATAGATGACTAGGGTTTTTGTGAAAATTCTTCTATGTTGATGAATACCATTCCATACGAATGCATTTGCTGATCTTAAGTCAATTTCAGTATACCTGACAATTTTTTAACTGCTTATGACATATTGCGTAAGCATTTGAATTTATTGATCAAACTTTTAATAACAGTACTGATATCAAATATCTTTATACAGTTTTCCTCCCCTATTGTCTATAATCTCTAGGCAAGTGCCAATTTTCGTTCGACGCTGCCTTGACAACTGACCTCTCGATTTTTGTCGAATCTGAAGCACGAATGTGTTGTCACAGAAGCGTTAACTTCACAGCTTACAACATCGAACGGTCCAAAGCAGCCCTGTGCTGTGCGCACGTGTTAAAATTACAAAGGTGCTCTCAAAAGTTGCGCCTTTAACAGCAACTGCCAGAAACCTTTTTACTCCTCCGCGTAAACAACCAAACTTCGGTTCCCCTTTCAACAAAGTTTTCGATTTCAGCCGCAATGGAAAATGGTTCTGTATATGACGCGAAAAGATCTGAACAAACTAACGGACTTCACCAACAAATCTGAGTTACCGCAATAATAATCAATAATAATAATTATTATGAGTAGGAATAGTATTAGCAGTTGTTTAACTCTACACTTTGTATGTAGTATCCCTGATTTTGCTCATTTTGTTATTATTATTCTTTTTAGAATTTTGACTCGGAATTCTGAAAAGAATTTTAAAGAAAGGGCATCGAAATTTGTAATAGCAGGAGGAAGATGGGAGAAGGAAAACTTCAAAGAGCCACTTACGTAAGCTACTTACTCTTTCTCACACACAAAAAAAAAAAGTTAACAAAAACTACGCTCGGTACTGCCAGACCACAGCAGTAATTGTTCCCTTCTTTTTTTGTTTCTGTTCTCCCTTCTCAGACATACCTAGAAGTAAGTTCTGGTGCAACTATGCCCTTAATTAAGGTTCCAACTTCTTGGGTGGGAAATTATCATTTTTATTATTATTATGATCAAAATAGGAAAGCATTCTGCCAAACCATGTGTAGCTGTAATCGTAGATAAATCTCTCTCTCTCTCTCTTTAAAGGATATGTGAAAATACTGATGTGAGTGTACAGTTATCACTATAGCCTTTGTAACTCTAAGAAGTACACTGGTACTGTTTTCATTACAATTGTTACCCATTATTGAAACCGTTGATTTTAATAATTATAATACACACAATTATAGCAATTTTATATCTGTAACTATGGTACATTTCAGAATCGCTAGTCAATGGATAATGCCTATAAATGAAAATCAGACCTCAACTAAAACTACAATCTTATAAATCACATCAACTATTCTTCGGATGCCTTATTGTTGTTGTTCCTGTAATGGCAATGGTAGTAGTAATAGTGGTACTAGTTGTGGTGTTTCTCCCTGCTGCTAGTCTTTGCTACCTTCAGTAAGTTCTAAATTTCATTTGAAGACGATTTCAGCTCACGACATGCACTATGAATTCGTCCGACTTGGGTTACTGATAAAGGCGATAGATAAGGCTTCTTGTTAAAGAAATGCTACCGGGAAAATGACATCTGACATCTATTCTACTCATTTCCCAGGTATTTAGACTGGTATTCGAAACTCTTGCTACTCCCATACGACTTTAATAATAACAAATATTTAAAAAAAAAAACGAGCAACTATTAATTACCGTGGATGAATTACCTGTAATTATAACTTGAATTGAATTTAAAAAAAGAGTAAAACGATGAATATTCTTTCCAATCTATATATAATACAACTGAACATATCTCTATATCAACCAGTTTCTGAAAACATTCTTCTTAATGTATTACCGGATCTACATAACAAAAATATAGTATATATATATATATATATGTATATATATATATATATATATATATATATATATATATAATTTCCTGCTTCTTTTAAGATGCAAATGGAATCTACATTTATCTATACTGGAGGTCATATCTGAAGTAAAAGTAAAGGACGAATAATTAGCAAACATGAGTAGCCTCTGTTTACCACTGTGATAATCCAGAAAGAGCAATGGGAGCAGCGGTTGAGGATTAATTAATACTTCGCTTACAACAAAACTTAAAAACATAGAGGGTGGTATCCATTTCCTTTTATGAAATAGATTGTTGACATTCAGCTTCGACCTACGTGAACAACGGAGGGACTGCTGATGTTTGTAAGACAGATAGACAGAGACGTAGGACAGACAAAGCATACGAGCTCAGATAGATTTTCCCATTCTTGACTTTTACCTCATTCCAAAATATATAAATATTTTGTAAATTACTCATTGTCTAACACATGTACAATAAAGTTAACTTTCAGTAAAATGTGGCAGGTTGTAGTGTTATTTAATTGAAACATATACGTTGCTATTGTTTCCTGAAAAATACTGTAATATAACTCATTATTTTAATTTTACACTAAGTTGCCGCACGTTTGCTTTGTCGTAGTTACCTGATGTATAAAGAGTGGGAAAACCAGAATTTTATACCATGGTCTCTATAGCATTGCAGCAGTTTAATATTTAAGTCAGAATTGATAAAAGTCCAATGCTTTCATCCTAACGTCAGTAGTTGTGAGCTTGTGTCAGGAACTTGCTATATTCTGGGTTATGCTTTTGTATTGTGGGGACTCCTTCAGTACGTAGGAATTAATTTGTCTTAACAAGCACGGAGTTTTGTCAGAATGGGAGAACGAAGTTTATTGCATTGCTATGTTACTTGAACTCGACTCTCTTTCTTTTTCTATTTCTGGATTATATGATATATATATATATATATATATATATATATATATATATATATATATATATATATATATATATATATATATATATGTGTGTGTGTGTGTGTGTGTGTGTGTATGTGTGTGTGTGTGTGTGTGTGTGTGTGTAAGAATATATATAGATTGATAGATAGATATATGTTTGTGTATGTATGCACGTATACATGTGCACAAGCTGAAAATACGGACTTATGAAGGTCAAGGCTGCAGGTAAAAACTAAGTTTCAGTGACTGATTTATATACTCAAGGAAACGCACATACTTAAATTCCAGATGTTGAACTAATCTTCGACAAAGAAGCGAAAGACAGATTTCACGTTTTACTAAGATGATTTAGGTTCGTAATAAAAAGTCCTTGTGTCATTTTTATTTACCTAGAACTGGACGCATTTTGCAGGTTTTAGCCACTTTTCTTCGAGGTTCAAACCAAAACTTCCAATATGGCCTATGGAGACGAGAATTTTTTTTTATTTCACTCCCGAGAAAGTCTACGAGAAAAGTTTTCTCCTATGATAATCTTCCTTCTCTTTCGCTTTACCATTTACAATCTGTATATTAAATCATTCTTTCATAAGAGTATTTATTATAGACAATGTACAAACGGTCGTTCCATTAACCTGCACAGCACCCCAAACAGTTAATTAGCTTAACGTATTTACATTTACAAAACCTTCATAATCTTCGTAATTTCCAGCTATGTTTTTCAATCGATTACCGGAAACTGAATAAAGATGAGTAGCGATTTTCTCAAACTTAGAATATAAATATAGCAGAAACTATCCAGTCTTTGCGCCGTCTGTTAAAACAGATGAACAGTGGTAAACAAAATAAAATGAGGGTAGCATTTTCTACCTTGTATATTTTAATAACCATAGGTGTGAAAAAATCTATATTCACACTGCATTGCTTGCTTATCAAAATAGGAAAATTTCCTAATATGAGGACATTACTTACACTCAGTGTGAAAGTAAACGCAATGATAGGTAGCTCAGCAAGAAGGAAGGGACCGAGTTTATAAATGAATGAGCTTAGTATTATTGCTAAGAGGAATATAGAGTGAGATCAATGTAGCAATACGTGTGGTGAACTTATTTCAGTGATAGACACGTTTCAGTTAAAGAGCTGCTTATTAAATAAGGGGAAAGAAAAAAGAAAAAGAACTCTCAAACTAAAAGCCAAAGAGTAATAGAAATGCCTTGTGAAAAAATGAAGGCTGTAAGAGAGAAAGAAAATGTGGATTCTGTTTCCTGGAAAATAATGTAATTTAACTTAATATTTTTATTTTACACTAAGTTGCCGTAAGTTTGCTGTTCGTAGTTACCTGATGTATAAAGAGTGGAAATACCAGAATTTTATACCATGGTCTCTATCGTAGTGCAGAAGTTTAATATTTAAGTCAGAAATGGATGTTGGAAAACATTCAATATTTCTACACTTCCTCCCAATGCCTTTTAACAGTTCATGAGAACCCTTTCTCCAAATGCTTTTTATTAGTCCATAAAAAAGTTTCCTTCAGTTAAATTATTCAAAAGATTGCGCTTCCTTCTAGATGTCTTTGCTCAGTTCACAACAATGACACTGAGTATAACGTGGAGAGTAAAAGGCATCACAGGCTTATTTAATCTCTTTCGAACTATCGATTACTTTCCCTTGACTAATATTTAATGAAAAATGAAGGCGACTACTCTAAGATATCAAATACTTATAGTACTAAAGATAATATTCATATGGTGTTTTATATTCACGAAGAGTGATTATGTTTCGTTACATGTTGGCAAACAAAAGCAAAACCAACGACAAGATTTGGTAAAATTATATAAAAACGATTATTATGGATAATACAGTTCGGTTGTCCGTTCTACGACATATTTCATGAAACTGAAATTCCACCAGTTGCTTTTTAGGTTCTTTAAAGAGATTCCCTAAATCTTACATCTCAATATCTCTTAGACTTTTATCTCTCTCTCTCTCTCTCTCTCTCTCTCTCTCTCTCTCTCTCTCTCTCTCTCTCTCTCTCTCTCTGCAGCCGTTAGTGCTTCACTGATTCTTCAAAAGATGTCAGATCCACTCAATGATAACTTGCGAGAAATAAATGTCAAAAGCAATTCTTTCGAATGAATAGAAAATTGCTTGAAATGCTTTTACTTCTTTATCTTGGCACTCAGTGAACTTATGATGTTTATTCATACTTTGTACCTAATTTCGTTTTCCTGCTAACACCATGTGTTTTTTGTACGATATGGTTGTGAGGGAATGAATGTTTAAATATGTGTGTAAATAGTAATATTTGAAAATATTACTATGTGGATTTTAAGTTATCATGCTTTCTCTTGTCCTAGCTTTGGAATTTATTTGTTTTCAATTTCAGTCAGTTTCAATCTGAACTAATGAAACTGCATTTTTTTAGTTGCTCACATGTATGGATATATTCCTATGGAACCAAATAACTGATGAAGTTTATTATATATATATATATATATATATATATATATATATATATATATATAAATATATATTATATATGTATATATATATATATATATATATATATATATATATAATAAACTTCATCAGTTTTTTATATATATATATATATATATATATATATATATATATATATATATATATATCACATGTGATTGACAACGCGTATCGGTGGTTTTTTATTAAAAGAGCTGAAGCCTATAGTATTTTAAAGAAAGGCGTTAATCATTGCAGGTTGCCAAACCGAGAAAGCTAACAAAGGATTTTAAGATAAACTTTACAATCATTTACAAGAGCATACAAGAGTTGAGAGTGGCTTTCGTTCAGGAAATCTTTGTTTGCGGTGAAAACCAAGGGTATATTTTGAAAATTCTAGAAAAGTTTTGGTATTCCTGTGATATTCCTAAAAATATGTCGCTTTTATCAATATCTAAAAAAATAAGGACCCTATTATATTCACTGTAAAATGTAGAATGTTTCCCCTCTAGTCTGTTTTTCATTAATTTATTTTTTACTGAATATTGCGCTACACTTTTTTTTTATTATCAGTATCCTTTTGTTATTTTAACCAGTATTACTAACCACTTACGATCATACCCTTTGATTTTTTTCACGTCAACGAAACACGTTGCTTTCCTATTCCTAGTAAGAATTGCACACATACACGCACCTACACACACACACACACACACACACACACACACACATATATATATATATATATATATATATATATATATATATATATATATATATATATATATATAATGAGACAGAGAGAGAGAGAGAGAGAGAGAGAGAGAGAGAGAGAGAGTATTATCTAGGAATGAGGTGGAGAGCTCCACGCCATTCTCCTCTTGGCATGTACCCACTGTAGTCGATTTATGAGCAGGTTAATAAATTCCAGCTTAGGTCAACAGAGACACAATTGCTTTTAAAGGAGCGTGGCCAGTTTAAGGCCGTCTGCAGAGCTAGGGATTCTCTATTTTATGCCCTCCGAAGATAACCCAAGGGTAAATGAGTTTGCTGGCTGCTCTATTGACTAGAGGAGGAAACGTAATGTGAGAAGAGAATTAGGAAAGCTAAAGAGATTAATTTCAGAC
>NC_089768.1:20727500-20735000 GCF_040412425.1 Macrobrachium rosenbergii | reverse complement strand
ATTAGTCCATTAGGAACCCTTACGTAACTAACTCGCATTAAATCACATAAACATTTAGGATTTTCAGAAGCTTAATGTGAAATGCCACAGCTATTCTAACATTTTCTAGCCACACATTAGTTCATTCTATTAGAATATGTACACGATAAACTAAAATCATAGGAATTTGGTTAAGACAGTGCTTTAAAGTGGGCGTCAAATGAAGAAAATCAGAAATTTGTTCAAAGACTATACATTCTATTCCTGTAATATTTTGCACAGCTGTAAACAAGCGAAGATGCAATGCATCACTGCCCTAAAGCAATTCTCCTTGTATTTTATAATTTATTTACATTTTTGTCTTTTTATTTATTAATTTGTTAATTTATTTTTTCTTTTCAAAACTGATCTGGTCTTTCTGTATTTCCTAATACCTTCTGTTGCTTCTTTCCAATGAACACCACATTCTTTGCCAGCTTGAATTTCAAGTCAACGGGCCCTGTGACTTGTTCCGTATGAATACGGTTTATCTTCTAAGTAATGATAATAATAATGAGAAATGGGTATATACTAAAATATATTAAAATGTGCCATCATTTATCAAAAAGCGCAAAGTAAAAATAAAAACAGTATCAAGACCAGATAAAGCAATGATATGACAGAGAACAACAAGACTTTTAAACCATTAAAAAATGCTAAAATGACTTCTTAAAAATTCGTGTAGAGACTGGTCTCACCAACCCTCTATATTTTACCTCTGAGAATTTTATGTTTTTGCTGTGTTCAAAATCGAGTGAAACATTGCGCGAAGGATTCAGAAGGGGACCGAGTGACAAGTCTCCCCTCGGCTTCATAAAAAAAAAAAAAGCAAAAAAGGGAAAAAGCCATTTGTTGACCTAAAAGTCGTGCCTTTTCTACTCTTTTACCACTAATATATTTCGAAAGAGAGACAGACAGACAGAGAAAGAAAGATAGAGAGAAGTATGCATTATAGATATTTTATTATTTAGTCACTTTTGAAGGAAATATGAGTGACTAAAACTGATATGAGATTTCTGTTCCTTTTTTAGACATCTCCATGATATGCGCTTTTTCTCTTTTAGTTATTTTATTTTTCTTTATATCTACACTAAAATTCGGCACCCGTTATATTACTACTGGAGTTCTGTCATGAGCTGACAGGAACTGATTATACTAGCCTACTCTAGATTTACTTTAAAAGTATATCTTTTACCGTTAATTTAAATACATTTGATTCATATCATTTGCACTTGTTTAATTTTAACTGCATTTTCGTAATTTTACCATATATTGTTCAGATGATGTAAACGGGGCTCCCTAAACGTTAATAGCTATGCATAAATATCTTGGAAAGATAAATGTAACTTTTTCTTTCTCTTTTTAGTAATAGCTAAATGCTTTTGGCTAGTGATATGTATAAAATTGTCAGACAAACAGTACGTGTATGACTGACACAGAGAGAGAGAGAGAGAGAGAGAGAGAGAGAGAGAGAGAGAAGCATACGGAGGAAGAGATCACAGCAAATGGTGATAAAAGGCGGAAATGAAAAATAAGCTAACGTTTTTTTCTTTCATGAATCGAGTGTTAGCTGAATTAAGAAGTGTTCTCTTTTGAGCAGCGCAGCGATATTCAAAGTCGACTTTAAAAGATGTTTTCAAGGTTACGAAAGAAAAAAAAACTGTCAAGAGCCATTACAGTTGTTTGACAGCGAGGAGGAACTTCTTATGGTATCTAACAAAGTGGGTCAAGGCCAGAGTTTGGGACCTTGAGGAGAGGTAATTATAAAAGAAAGATTGTGGAATAGAGAAATTAAAAACGATTTCTATTTATAATTCATACACAGTAGATAAATGAGTAAGTTTAAGTCTACTAAAAAATTAAATGTATAATTAAATTCTGATCTTTTTTGCGCTCTAGGAATATGCAAGTAATTACACTCGAATCAAGTCTTCACTGTCGTATTCCAGCCATCTGGCCCTGATTAATGAGAAAAAAATCGACCCTCGAATTCACAGGGAGAGTCAGAAAGAAGATTATTACACATGAGAGAATCAAACGAAAGTTCCGAGTCAAATAAATTATTCATTCCTCGGAAAAAGGAAAATGGGAACATGAGCTGTGAAGGGTCTTCGGGCAATGTCCTCGGCAACCTTTGACCTTATCAGTTCAAGAGTCAAACTCTAAAACTAAACATGTCGACTCAGCAGTGTCAGTCTCTTGGTTTGGAAACTCTCTGCGGAGTAGTTTAAGGAAGATATTCCGACTCTTTTGTTCCAAGGGAAATGAGTGTCATTTTTATTATTGTTGGGTGAAAATGCAGAAGTTTCCTCTGGCTCTAAATTGATTCAAGGCTCAAAGTGATTTACAATTCAGATCCAGATATCTCTTGTAATCATAGTGAACAGTTCGAAAAATTTCCTCTGTTTAGGTTGACTTTATTTTTCATGAATTAGCTACATGTAGCTGATTCCCAAAACTCTTGAAATATGGCCATTGTCTATGCATTATAAATAATAACCACCAGAGAATATTTATTTATGTGTGTACTACTAAGTGTACAGTATGTCGAACATTAGTCTATCATTTTGTGCAGTTTTCTATCAGTTATTTCATCAGCTTCTATTTGACCACTATATTCTTGTATTTGATCTGTTATTTTCTACCTTAATCAAGTCTTCCATTGAGTATGTCAACTAAGCACGTTGAATAAACGCTTGAAAAACACAAAGAAAAATGTTGCATTTCATATTCATTCTTAAAAATATCTTTGATTATCTCTTTTCGGACAATATTTATTAATTGACGAGGTGAAAATTATTTTGAAGTCCCTTTAATCGATCAAGAGAATGTTTTGTTTTCTTCACTACGAGTTGCATGGAAAAACGCTAGCCTGATGAGACAACTCTTAGACTTTTTGTCGGAGGTCACGTTCATCCAGAAGTTTTAGTTTGTGTAGGCCACTTAGAAAGAATTCCCGACACAAAACTCACAGTTTAGTCGCACTCAAAGCCATGGCTCGCCTCTTGCATTTTAGAAAGTTAATGGTTTAGGTTCCCCACTTTATTCAAGTTTTTGCTGAAGTCATCGCATCTCATGCTGAAGTCTCTAATTAATAGCAAACTAATGAGCGCACAGGCATATCAGATGACAATGGCAATTATCATCACCCATCCCGACACGACGCTCACCTAGTTTTCGATAATAATCGTTATGTTTTTAGGGGAATTCATAATGAACCATTAACGTCATTAGCCCTCATAAAAGTATGAATCTGGACCACTAATAAGTTACAGATTACATTTTCAAATATGAAGCAGATCCCAAATACAATTCTTACTTTTAGTGTCCTTCATTTTATCGGCGCATTACTTTATTACATTTTATATATTTTACTACTTATCTGCTTGATCACAGTATATCGATCTATACAGTACGCTTCGCAAAATGAAGTCCACGAGATAATGTATCCTAATTATTGCCCAGCTAACGAAGAAGGTGAAGACCCAAGGGTCCACGACACGTGTCATTTTAGGTGAAGAAGTATGCCACAACTCATGACGCAATCGCCGGTTGTCTGACTACGGATTAGTGCCATAAAATCCGATATTGAGAGCACGACCTACTAAAGGCTTTGGCTAAATGTCCCTCATTAGCCCTGCCCCGACGTCGATTAAAGTTGGAAATTATAATTCCCAGTGGAACTCAAGACTTCATGAAACTTATGGCTGGGTCGCCCCTTGAGTGTCGCTAAGTAGACCGTACATGATTTCATTACAGGGGCTTCTTCAGCATAAGATTTTGCAGTTACCTTTATGCGAACATAATTTTTGGAATTGAAAGTTTTAGTTTGAGGCAGAATTAATGGAGGGGTCTGAAGTTATAGTTCAAGATGTTTAATCTTAAGGAACTGAAAAATCTCTTTTCATGAGAGAAGGAATGCACTTTAAATATCCAAGAGGAGTTATCGGTAACAAGCCAATTACCTAAACAAACACATTTACAAAAAAAAAAAAAAAAAAAAAAAAGAGTATGAAAGTTTTCAGGATGAAATACTCCGTAGTTATGAAAATCATGTGATCAATGACGTGATACCGCTAAAGGCCATATTCGGTAAATATTTTCAGCAAGTTATTTGGTCGTTGCTTTTAGAAAAAAAAAAGATATGCTGGCGTTTTAATAAAATTTAATCAGATTTTCAACATTGCATTATTTTAGTGTTTTTTAACTTTACATAGTTCTTGTAGGTTATGCAAAGTTGTCACAGTAAGAGTTTACACATTCACGCGCAGACTCATAAGATTAACTGTTGGACGCGGATAGATAGATAGATAGATAGATAGATAGATAGATAGATAGATAGAACTTATTTATTATGCGAAACGCCTTGCTACACCAAAGTGAGAAAAAGCCTCTAAATGGTAAGGCGAATTATTTTTTTCACGATTCTTTTGACGGGGGGAAAAGTTTGATGATGAATTCCAGGCGGACTGAATGTGAGAGAGAGAGAGAGAGAGAGAGAGAGAGAGAGAGAGAGAGAGAGAGAGAGAGAGAGAGAGAGAGTAAAGGTCGCAGAGATCTCCCAAAGGGCATAAAAGGAATGTTGATTCGATTAAAGTGGAATCGCTGAAGAGGGGCAATAGATCTTCAGCATAATTCCTAACTGCGGCGCCAAAGAATTAGAATTTGGTGGTTGCATCACCAGCAGAAGTAGTAGTAGTAGTAGTAGTAGTAGTAGTAGTAGTAGTAGTAGTATTGATAATAGTTGTGTGTTGCATGTCAGTAGAGAGAATTCCACAAAGAACTCTTAGAATGCCTCAGTTGCAAAGTGTGAGAGAAATGAAAGGTTCCAGCGTATTTAAAGTATCAACGGATTTAAAGTCCTTGTAAACAATAAGTTTTTAGTCTGTTAAACAAGGTCTAAAAAGAAAAGAAATGTATATAAATGAAGAGAGAAACTCACTGTAAAATCTTTCCCGTGTAAATTTGATTCTTCAGAAATCCTATAATCCTCTTACTACTCACCTCATATTATTTACTAACTTTTCAGTTCAGTTCAACTCTTCAATATTGACAGTAACTTGAATGTAAATATCATCACCCTTGTTCCTTTGTTCGTTAGGTAGATGCCTCGTGATTTATCAAAAGCACAAACATTGACTATTCATTTGTGACTCAATTTATAAATATTTTATACATTGGAAACAAAGAAAATTATTTTCTTTTTCAATATAGCTTGTTTTCAAATTATAGAATTAATCGTGAAGAAGTTATTGCAATAATTGCATTTGTCCCTTTTTAGCTACGCGCCATTTCAATAAGGCTTCAATATCCGTACTCTCAATTTATAAGTTTTCTTTGCAATCAGTTAAAGATTCGTTTAGTGAAGTGATGCAGTGATGCCGGATTATTTTTAAACAACCCACGCTCAATGTTTAATTTTGCAATCAAGAATCTAAATCTCATGTTATTTTGATGGATACGAGTTTTTTCACGACCTTGATATAACAGAGTTACCTTCCTAACGCAAGAGTAAATATCAAATGAAAAAGAATCTTTGTTTACTCCATAATCATAAACGATGAAAATTTTAATATTTCCTTGCAATTTAAGACCAACGAGAACAAAACTTACTTTTCCTATCGATGTTTCTTCAAACAACTAATACACGGTTTAATTAAGTACACATCATACCACAAAAGAATTTTTATTTTATGAACCTTAATGGAATACATGACCGTTTCTGAGATGAATGGAGTACTGGGCAGAACACACACACACACACACACACACACACACACACACACACACACACACACATATATATATATATATATATATATATGCAGAATCTACTGGTCACTTTATCCTTCTCGTGGTTAGGTGGGCAACAGGTAACTCACGGCCGTCACAGGCTCTTCATTCTTCCCTTTGGATATATATAGTTACAAGCATATCCAAAAAGCGCGAGGAATAGTTAAGAGGGCATTGTGGCTATTATATATATATATATATATATATATATATATATATGTATATATATGTGTGTGTGTGTGTGTGTGTGTGTGTGTTTGTTTGTGTACTGGCCATTGTGCTTGATAACAACAATACATTTGCTATAATAATGTAGCGTATTCTACTTCTGCACAAATCATGACAACCAATAAGACAACGAGGAAAATACTCCTATAATAAAAAAGACAAACATCGTTTTTTTTTTCCAGTATTTTACACCATCCACGATGACGAAAATACTGTACAACATCCTTCTCCATGTTGTCGTTTAATAAGCAAATAACTTAAAAAACTGCGTTCAAAATTACTTGCAGCGAGGTTATCTTCACAGGTCCTAGTATGCATCACACTGGCTATAACGAGCCCAGTTACGCCGAGGGATGCAATAAAGGTCCATACTTCTCTTCAATATTTCGCGGATGCAAAGTACGTGAGATTTCGGTAACACGTTTCTTAATTCCACAGTTATTCTTCACTCATAATCCGATTTTAACACTTGTAGTAACAGCATCGGGAGTTCGGATCAAATTTCATGAAACCATACTCACGCAAACATTACTACCGTTATCTCATATATCTCTCAAGTTTGTGAAGCATCCTCGTGTAATTAACGTTGGCCAACAAGAAACAGAACCCTAGATTTAACGACTTGACCACAACAACACGATAACGATTACAAATATCAAATGTCAGCACCATCTTCAACTGCTCCAGAGCAAAACCAGCCACAGTATCGTATACGTGTGTGTGTTATGCATCACGCCGACCCTCGTAACAGCCACTGATACTGTCCTCTATCTAGTGCCCTAGTGAAAATTTTTTAGTGTGGGTTTTTTTTTTTTTTTTTGAGCTAACGGTAAATATCCTCAGTAGGTATCACAGAAGCTAATGACTTCAGCACCACACTATTTACCATCGGATCCGAGAAACGTTTATACGCAGATTCTTTAAAAAAAAAAATACACTTACCTGTGCATGCCCGCTTAGAGGTCTAAAACTTTTTACATTCGTACAATGGAAATGAACTGGGTGTATCTCAAATGTACCCTTAGAATAAACCATCAAATCATTCATTTAAAAATATAAATAATTTCCCAAGATATCTTAGGGGCAGACACAAAAAACAGACACGAATTAACATATCTGCTTCTAATATAGTAAATGGAAGCAAAATCGCAATACAACTAAATATTTTAGATTACGCTTATGATAATGGACTCCTTGTTTTATTCTTATGATTTATAAGCTTCAATTTGATAGGCTTTCTAATTGAAGATTGGTCCTAAATGTTTCTAATTTTGATATCTCGTTTTCGAAACTGCCGAATTTATTTAATACAAAAATCTGGAAAAAAAATCGATTTTGAGCAACAACAGTAATAGTAGAACACCATCAGAAAGAGAACTTACATGCCATTATTAATAATAATTTCAATGAAGTTTTTAGATTCGTTAACTTTGAAAATTTAATAAAGCATGAGTCATAAAA
>NC_089768.1:20587500-20725000 GCF_040412425.1 Macrobrachium rosenbergii | reverse complement strand
TATATATATATATATATATATATATATATATATATATATAAAATATATAATATATATATATATATTCATATATATATATTATATATATATATTATTATATATAATATATATATATTATATATATATATATTATATAAAATTAAAAGGGTCATGTTTCAAACGTGATTCCGCCCACAGTGCAAAGAATTAAAAAATCCCATGACGTGGTAATGGCCAGATGTCATTTATATTGTGCATATGTATAGTGTGTGTTTGTGGAAATGTATTGCTGCATACATATGCACAAAGTCAAACGTTAATACGCAATTCAAATATTTGTGTGTGTGTGTGTGTGTGTGTGTGTATGTGTGTGTAGGCCCTCCAAATCAAGATATTCAACTTTAAAATGGAAAATATCCCTTTGACAAAAAAAAAAAAAAATGTGGCGCAAAACTCGGTGTAACATGCTTCCAGTCTTGAATTTTGATAGATTCGATGAATAAATTGACTGAATCCTTTGTTCCAGATGACTTACTTATTTCATGAATTTATATAAGATTGATATCTCCTTGACTTTTCATAGAATTCGAATGCTAGGGACTCTTCACTTCCTTCTATGAAAACAGCTCGTCAGGTCAGAATCTGATATTGTGTCTTAGAGAATTATTGATAGAAATGTAATACTTATAACGACTCTCTTCATAATTCAAATATCGTTCCTGGTATACTAAAGTTCAATGCAGCCGCAAAATGAATCATAAAAAATAAGTAGAATCTCTTGAATAAAAAGTTAATTGTTAATCTGACCCTCTCCTCATAAACCTATGACACTTACTTTACTGGTATAAAGCAGTTTATAGTTGCACACACACACACCGTTCTCATTGCCTTTCTTATTATTATTGCAGTGATCATTATTATCTTTAGAGAGAGAGAGAGAGAGAGAGAGAGAGAGAGAGAGAGAGAGAGAGAGAGAGAGAGAGAGACAGAGGTGTGGGGAGGAAGGAGGTAATCTTCATGGGCACATATATCTTAAAGTTGCTGGATGAAAGATGAGACTAACGGCTGCTTCATCAACTTTTTTCGTAAAAGTCTGACCAGTACCATAACGAAATTTGCATTTACCAGAATTTTTCGGTTAGTAGGTTATACGGATCTCTTTGTCTATACTTCCATCACTCTCATTCTCACACTGGTCTACTTCTTCCTCTTTCTCCTTTTGAAGAGCAAACATTATTATTATTATTATTATTATTATTATTATTATTATTATTATTATTATTATTATTATTATTATTATTATTATTATATTGACAGATATTGTGGCATATCAAGATGAAAATGGGATGATTGAAATCGCATAAAATTTAACTTTGTGACACTTTTATTATTATTATTATTATTATTTTTATATTGACAAGTATTGCGGCGTATCAAGATGAAATATCATATCATGAAAAAATATCGTATCATGAAACCAGTTTTCCTGATATTTTAACTGTAAAATATTAATAACCTATGTTACATGACACAGGAACCATATTAGATTTGGCTGAAAACTTATAAAGATCCTCTCTAGACTGGCAAATGGAAAGTTAGTCGTATTTAGCAACGTGCGAGCGAAAATTAAGGATTAAAAGTAACAACAAGAATGCAAAGTGAGAATTAACAAACGAAAGCTATTGGTTGAGACAGATTTAGGCTACATCACTTGCCAGTACAAGCATAAATAGATTAAACTAACAAAACTTAGGCCCTAAGGATAAGAAAATATTCAGGAAACTGGAAAATAATTGACACCTCAAGTGCAGAGGAACTATATATATATATATATATATATATATATATATATATATATATATATATATATATATATATATATATATATATATATATATATATATATATACACACACACACACACACACACACACACACACACACACACATAACCGTAGCTGGTGATGGCGCAATGGAGTAGATGTCAATCTCAAATAGGAAAGATATGAATAATACATAAATAGAAACTCATCCATTCTTGCACCTCTAAGCTTTTTATTCCCTCTGATAAAGAAATAAGAGTTTTTATTATATATGAAATACCAGAAGTTCTATATCATTATTTGGTTTCTTACACCTCTTTGATTTAATAAAGAAGTGTGAAGTAAGTGTTTAGACAAGTTTAAAGTTCATATATGTTATATGGTCTGTGGTCTAAACTATTGCAACTGGTTTGTACTTTTACCATATTTAGTTCGTCAGTCGAACATTATTAACAGGAAAAAAGAAGTCATTAAACAAGACCGTTGGAATAATTTTTGGAAGTCATAAATCTTTGCCATGGATACACTGTATTCTCTATTTCTTAGAAGTGACTTAGCTCCCATGGGCATTAAACCCTCTCTCTCTCTCTCTCTCTCTCTCTCTCTCTCTCTCTCTCTCTCGTTGCCTATCTATCTATCTATCTATCTATCTTTCTTTTATATGCAGCACCCGGTATTCAGTTTCGTTTTCATCTCTGGCATTTTGAATTATTTACGGAAGATAACGTTACTTTTTAAAATGACTAAATAATTTTCAGTTAATGTTGCAACCAGATTCTGGAACTGGATACCTCACAAGACCGAAAAGGCCATCATTAATTAACAATTTAACTGACGCAATAGCCGAGGTAATCAATCTCTCTTACTTTGAATAAATAACTATTATTTGATTAATGCTGTTGGAGAGAGAATTTTAAAAATCTAAACTGGAGGACTTTGTTACATATGCAGATATATTTTTTTTACTTCCAATGACTAAACATCCACTGGTTTATTCATAACATGGAGATGAGTGCAAAAAATACTCTGGTATAAATTAATTTATTGAATGCTTGCTTGTATTTCACGGATAAGTGTAGAACCAGCGTAGGGATGAAACTTGAATTCTTTCGAATATTTTTTTTTTTACGAAACATCTGGAAAGAATTCATTAATCACGTGTACAATTTTGGGAGTAGTTTCCTGTCAGAAAAATTTCAGTCCCCTCGAACGGCATACTTGGGCCTAACAGCATTTGCATTTGAATGTCTCAGGAAAGGAGATCAGCATTTAAGAGCCTACTTCCAATCTTCCGTTTCTGGCCTGGAATGCTACTTAACAGACTAAGTAGGACAGGTCTATCCCCGTAGAGTTCATTACCGCTGATGGTGTAATTAACTTAGAAGACAAACACTCTCGTGTGAGGCGCAACATCTTTGCTTCTTAGACTGTTTGGAATTACTGAGCAGATTCGATTGGAAAGTTTATTTTTATTTCACGCAAAAATAGTATATTCTTGATATGATGAGATACAGAAGAAGTTCAAGAGGGAGAGATTTGTACATCTATCCAAAATCAATTTTTTTTCTATTTCAGAGTTTTCTTCAGACAGAATTTTATTATTTATGTTATGAGGACGAAAATCTGTACTCGCTTAGTTAAAGTCACGACATTAAGTGAAAAAGTTATATAAATTTAATGTAAAACTCAAAGTTTATCTTAATTTCTTCGTTATGCCAAAACTTTACTGATCGACTTAGACATGAAAACTTCTTGAACAGTATATTCTTATTTAGTTAGATTTGTTATGGTTAAATGGTGGCTAATTGTACCAGAGAATATTATGTAATTTTGTTTCCATATTTTGCTAATTGGCCTTTCTTTTTCGATACAGAGAGAGAGAGAGAGAGAGAGAGAGAGAGAGAGAGAGAGAGAGAGAGAGAGAGAGAGAGCGTTAGGGAACAGGCAGTAATAAAATAAAACATCAAATATAACAGGCTTTCGTCTTGACATCCGAGATTCTCCAGACATATCTGTTTTGGCATTCGCCACTGACATCTTTCGAGGTAGATTATACTTACACATCAGCACATAAAATCTAAAAGCTTCAACAAAACTGACACACGAGTTCTTAGCTGAGATGCAAGTTAGGTTTTAGCTTCCACATAACCTTCTGCCCTGCACAGACAATTATCTGGTCCTCACTTTCCTTGGATGTAGAGGTTAATATATTTCTAGACATTCTGAACTCTTCCTCTCTAAGAAAAGCATCTTTTATTATCGCATTTGCTTCATCTAGGAAGTGATTAGATATACTAATTATCATTAGCCTTCTCATCATTTCATTCATCAAATTACTCTTCCCTTTCCTCTTTCTCCTGGATACACATGAATACTTTCAAGCTAATCACAAAAATATTATTGTCACTCGCATTTAGTTCAGTCACTCTAAACTAACAAATACAGCATCCCTTTCATATCACCAACCGTTTTTCATTCATACTCTCTAAGACAAACCACCTTTCAAGACTAAATATACTTATTACCGCATTTTTTCCCATTTTGCCGACGCAGGCAGATGCCTAAGGTATGTGCGATCTTGCACATGTCCTCGCAGTCTTCGTGACTTAACAGGAACTATTCCCTTGCGTCATACATCTGGCAACCATGCAAGATGCAATCACTACTTTCCCTTCTCAGTCATTTAATTCGTCTTTCACTTCGTTTTACTAAGTATCATAAAATCCAAGTTTTTTTTTCCTCAAATACCTTTGCTAACATTCACTCCTTGTATTCTGTGTTGTATTCACTCATGTTCAAAGCACCAAGATTCTGCTCTTTTCTTTTCTTCTCTATACCCTGCGGAAAAAATAACTCTTATTAGGTGACAATGCGTTGTACGGTGATTTTTTATTTCTTTTTAAAAGGAGGATATTTCATTGTTCTGGTTGCTGTTTAGACTCGGGGATTCAATTTTTGCATGTTCCAGTTTTGCTCCCTCTCATTATTCACGGCAGCCAGCAAGCGCACGATTAGTTCATTGCCAAATGGCCGTGAAAGACCTGTTTTACTCAGCCATAACTAATCTCTGGAGTATTCGCTGTCTAAAGCTTAAATCACTCCTCTGTCATTTCACTACGATTTTCCTGCAATTATGATTTTGACGGGGAAATATAAAGGAGACCGATTAACAGCTACCTTCTTGATAGGGTACGTGTGATCAGTGACCCCACGCCTGACTTTCATTTTGACTCTTTGCCTCCATGCAGCAAGGTGCCTTCTCTTTTCTTTATTTTAGATGCTATTTCAATCTTTGTTCAACTAACCTAGATATGGATTTTCTCTTTCTCTCAGGCAGCCCCATAAACTCAGTCAAGGCACCCGTTCCACATCGAAATGGTGGGTTTTTGTAAGCTTGTAACTGAGCGGTTCAGTAATTGTTTCTGACTTCTTTCCGTCTGGAATTCTCTACCTCAGTTCGTTTCCCATGGCTCTTTTAACCTTTCCATTTTTTCAAGAGGTGGGTCTGTAGTTCCCGTCAGGGTTAAGTTCATTATTTTTGTTTTTCCTGTTAATTTTGGGTTTATGCCATGAAGTTTCATCTGTTTTCTTGGCCTTTACACCACAAAGTCGATTAATTATTTTTATAAAATAATTATTGTGATCTCACCTAAGACTGGTCTTATGCTTACTTCTCTATCTACCAATAGAAATTTTGTTTTTCTTATTGGACTACGCCAGGGTTTATTAATATATTAATGCACAATGGAATTAATTTCATATCAGCTTTCACTAAAACTAACTTGCTTCCTAGAATAGTACAATATGAGATAACATTTACTTCATGTAAAACTACGAGTATTTGTCAGTAAGGCATCATACATTTTGTCAATGGTCTATAAACATAGGGAAACTCATCATTTTAAAGTGACTGTTATTCATCAATTTCGATTTAGGTATTCCATTTGCACACGACTTTCCCACAGTCTTCGATTCATGCCATGGAACGGTAAGATATCATCGATGACGAAATCTCCGAAAGCTCCAACTGAGCGATATTGGACCAGCATGTCTTTTGGCTGCCAGTGCCCATTACTTGCTCATGGTGGTCAACAATGAGCAATTTACGCTGTTCACCTGACGTCTAAGACACTGCCCGTCAGTTTGGGATGGCGTTATTGTCGTAAAGTTGGTGCCTGCTCGGAATATCGATGTCAACAGAATAATGGAAGACGTCATTACAGTCTCTCTCTCTCTCTCTCTCTCTCTCTCTCTCTCTCTCTCTCTCTCTCTCTCTCTCTCTCTCTCAGAGTGTTCTTGATGGTTGATAGCTATCGGTACCATAAGTGGGTGTGATCTGTGTAGTCATAATGTTGAACTTTACATCGTGTATGCAAAGAATACGTGAGTGTGCTTTTAGGAGAGAGAGAGAGAGAGAGAGAGAGAGAGAGAGAGAGAGAGAGAGAGAATTATGATCGTAACGGGGAAGACTTACTTAGAATTTATGATCCCATATAATTAGTAGAGGATTCTTAATTTTTTCAGAAATAAGCATAATCCAATAGAAAACTCAAGTACCTTTTCAGATATATATATTTTTTAATCATGGTAGTTATTTCTAAACCAACAAACACGTGCACACACATTCACTCACACTCATACACCAGCAAAGGAGAGTGGGGTGGGGGAAGGACCTGGAATTATGCTTACCTAACTACATTTCGTTCGATGAACTTATTACATCTAATCTAGACTGAAAACCATTCATTATAATATTTTACTTATTTTTCAAAAACTACGTTTAAACAGACTGAGACAAAAAGAAAAAGTCGTTAGCTATTTGGGACGAGAAATAAATTCTTTTGACAAATTTCAAAGTTTATGAAACATCACTGTCAGACTGAAATGTGTATAATTATTCACCCCTTGATGGAAGAATGAATGACTGAATGAGAAACAGAAACAGTTTTCGAATCCGAAAGTAAAATTTAAGTCAGGAGTTCGTGTACCAATCACTGACTTCTCATTCAGTACCTGAAGGCATTAACAAAAAGAATAGCACTCCAAATCGATGTAAACTGATCAATAACCCTTTTATAACAAACTGACATTCTATTCTCGAGGCTTAAGCTGATATTTAGACATTAACCTGTTACTCTAACTTGAAATAGTATAATAACCAGTTAAGGGTCCTTCTGCCTGAGCTGTCATATTTGCAATACAGGAGGATATTTAATTTTTTTAACGTAAGAATTGTTTTTCTTACCCGATTAGTGTTCTGAAAAATCATGAGTTGTTTTATTTGGTACCAATAAAGCTATCATTTGGAATATTAAAGGACGGGAATGGGTTGATGACACTAATCATTTTTGTTGATAAAGTGAACTTTTCGGTGTTTCATAAACACGTATTTATTGCCAGACAAGAATTTGTTAACTTAAAGCTGAGAGCATATCTCTAGTTTTTTACTAAATCTCTCCTGCCGGAAATGAATTCCCTCTTAGTGGAAGATTTCACTTATACTCAGGGCCAAACGTAAGCAAATCAGATTCAGGCACATCAGTTCCAGATTAGATTTCCGAATCTTCTTAGGCGAGGGTTCCAGGTGTCGTGCTACTCAAGATCTGAATTCTTATAAGAAGGGAATTTTGACGACTTCGATTTCAACTCTCCTAGTTTATTTTTCTTCTAGCCTGTGAATATAATGTCTGGTTTGTTCATTAACTACAACAAGGCAGTAGGCCAAATCTGCTTAGTATACGTGTGAAAAGTTCTCTACTTTTCTATATATATTCTTTTGTATGTGACAAATTGGCAATAACTTCTGCTTTTTTTGTGAAATTTTCCAAAACTAAACAGTGCAGGTCGTGTTATTTCCTTCATTCGTCTGTACGTTATTGTTATTATTATTATTATTATTATTATTATTATTATTATTATTATTATTATTATTATTATTATTATTATTATTAATGTTTTGTTGCTGTGATTGCTTTTATAAAAGGAGTTTACGCTACTAAATGATTTTCAACGAAAAATTATGCCTGAATAAGCAAGCAATTAGTCTTCATCTTTAATTATGATATTCATGTTCGTCTCACACAGGTACGATGGATGTCTCATTCACTCCAGGGAAACCAGGTCAGATCTAGCAGAGAAAAAAAATTCAGCATTCTTTTGAAGAAAGAGGCAAGAGGGCGTAAGAGAAGGTAAAATTGACGGGAAGCCAAAGTGATGAAATAGAAACAGAAACTGCCGTAATAACAAGGAAGCATGACAACTGGTGAAAGAGAAATGAGAGCGCAATGGTAAATGTATAAGAGTCAAGGAGATGACATGGCTATTGATAGGTGCTGGAACCAGGTATGAAACTAGGATTCTTTTCCCACGAGGGATCCATTCTAGCTATATTAGCTAGACAATGAATTCTATTTCTTCCTGGTTTTTCATGTGGCTTATTTTATTTCAAAGGTCTCTTTCTACGATTCATATAAGCTGGATCCTTCCTGCGTGGGCCTCCATATCAGAGATTTTTTTTTTTTTATTCTTTCAGTTTTTCATGCGTTATTTCGACAGGAATGGCAATTGCTTACGTATGCTTGGTTTTAGTTAAGTTAAAGTTCAAGTCCTCCTGGGCCTCTGTAGGCTCATAGGGCAGGCGCTGATCTGTTTCTTAGGCCGACAGCCAGTGGGGGACAGGTCCCAATGCCTATGACACGTGGCCAGTGTTACTGAATAGTTTATATAATTTTTTGTATCTGAAGGTTCCGTTCTATCATGTATATGGACACAATCTTTCATGCAGAAGACTCCTTTTTTCAGGTTTTACATGCTTCCTTTTTTATTTGCGTTAGGAATTTTTTTCCGTCACCCATATTTACGTACACTAAAACTTGATGATGCAATTACCCAAATACATTTTGAAGATGCTTTCTTGATAGCTATATTCACTAGTAAAGAAATTATCATTCCGAAATATACAACAGTAGAAAATTTTCTATAAGCACTCAAAGAAGGTTTTCTGAGGAAAAAAATGGCAAGAGGAAAACTTCATTTAAAAAAAAATGTACGAAGCATTTTGAAGGTATCCGCAGAGTGTTTTTGACAGTGTGTACGGACATTTCAAAAGAAGTTAGAGTGTTTGACGTGAAACAACCACAGTGCATTTGCTCTGCTTCTGCTTTAATTCCATCCGGCTTTATAAATTTAAAATGTCCCAATGCAAAATCCATGAGCGTGCGCAAAAGCAAAAGCCCGCACATCGAAGTAAGTACAGAAAAACAAATATTTTTATGAGGGGAGAAGCTGTGTATAGAGAGCAACTTATTCCTTTTAGCGACCTGCTTTGTAGATGGTATTAAAAGGGAAAAGGAGTAGCGATAGTAAAATTGTTGCATTGTTTATTTTTTTTTTTTTTACCTTTGCTTTTTCTTTTAATAGAGACTGTTGATGTTACCGTTTCAAAATCGATCTTCATTATAGGGAATAGTTTTTTCTTTAAATACAAAGTTTTAAGTTTTTATTTGCATGCACCTTTCCGTACACATGTAAAAATTATTTTTTTTTTATATCATGAAAAGTAACAAACGGTTGATGAGTTTTCGCCACATTTACGACAGATGGTCGATGTGCTATACATCAAGCAAAGAAAAAATTTTAGCATTTTTTTTTTTTTACTCTTTCCGTGCATAATTTCTATAACCTTTTCCATGCGGAATAAAAAGTTGCACAATTTTTATGTACATGCACGTTCAGAACTTTCTTTATCAAATTCCTTGCTTTTTACCACGCCAGACTTCGCTAGCCCTCTCTTGGGTAAGAGGTTTTAGGAATTACCATATAGATGAACTCTTGAGTCGGAGAAACCAGAGGTTTTATTACCGAAAAACAATCATTAAGTTACCCTGGTGGCTCGTCAGGTGGGACGCAGACACTGCGCAGCCGAGAGGAGGAGACGGCAAGACTCGAATCCATTTTTTATCACTGAAAATGTCTTAGATAGATGTTGTAGAAATTTCAGTTTCGTCGACTGAAATCGTAATGCGTTTTACGTGCTCCCTTATTACTGTATCTATTAAATTTGTTGTTTTAAGTGTTTGCCTTTTTAATTCCGTTGATGTTTTTATCCATGTCACATCTACTTTATATCGTCATATTCTCATAGATACTTAAAGCGAAGGGGAGAAAATTAATCAATGTACCTTATATTTTTATAGGCTTGCGAAACTTAAACAGATGCATTTATTATACGCAGTAGCCGGCAATTACTAAAGGAAGGGTCATCCAAAGAAATAATTCTTATGACATTTGTTAAAATCATTCATCAAGCGTAATGGAAATCAAAACAATGACTTAGAAAGGAAATCGAGATCTGGTTCTTAGTTTTCAGGAGCGGGGTTAACAGTTCTCCAAAAAGAACTAGCACTTTGCCTCATTCCCGATTTCATTTCTCGGTCACATAACTTCTTATGCGCTTAATAGATTATAACAAATGTTTAACATGCTGTTACTAAGGCTATTTTAGTAGCAGCTAGAATTTTCCACCAGATGAAAGGGGAGTAGCTATATGTAGAATATATCAATATGATTGCAAAGTTCCTTTCACGGTTCTTGGTGACTTAATTTTAGGTTAGGAAAGTTTATACAATGTATGCCTGGTAACAAAGACCTTCTACTGTATTAGGCACAACACAAATCTTCCGGAAGTGGTTAGCAAGCTTAGTTAATTTAACCCCCTAGCTATTAGATCAACTTGAAATGAATACTGTCTGCTTACTAAAAATGTAAATTTCAGTTATGTTTTCATAGTCCCCTCTAGTTTTATTTCGCCTTCATTCCACTGTACGAATATTTTGGCTTTTGGCTTTTACACCTTTCATTTCCTGTATCCCAGTCAAGAAAAATTATGTCTCCAGAGAACAATAAAATTGGTACAGTTTGATTGTGGACGCAGATCAAGGCCGATCCTACACCTAACTTGTAACTAAGTGGTAAGAAGATTTACAATTTACTGAAAGGAATGTTATCAAACAATATTGAAACAACAATTTGCAATTTTTTTACGTTAAGGATATATTGGTAACTCTACTTCACGTGGAGCACAACTGAATCTTTTAACACTCGCAAGCTTTCATGTATAAGGCAAATATTTTTTTAACGGATTAAACCACTTGAGTTATTTTTATTAGAATATTTTATTCACGATGGTCACTGTCATTCATGCATAAAGAAACCCGTCAGTAATACGAAAAAATTTCATGCACTAAGAAAGGAAATTCATTTATAAAATCGCAGGATATGGAAGGGCACGAAAATTTAAAAGAAATAAAATATTTCATTTTTAATCTTGGAAACAACAGAAGAGACTGAACCTCCATTTGTCATTCGTTCAGAATACCAGTATTTTTCCTTTGCTAAGCATGGAAGATGAATTGAAACTTGTATTCTGCAATAAGCAGTTAAGAGAATAAAGCCGCAAAAACATGGGTGACTATTGCTAAAGTCTATCCCATTTCATTAGATATTCATATGTGAAATGTCTGGCCGCAATAAAGCCACTATATAAGTTACTCTTTATTGATATTTACATTTCATTACGTGTTCCTCGTGCATTGTTGTCTTCGTTTTCATCCTTATTTTCAATATTTGCAGCTCTTAATTAATAACCATTTCCAGTCTTTTCCACTAGTCAACCCCAGTGCCTGTCATTTAACCAATAAACCTGCGGTCGGTATAATAATGTAAATGTGAAAATTGGTAGCTCTCTTCACAAATAGCTACAACATTCTTACCTCTAATTAGACAGTGTGAAATAAGCCTCCAGACATATCATAAATTATATAAGTCTTATAGAAATAAGCTTCTGATACGTGTTCATATTCGATGCTTATTCCTAAATAACATATAATTTAGGATATATCTGGAGGCTTATTTCGCACTGTCCATTATTAGAAACCAGTTGACTAAAAAGCGCTCTATTATCGACACACGTACTTGGAACAATTAAGATTCGACCATTTACTAAGGCCTGCATATCTGGGCAACAGGTTTTCATCACGACAATCCCTTCAAGCCTTTTCATAGTTCATTGACTTCGGTTTTCCTGACAATTATAGAGCGGATGTTGACGTTAATGATAACTATGAGTAATCCTGTGAAAATGAGACATATGTTACTAGAAGAGAATTCACGGTAATTATATCAGCAATTATAAAACATTAATTTGCTCTGAATATCGTAATGAGCTCCAAGTTTTATTTATTTATTTATTTTTTTTTTTTACTTTATTGCCATCTAGTGTAATGCCTCTACAGACACTCAGCATCGATGCAATTATATTAGTCTATCGTCATTTTAAAAGCTTCATTATTTGGTCATTAAAGAAAAATAGCAAAGGTCCACATTTCAAACGTAATTACTACTCAATCAAAAGAGCGAGTTATGAGGATATTGGTTTTCGGCAATTATGATATAAATCACTACTTCAATTCAAAGCTAATACATTTGTAATTGGTGTACATTGCAAAGTGTGTAATTATCAATTCGTAATTCCTATAATTGTTCAGAGTATGAGTACCAAGTTATTGGTAATGAAGCTAATCATTTAAGGCAGCAATGAAACGAGTTCCATTTTGTAAATATTTTTTTGTATTATGTATCTCGTAATTTGAGTGATTTCAATGGAATAAGTACACCCCTCCACACAGCACCCCCTTCCACAATACGCACACACGCACATTTACACATGAATATATATATATGATATATATATATATGTGTGTATATATAGATATATGTATATGTGTATATATATAAATTTATATTTATATACATATAAATATATATATATATATGTGTGTGTGACAGTAACATTTTCAAAATTCCCTTCTTTAGCCTTTTGAATGATTCATTTGTATCACCGAGATCGGTGATACAGATAATGTTATCATTTTATACATAGCTCTCTCTGCCTCAAACAATAATGATAACAATTGTACATGCACTTAATAAACGAGTAAGCTACATTTGTTATTTATGAAGTTTAGGCTGTCAAGACAGGCACTAGGGAACTTTTGGTCATTCAGCGCTCAAGCCAGTGAAAAGAGAGAGTCAGAGTGGTTGGACAGCAAGAAAAAAAAAGGTCCTGAAAATAAAGGAAATGAAGTACGAGGATCTAAAGGTGGAAACGGGAGAAAACTCCACAGTTGCACACCGCTAGGGCCCGAAGGGACTCTGCAAATACCCTTTGGTAGTACCTGATGGCACTAACCCCCTACGGGGTAATAAATTACATGATCGTTGTCATCACTTAATTACGAAGTGAGAATGATGTCTCCGTTTCACCTCTATATTTAGTGATTAGAGCATTTTAACAGAATCTTTCTAATGAAACTCATATTTATTAAACATTTACATTCCGTTTTGACAGACAAAATAAAGATAAACGGAAAGGGAAATACCTGGAATGAAAGAAATCGTTTCCTTCGAAAAGTGAATCAAAGACTTCGGCGCAATGATTAGTGTCTTTTCTCGATTTTACTATGTATAGCGATAAATTAATTAATTATAAGTTTCTTGAGGACTTAATTTTTTTTTTTAGATATATCTTTTGAAAGGAAACCCAGGGTCCAGTTGGAGTCATGCCACAATGTTTTCAAATTTCCCGCTCTAAAGCCACGCTAAATTCTACGTGGACAATGACATTGTTGGTCTGTTTGGAGTCAGTTTTCATGTAGAACTGAGAGGTGAGGATGTTGCACCTTGTTCCTGTTGTTTACCTGGTATTGGTAAGTACATGAGACTCGTGGTGGTGTCATGATTGCCTCGGTGATATAAATGTGTGCTCATGGAATGTCAGGGTATGAAATGTAAGAACTTTTGTGACCATATATCAAAGCTGAACATGTTCAGTGGGTTATCAGACAAAAATGAAGCAGTGTTTCCAAAATTTTTCATGGTAGTCATGGTTCCGTCGGTGACATAAAAATATGATGTCCATGGAAATTTCAGTGAATGCCCTATTACTCAGATTTATTACACATATATAACATGAAAAAGAAAAAATAACGGTGAATCCACACAGAAATATCCGACACTTTAGGAAAAACAGCTAACAGAAACCCCTAACGGTGAAGAAAAACTCTGCACAGTTCCCTCTTTTAAGACGGGAAATTTAGTGCCCTATTATTTGCTGTTGACGATGTCATTAACTACTCCTGATAGCTGAGCAAAGAAAAAGTTGCATATGTCACAAACATTCGAACTCGAAACTTTCATTTATTCACAGATATATCGTCTTTATACATGTTTCCCTTCTCTCAAAGTCTTAAATTCTATAAAAAAAAATTTCAAATATGTTCTGAATTATAAAATCCTCAGAAAGTCATATTATTCGTTATTTTTCTTCTTAGAAGAGTGGCAAAATAGTTTTTAATGACGTCAGAGGGTTTTCTTATCCAAGGAGTCTGAAGTAATAACCAAAGACACACAATTTAGTTTATTACAAAATATAAGACGTAAAATCTAGTTTTCTTCTTTAAAGCCTTTATATCAGAATTGATTTATTCCAAATTATTTATTATGAGAAATTTACATTTATTGATGGAAGACTAACTTTTATTAGAACTAGTACTCACAATATTGGCAACAATAGAAGAAGGTCGCGTGTGAATAAATGACGCAAGAGACTAGCCAGTTACCCCCCTTAGTTGAGAAAAATTCAAAAAATACTGCGTATAAAATTCATGGTCATCTTTCAATATACCTCCAGTAATTCAGTGTGATTATTAGCTACCACGGTATCAAAGTATACACCACTAAAGTAATAGACAAGAGACTTTATAGCTTTTATTTTTACATTAGTGATACCTGGCAACTACATTTATTCGCCAGCAGCACCCGTTCATAACCGTCATTGATGACGCAATCAGACAGAGTAAACAAAAACACTTCAGGCATTTACGGATATTACGCGAGCTGTCGATGTTGGTTGCTTCTGATCAAGTAATGTTGAAAGTGACTGCTGCATCATCCGCATTCAGTTTATATGAACTTTTCAGTGTAACAACATTCTGCCGGTAACTCGCCGTTGTTCTTTCTTTGAAGAGGAAAATAGTTGTGATATACTCGTCATTTCAAAAGCAAATAATTCAGAGAAAAACAAAAAATCTCAAGGCATCTAATTGTCAGTTTAATGAATAAATAATTTTATATATAACGCTCTCCTTTTTTTAAAAGAATGATAACAAATGATAAAAGAAAATTTATAAAATTCCTCATCACTTAGTTGTGATGCAAGAATATTTTTTTCTATTTCACACCATAATATTGAATTCTTAAATCGTTAATAAGAAAAAATATTTAGTATAATAAAGACATATTTATTAGCCATACATCAAGGAAAATAAAATACAATAAAGCTAAATCTTTATTAACAAAATATATCTGATAAACCATACTTATCAACCCTGCATCGAGGAAAATAAAAAGAGATAAATCATTATTACTATATATATTTTTGATAAGTCGTATTTATGAACCATATATCGACGAAAATTAAAAGAAAAAAGCTAAAATATTTTCAAAATATATCTGATAAAAGGTCATATTTATTAACCATATACCGAGGGAAATAAATAATAAAGCTGTCATAATAAACATGAAATATCTGGTAAAAAGTCATATTTATTTACTATATATGGAGGAAACTAAAAAAAGCTGAATCATTATTAACAAAATAAATCTCATAAGAACTCATATTCATTTACCGTATATTGAGGAAACTAAAAAGTAAAGCTAAATCATTATTAAAAATATATCTGATAAATCTCATATTAATTAACCTATAATAAATATATTTGTAAAGAATCAGAGGCTGGGTTACATTAAGCTGGTTTATGTCAACGCAGTTCATTGCCAAAACCAGCCAGTGACTGCGTTAAGTCTTGGTGTGAATATCTAGACTCCACCATTCCAACAGAAACAAGAAGAATTTATGCAATTTAATGAATATCACTCTCGAGAATAAAAGGGTTATATACAATAATTTGTCGTTCAAATTGGATTTTAACCATTAAAATACTGGCAACTTCTCGACGCAAACAATGTAGTTTTTACAGCTAAATAAGTGTATTTCATTATTCTATTTTCATCCTAAGTCTTGGGAATATGTTATAAAGTTCTCTGTTAACAGACACAGATAATGTAAGGAGTATATTAATATAAAATACAGTTAAAAGACTTCTCTTTTGATGTCCTATGGCAACTCTCATGTTATGTAACCAGGCCCAGCAGACGAAAGCGAAATATTTCATCATAGAAAACAGATTGTATGACGTCACCATGGAAACCAACCAAGGTGTTCCTCGTCTTATTCGTTACTGTTCGACGATTTTCCAAAATCGCTAATTATGGCATTCCAAACTTTTTAGTTGTTTCTTCGAATAATTTTGGTTTTTCCCGTTTGTGATCCTCATGCATTCTTGTTTATTTTGTCACGTTTTTAATAAAATAAATACGTTTGTAATAATAATAGGTGTTTTTTTATTTACTTCCATGGAAAAACCAAAAATATTCAAAGAAATAAGAAAAAAACTAAACATAGAGTCTCCTCAGCTGGAGCGTTTGAAACGATAAAACTCGTGATTTTGGACAGATAGGTAGAGAGCTAGATAGAGAGGTTGATTGAGAGATAGATGGATAGATACAGAGAGAATGACTGAGTGACAGATAGATATGGTGTAGAATAGGAGAAAAATAAGACCCGTTTAGCTAGAACGCTTGAAAGGCCCCTTTAGCTAGAGCATTTGAAAGGCCTTGCGATAAGTCCCCTTTAGCTACAGCAATTGAAAGGCTGTTAGATAACGCCCCTTTAGCAAGAGCATTTCGAAGGCCGTGTGATAAGGCCTCTTTAGCCAGAGCATTTGAAAGGCCGTTTGATAAGGCCCCTTTAGCTAGAGCATTTGAAAGGCCGTGTGATAAGGACCCTTGAGCTAGAGCATTTGAAAGGCTGTTTGATAAGGCCCCTTTAGCTAGAGCATTTGAAAGGCCGTCTGATAAGGACCCTTTAGCTAGAGCGTTTGAAAGGCCATTTGATAAGGCCCCTTTAGCTAGAGCGTTTGAAAGGCAGTCTGATAAGGACCCTTGAGCTAGAGCGTTTGAAAGGCCGTGTGATAAGGCCCCTTTAGCTAGAGCGTTTGAAAGGCCGTGAGATAAGGATCCTTTAGCTAGAGCGTTTGAAAGGCCATTTGATAAGTCCCCTTTAGCTACAGCATTTGAAAGGCCGTTTGATAAGGCCCCTTTAGCTAGAGCATTTGAAAGGCTGTTTGATAAGTCCCCTTTAGCTAGAGCATTTGAAAAGCAGAGTGATAAGGCTCCTTTAGCATTTGAAAGGCTATGTGATAAGGCCCCTTTAGCTAGAGCATTTGAAAAGCAGAGTGATAAGGCTCCTTTAGCATTTGAAAGGCTATGTGATAAGGCCCCTTTAGCTAGAGCATTTGAAAGGCCGAGTGATAAGGCCCCTTTAGCTAGAGCATTTGAAAGGACGTGGGATAATGCCACTTTAGCTAGAGCATTTGAAAGGCCGTGTGGTAAGGCCCCTTTAGCTAGAGCATTTGAAAGTCCTTGTTATAAGGCCCCTTTAGCTAGAGCATTTGAAAGGACGTGGGATAATGCCACTTTAGCTAGAGCATTTGAAAGGCTGTGTGATAAGGCCCCTTTAGCTAGAGCATTTGAAAGAACGTGTGATAATGCCCCTTTAGCTAGAGCATTTGAAAGGCTGTCTGATAAGGCCCCTTTAGCTAGAGCATTTGAAAGACTGTGTGATAAGGCCCCTTTGGCTAGAGCATTTGAAAGGCCGAGTGATAAGGCTCCTTTAGCTAGAGCATTTGAAAGACTGTATGATAAGGCCCCTTTGGCTAGAGCATTTGAAAGGCTGAGTGATAAGGCTTTTTTAGCCAGAGCATTTGAAAGGCCGTGTGATAAGGCGCCTTTAGCTAGAGCATTTGAAAGGCCGTGTGATGAGGCCCCTTTAGCTAGAGCATTTGAAAGGCGGTGTGATAAGGCCCCTTTAGCTAGAGCATTTGAAAGGCCGAGTGATAAGGCTCCTTTAGCTAGAGCATTTGAAAGACTGTGTGATAAGGCCCCTTTGGCTAGAGCATTTGAAAGGCTGAGTGATAAGGCTTTTTTAGCTAGAGCATTTAAAAGGCCGTGTGATAAGGCGACTTTAGCTAGAGCATTTGAAAGGCCGTGTGATAAGGCCCCTTTAGCTAGAGCATTTGAAAGGCGGTGTGATAAGGCCCTTTAGCTAGAGCATTTGAAAGGTCGTGTGATAAGGCCCCTTTAGCTAGAGCATTTGAAAGGTGGTGTGATAAGGCTCCTTTAGCTAGAGCATTTGAAAGGTTGTGTGATGAGGCCCCTTTAGCTAGAGCATTTGAAAGGTCATGTGATAAGGCACCATTAGCTAGAGCATTTGAAAGGCCGTGTGATAAGGCCCATTTAGCTAGAGCATTTGAAAGGCCGCATGATGAGGCCCATTTAGCTAGTGCATTTGAAAGGAGGTGTGATAAGTCCCCTTTAGCTAGAGCATTTGAAAGGCCATGTGATAAGGCCCCTTTAAGTAGAGCATTTGAAAGGCCGTGTGATAAGGCCCCTTTAGCTAGAGCATTTGAAAGGAGGTGTGATAAGTCCCCTTTAGCTAGAGCATTTGAAAGGCCATGTGATAAGGCCCCTTTAAGTAGAGCATTTGAAAGGCCGCATGATAAGGCCCATTTAGCTAGAGCATTTGAAAGGAGGTGTGATAAGTCCCCTTTAGCTAGAGCATTTGAAAGTCCATGGGATAAGGGCCCTTTAAGTAGAGCATTTGAAAGGCCGTGTGATAAGGCCCCTTTAGCTAGAGCATTTGAAAGGCCGTGTAATAAGGCCCCTTTAGCTAGAGCATTTGAAAGGCGGTTTGATAAGACCCCTTTAGCTAGAGCATTTGAAAGGCCGTGTGATAAGGTGACTTTAGCTAGAGCATTTGAAAGGCCATGTGATAAGGCCCCTTTAGCTAGAGCATTTGAAAGGCGGTGTGATAAGGCCCCTTTAGCTAGAGCATTTGAAAGGTTGTGTGATGAGGCCCCTTTAGCTAGAGCATTTGAAAGGTCATGTGATAGGGCACCATTAGCTAGAGCATTTGAAAGGCCGTGTGATAAGGCCCCTTTAGTTAGAGCATTTGAAAGGTTCCTTATCGCACGGCCTTTCAAATGCTCTAGCTAAATGTGCCTTGTCATATGGCCTTTTAAATGCTCTAGCTAAAGGGGCCTAATCACACGGCCTTTCAAATGCTCTAGCTAAAGGAGCATTTATAAATTTTCAAATGCTCTAATGGCTTTATCTCACAGCATTTCAAAAGCTAAAGGGCTTTTATCACACGACCTTTCAAATGCTATTTGAAAGGGCCTCATCACACAACCTTTCAAATGCTCTAGCTAAAGGTGCCTTATCACACAGCCTTTCAAATGCTCCAGCTAAAGGCGACTTATCACACAGCATTTCAAATGCTCTAGCTAAAGTGGCCTTATCACACGGCCTTTCAAATGCTTTAGCTAAAAAAACCTTATCACTCAGTCTTTCAAATGCTCTAACTAGGGGCCTTTGACACTCCTTTCAAATGCTCTAGCTAAAGGGCCTTTGAACGGCTTTCAAATGCTCTAGCTAAAGAGGCCTTATCACACCTCCTTTCAAATGCATTTCATTTAAAGTGTGACACGGTTCTTCAAATGGCATTTGCTAAAGGAGCCTTATCACTCGACCTTTCAAATGCTCTAGCTAAATGGGCCTTATCACCCGGCCTTTCAAATGCTCTAGCTAAAGTGGCCTTATAAGATAGCCTTTCAAATGCTCTAGCCAAAGGGGCCTTATCACATGGTCTTTCAAATGCTCTAGCTAAAGGGGCCTTATCATTCGACCTTTCAAATACTATAGCTAAAGGAGCCTTATCACCCCACCTTTCAAATGCTCTAGGCAAGTGGGTCTTATCACAAGGCCTTTCAAATGTTCTAGCTAAATGGGCCTTATCACACGGCCTTTTAAATTCTCTAGCTAAAGGGGCCTTATCACACGGCTTTTCAAATTCTCTAGCTAAAGGGTCCTTGTTTCACGGCCCTTCAAATGCTCTAGCTAAAGGGGCATTATCACTCGGCCTTTCAAATGCTCTAGCTAAAGGAGCCTTATCACTCAGCCTTTCAAATACTCTAGCTAAAGGACCCTTATCTCACAGCCTTCCAAATGCTCTAGCTAAAGGGCCCTTATCACACGGCCTTTCAAATGCTCTAGCTAAACGGGCCTTATCACACAGCCTTTCAAATGCTCTAACTAAAGGGGCCTTATCACACAGCCTTTCAAATGCTCTAACTAAAGGGGCCTTATCACAAGACCTTTCAAATGCTCTAGCTAAAGGGGCCTTATCACACGTCCTTTCAAATGCTCTAGCTAAAAGGGCCTTATAACATAACGTTTCAAATGATGTAGCGAAAGGGGCCTTTCAAATGCTGTAGCTAAAGGGGCCTTATCAAACGGCCTTTCAAAGCCTCTTGCTAAAGGGGCCTTATCAGATGGCCTTTTAAATGCTCTAGCTAAAGGGGTGTTATCAAACCCCATTTCTAATGCTCCAGCTAAATGGGTCTTATCACACCGCCTTTCAAATGCACCAGCTAAAGGGGCCTTATCACACGGCCTTTCAAGCTCTCTAGCTAAAGGTGCCTTATTTTCCTCCTATTCTACATATATATCTACGGCTCACTTAGACATTCTCTCTTTATCTATCTATCTATCTCTCAATCAACCTCTCTATCTATCTTTAGCTAGAGCATTTGAAAGGCTATGTGATAAGGCTCCTTTAGCCAGAGCATTTGAAAGGCCGCGTGATTAGGCCCCATTAGCTAGAGCATTTGAAAGCTCGTGTGATAAGGCCCCTTTAGTTAGAACATTTGAAACGCCGTGTGCTAAGGCCCCTTTAGCTAGAAATGTCCTGTGACGAAGCCCCTTTAGCTAGAGCATTTGAAAGGCCGTGTGATGAGGCTCCTTTAGCTAGAGCATTTCAAAGCTGTGTGATAAGGCTCCTTTAGCTAGAGCATTTGAAAGGCCGTGTGATGAGGCTCCTTTAGGTAGAGCATTTGAAAGGCTGGGTGATAAGGCCCCTTTAGCTAGAGCATTTCAAAGGCCGTGTGATAAGACCCCTTTAGCTAGAAATGCCCCGTGTTCCCTTTAGCTAGGCAGCATTTGAAAATGACTCCTTTAGCTGGAGACCATTTGAAAAGGCCGTGTGATAAGGCCCCTTTAGCTAGAACATTTGAAAGGACGTGTGATGAGGCCCTTTAGATAAGACCCCTTTAGCTAGAGCGTTTCAAATGCTCTGATAAGGCTCCTTTAGCCAGAGCGTTTGAAAGGACGTGTTATAAAGGCCTTTAGCTGGAGCGTTTCAAAGGCCATGTGATAAGGCCCCTTTGGCTAGTGTTTGAAAGCCTCATCACACGACCTTTCACAGGCTCTAGCTAAAGAGCCCTTATCACACGGCCTTTCTAATGTTCTAGCTAAAGGGGCCTTATAACACGGCCTTTAAAACACTCTAGCTGAAGGGGCGTTATCACACAGCCTTTCAAATGCTCCAGCTAAAGGAGTATTATCACAGGGCTTTTCAAACGTTCTAGCTAAAGGAGCCTTATCACATGGCCTTTCAAATGCTCTAGTTAAAGGAGCCTTATCACACGGCCGTTTAAGCACCCTAGCTAAGGGAGCCTGATCACACGGCCTTTCAAATGCTCTGGCTAAAGAGGCCTTATCACATGGCCTTTCAAGCGCTCTAGCTAAGAGAGCCTGATCACACGGCCTTTCAAATGCTCCAGCTAAAGAAGCCTTATCCTACGGCCTTTCAAACACTCTAGCTAAAGGATCTTATCACACAGCCTTTCAAACGCCCCAGCTAAAGGGGCCTTATCACACGGACTTTCGCATCCCCTAGCTAAAGGGGTCTTACCACACAGCCTTTCAAATGCTCCAGCTAAAGGGACTATCACACGGCCTTTCAAATGCTCCAGCTAAAGGTGCCTTATCACACGGCCTTTCAAATGCTCCAGCTAAAGGAGCCTTATCACATGGCCTTTCAAACGCTCTAGCTAAAGGGGCCTTATCATACGGACTTTCAAATGCTCCAGCTAAAGGGGCCTTATCACACGGCCCTTCAAATGCTCTAGCTAAAGGAGCCTTATCACATGGCCTTTCAAACGCTCTAGCTAAAGGGGCCTTATCACACAGCCTTTCAAACGCTCCAGCTAAAGGAACCTTATCACATGGCCTTTCAAACGCTCTAGCTAAAGGAGCCTTATCACATGGCCTTTCAAACGCTCTAGCTAAAGGGGCCTTATCACACAGCCTTTCAAATGCTCCAGCTAAAGGAGCCTTATCACATGGCCTTTCAAACGCTCTAGCTAAAGGGGTCTTATCACACAGCCTTTCAAACGCTCCAGCTAAAGGAGCCTTATCACATGGCCTTTCAAACGTTCTAGCTAAAGGAGCTTTATCACATGGCCTTTCAAATGTTCTAGTTAAAGGGGCCTTATCACACCACCTTTCAAATGCTCTGGCTAAAGGGGCCTTATAACACGGCCTTTCAAACGCTCCAGCTAAAGGGTTTTCAAATGCTCTAGCTAAAGGGTCCTTATAGCATGCCTTTCAAACGCTCTAAGTAAAAGGGCCTTATAACCGTCCTTTCAAACGCTCCAGCTAAAGGGGCCTTATAACATGGCCTTGCAAACGCTCTAGCTAAAAGAGCCTTATAACATGGTCTTTCAAATACTCTAGCTAAAAGAGCCTTATCACATGGCCTTTCAAAAGCTCTAGCAAAAGGAGCCTTATAACATGGCCTTTCCAACGCCCTAGCTAAAGGGGACTTATAACACGGCCTTTCAAACGCTCTAGTTAAAGGGGCCTTATAACACGGCCTTTTAAACGCTCTAGTTAAAGGGGCCTTATAACACGGACTTTTAAAAGCTCTAGCATCTACAGTACATTGATAATGACTGAAATATAGCTAAGAAAATTTTATTTTCACAAAGTATAGACTAATAATTAGGTAAAATATAATGGGTAAAGTGGGCAGAAAGCGCGAATTAATCACGTGAAATATAATTGTTTGAAAGGTATGCTTACTTATATTTTGGTATCAATGGAAGACGTCGCGTCGTTTACAATGTCTAAAATGTATTTAAAAACTGGCAACTTATTGATTAGAAAAATTTGGTTTTTACAGCTAATTAATCCTAATTCATTATTCTATTTTCATCATAAACTCTTAGGAATATGTCATTAAGCACTTTGATAAGAAAGACAGATAATGTAAGGAGTCATAATAATGTAAAATAATATTGAAAGACTTGTCTTTAGTTGTCTTCGAATATTTTTGGTTTTTCCCGTTTGTTGTGTTGTCCATGTATTCCTGCTTATTTTGTCACTTTTTTTATGAAATAAATACTTTTTTTTTAATCGTAATAGGCGTTTTATTTATTTCCTTCCAGGGAAAAACCAAAATCGTTCGAAGAAACAAGAAAAAAAGTAAACATACATTCTCCTTAGCTGGAGCGTTTTAAATGACAAAACTCGCGATTTTGGACAGAGGTAGAAAGATAGATACAGTTATTTCCTTCCAGGAAAAACTGAAAAATAGACAAAAAAAGAGAAAGACTAAGTGAGCGTTTTATGACAAAAGATCATGATTTTGGACAGATAGATAGATAGATATACATAATAGATAGACAGTATATATATTATGTATATATATATATATATATATATATATATATATATATATATATATATATATATATATATATATATATATATATATATATAATAAGAGAAAAATAGATCGATCGTTAGGGAAAGGGCGTCGCCCTCAACATTCATCCTACATGTCTTTGGATATAATATAAAAACTTATTATTGAATCAATATTCAAGTTAATTACTTATACTAGAAATTGACAGTTTAACTATATGTGACTTTTAAGTAACATCAACCTAATTAATTAAAGCATTATAAATTACTTATTTCTCTTTAATATGACGATTTTACTCAGTACTCATTTAGCTAGAGCGTTTGAAAGGCCGTGTGACGAAATTCCAGCACACTTCTCAAACAGCAGCTCATAAATCAGGTGAACACCCTCATGGCGCGAAACCCTCGGTTCCTATTGGGTGAATCATTCTCTTTTGTGATTGGTTGTTTGAGCATTTCTACTTCCGAGGAACTGTTGATTATTTTAGCTGCTGACATGGATTAGTTGACATATGTTGCTTTCTGCTCAGAAAATATATTTTGAAATTAAGTGAAGTTCTTGTATAGGGAAGATATTATTATATTTAATTTCTGTTTCAAAATAATTATTCATACACATAAAGTATCTGTCCAAGAACAAGGCACTATAACAGGAATAAAACATTTTATAAAAAACTAGTTGGACTTTTGTAGATGAACACTACTTGTGAAAGTGAAGAAGCATCTACATTGATATTAACTGAAATATAGCTAAGAAAATTTTATTTTTAAAAAGCATAGACTAATAATTATGTAATATTATTTTTTAAAGTGGGTAAAGTGGGCTGAAAACGCTAATTAATCACGTAAAATATAATTGTTTGAAAGGTATGCTTACTTATAGTTTGGTATCAATGGAAGACGTCGCGTCGTCTAGAGTGTGTAAAATGAATTTAAAAACTGGCAACGTCTTGATTAGAAAAATGTGGTTTTTACAGCTAATTAAACCTAAGTCATTATTCTATTTTTATCATAAAGTCTTAGGAATATGTCATAGAGCACTCTGTTAAGAAAGACACATAATGTAAGGAGTCATATTAATATAAAATAATATTAAAAGACTTGTCATTTGGTGTCCTGTGGCAACTCTCATTTTACGTAACCCGGCCAGCTGACGACAGGCGAAGTATTTCATCATAGAAAAGCGATTGTATGACGTCACCATGGAAACCAACCCAAGTGTTCCTCGTCTCATGCGTTGCTGTTCGAAGATTTTCCAAAATCGAGAGTCATGGCGTTTCAAACGCTCCAGCTAAGGAGACCCCCCTCATATGTTTTACTTTTTTCTTGTTCGAATATTTTTGGTTTTACCCGCTTATTGTGTTGTTCATGTATTCCCGTTTATTTTGTCACGATTTTATTTAACAAGTAATCATAATACTGCCATATTATTGATTTCCTTCCATGGAAAAACAAAAAATATTCGAACAAGAAAAAAGTTAATATAGAGTCTCCTTAGCTGGAGCGTTTGAAACTACCAAACTCGCGATTTTCGATAGATAGGTAGATAGATAAATAGACAGATAGATAGATAGGGTGACTGAGAGATAGATAGATAGATACAGAGAAAGACTAAGTGATAGATATGTGGATATATATATATATATTCAGTATATATATAATAGAATAATAAGAGAGATAGATAGATCGCTAAAGGGACGGTTCGTCGCCCTCAAAATTCATCCTATACGTCTTTGCATATTACAGAAAACCTTACTATTGAATAAACATACAATTATTTATGCTTGAAATTGACAATGAATGTATATATTACTTTTAAGTATCATCAGCCGAATTAATGAAAGCATTTTAAAAACCTATATCTCTCTAATATGACGATTTTACGTAATTACCTCCGATAGCCAGAAAGTTTAAAAGGACAGTTGACGAAATTCGATTTTGTCGTTTCAAACGCTCCAGCTAAATAGACTCTATGTTTACTTTTTTCTTGTTTCCTCGAATATTTTTGGGTTTTCCCGTTTGTTTTATCTTCATGTGTCCCTGTTTATTCTGTCACGTCATTATTTATCAAATAAATACTTTTTTAATCATAATAGGTGTTTTATTTATCTCCTATCAGGGGAAAAACCAAAAATATTCGAAGAAACAAGAAAAAGTAAACATAGAATCTCCTTAGTTGGAGCGTTTGAAACGACAAAAAATAGAGCAGCTGAGGGATAGATAGATAGGTAGATAGATAAAAACACTAAATGGTTTCAAACGCTGTAGTTAATCGAGTTTTCTCGAGTTTTGTGAGATTTTATGGTTTCAAACGCTCTAACTAATCGAACATTCTCGAGATTTTTGAGATTTTGTGGTTTCAAACGCTCTAGTTAATCGAGTTTTGAGATTCTTAGTTCCTAATGCTCTAGTTAAACGAGCTTTAGTCGAGTTTTTCCAGATTTTGTGGTTTCAGACGCTCTAGCTAATCGAACTTTATTCGAGTTTTTTTTAGATTTTGTGGTTTCAAACGCTCTAGCTAATCGAGTTTTTTTTTTTTTATTATTGTGGTTCCTAACGTTCTAGCTAATCGAGCTTTATTCGAGTTTTTTGAGATTTTGTGGTTTCAAATACTCTAGTTAATCGTCTTTAATATGACGATTTTACATAATTAGCTCCGATAGCCAGAGCGTTTAAAAGGACAGTTGAAGACATTCGAGTTTTGTCGTTTCAAACGCTCCAGCTAAGTAGACTCTATGTTTACTTTTTTCTTGCTTCCTCGAATATTTTTGGGTTTTCCCATTTGTTTTTTCTCCATGTTTCCCTGTTTATTCTGTCACGTCTTTATTTATCAAATAAATACTTTTTTTAATCATAATAGGCGTTTTATTTATCTCCTATCAGGGGGAAAACCAGAAAATATTCGAAGAAACAAGAAAAAGTAAACATAGAGTCTCCTTAGTTGGAGCGTTTGAAACGACAAAAGATAGAGAAGCTGAGAGATAGATAGACAGGTAGATAGATAAAAACACTAAGTGGTTTCAAACGCTGTAGTTAATCGAGTTTTCTCGAGTTTTGTGAGATCATATGGTTTCAAAAGCTCTAGCAAATCGAGCATTCCCGAGATTTTTTGAGATTTTGTGCATAGGAGCCTTATCACACGGCCTTTCAAATGCTCTAGCTAAAGGGCACTTATCTCACGGCCTTTCAAATGCTCTAGCTAAAGGTGCCTTATAACAGGGCCTTTCAAATGCTCTAGTTAAAGGGGCCTTATCACACGGCATTTCAAATGCTCTAGCTAAAGGCCCCATATCACAGGACCTTTCAAATGCTCTAGCTAAAGGGGCATTTTAAAGGGCCTTATAACTAAAGGGCCCAGACTTTCAAATGCTCTAGCTAAAGGGCCTTATCACAGCATTTCAAATGCTCTAGCTAAAGGGGGCTTAACACATGACCTTTCAAATGCTCTAGTTGAAAAAAGCCTTATCACACAGCCTTTCAAATGCTCTAGCTAAACGGGCCTTATAACACGGCCTTTCAAATACTCTGGCTAAAGGGGCCTTACTGTATAACATGGCCTTTCAAATGCTTTAGCTAAAGGGGCCCCTTTAGCTGGAGCATTTGAAAGTCCATGGGATAAGGCTCCTTTAGCTAGAGCATTTGAAAGGCTGTGTGATGAGGCCACATTAGCTAGAGCATTTGAAAGGCCATGTGATAAGGCCCCTTTAGCTAGAGCATTTGAAAGGCCATGTGATAAGTCCCCTTTAGTTAGAGCATTTGAATGGCTGTGTGATAAGGCCCCTTTAGCTAGAGCATTTCAAATGCCGTGTGATAAGAACCCTTTAGCTAGAAGTGCCCTGTGATAAAACCCGTTTAGCTAGAGCATTTGAAAGTTCGTGTGATGAGGCTCCTTTAGCTAGAGCATTTGAAAAGCCATGTGATAAGGCCCCTTTAGCTAGAGCATTTGAAAGGCCGTGTGATGAGGCTCCTTTAGTTAGAGCATTTGAAAGGCCGTGTGATAAGGCCCCTTTAGCTAGAGCATTTCAAAGGCCGTGTGATATGACCCCTTTCGCTAGAAATGCCATCTGATGAAGCACCTATAGCTAGAGCATTTGAAAAGCCGTGTGATGATGCTCCTTTAGCTAGACCATTTGAAAGGCCGTGTTATAAGGCTCCTTTAGCTAGAGCATTTGAAAGGACTTGTGATGAGGCTCCTTTAGCTAGAGCATTTGAAAGGCCGTGTGATGAGGCCCCTTTAGCTAGAGCATTTGAAAGACTGTGTAATGAGGCTCCTTTAGCTATAGCATTTGAAAGGCTGTGTGATTATGTCCCTTTAGCTAGAGCATTTGAAAGGAAGTGTGATAAGACCCCTTAAGCTAGAAATGCCCTGTGATGAAGCCCCTTTAGCTAGAGCATTTGAAAGGCCGTGTGATGAGGCTCCTTTAGCTAGACAATTTGAAAGGCCGTGTGATAAGGCTCCTTTAGCTAGAGCATTTGAAAGGACGTGTGATGAGGCTCCTTTAGTTAGAGCATTTGAAAGGCCGTGTGATGAGGCCCCTTTAGCTAGAGAATTTGAAAGGCTGTGTGATGAGGCTCCTTTATCTAGACCATCTGAAAGGCCCTGTGATAAGGCTCCTTTAGCTAGAGCATTTGAAAAGCCGTGTCATAAGGCTCCTTTATCTAGAGCGTTTGAAAGGCTGTGTTATAAGGCCCCTTTAGCTGGAGCGTTTGAAAGTCCATGTGATAAGGCCCCTTTAGCTAGAGCGTTTGAAAGCTTCATCACTCGACCTTTCAAAGGCCCAGCTAAAGGGCCCTTATCACATGGCCTTTCAAATGCTCCAGCTAAAGGGACCTTATAACACAGCCTTTCAAATGCTCTAGCTGAAGGGGCCTTATGACACAGCCTTTCAAATGCTCCAGCTAAATAAGCATTATCATACCACGTTTCAAACGCTCTAGCTAAAGGAGCCTTATCACAAGGCTTTTCAATGCTCTAGCTAAAGGAGCCTTATCACATGGCCTTTCAAGTGCTCTAGCTAAGAGAGTCTGATTGCACAGCCTTTCAAACGCTCTAGCTAAAGAGGCCTCATCACATGAACTTTCAAACGCTCTAGCTAAAGAGGCCTTATCACATGGCCTTTCAAGCACTCTAGCTAAGAGAGCCTGATCACAGCCTTTCAAACACTATAGCTAAAGAGACCTTATCTCATGGCCTTTCAGGGCTCAGCAGAGCCTGATCACACAGCCTTTCAAACGCTCTAGCTAAAGAGGCCTTATCACATGGCCTTTCAAGCGCTCTAGCTAAGGGAGCTGATCACACGACCTTTCAAATGCTCTAGCTAAAGAGGCCTTATCACATGGCCTTTCAAGCGCTCTAGCTGAGGAAGCCTGATCACACGACCTTTCAAACGCTCTAGCTAAAGAGGAGTTATCACATGGCCTTTCAAGTGCTCTAGCTAAGAGAGCCTGATCACACAGCCTTTCAAACGCTCTAGCTAAAGAGGCCTTATCACATGGCCTTTCAAGGGCTCTAGCTAAGAGAGCCTGATCACACAGCCTTTCAAACGCTCTAGCTAAAGAGGCCTAATCACATGGCCTTTCAAACGCTCTAGCTAAGAGAGCCTGATCACACGACCTTTCAAACGCTCTAGCTAAAGAAGCCTTATCACATGGCCTTTCAAGGTCTCTAGCTAAGAGAGCCTGATCACACGACCTTTCAAACGATCTCGCTAAAGAGGCCTTATCACATGGCCTTTCAAGCGCTCTAGCTAAGAGAGCCTGATCACACAGCCTTCCAAGCGCTCTAGCTAAAGAGGCCTTATCACATGGCCTTTCAAGCGCTCTAGCTAAGGGAGCCTGATCATATGACCTTTCAAACGCTCTAGCTAAAAAGGCCTTATCACATGGCCTTTCAAGGGCTCTAGCTAAGAGAGCCTGATCACACGACCTTTCAAACGCTCTAGCTAAAGAGGCCTTATCACATGGCCTTTCAAACGCTCTAGCTAAGAGAGCCTGATCGCACAGCCTTTCAAATGCTCTGGCTAAAGAGGCCTTATCACATGGCCTTTCAAGCGCTCTAGCTAAGGGAGCCTGATCACACGACCTTTCAAACACTCTAGCTAAAGAGGCCTTATCACATGGCCTTTCAAGCGCTCTAGCTAAGGGGGCCTGATCACACAGCCTTTCAAACGCTCTAGCTAAAGAGGCCTTATCACATGGCCTTTCAAGCACTCTAGCTAAGGGAGCCTGATCACACGATCTTTCAAACACTCTGGCTAAAGAATCCTTATCACATGGCCTTTCAAGTGCTCTAGCTAAGAGAGCCTGATCACACAGCCTTTCAAACGCTCTAGCTAAAGAGGCCTTATCACATGGCCTTTCAAGCGCTCTAGCTAAGGGAGCCTGATCACACGACCTTTCAAACGCTCTAGCTAAAGAGGCCTTATCACATGGCTTTCAAGTGCTCTAGCTAAGAGAGCCTGATCACACGACCTTTCAAACGCTCTAGCTAAGGGAGCCTTATCACATGGCCTTCCAAATGCTCTAGCTAAAGGGGCTTTATAGCATGCCTTTCAAACGCTCTAGGTAAAGGGGCCTTATAACATGGCTTTTCAAATGCTCTAGCTAAAGGGTCCTTATAGCATGCCTTTCAAACGCTCTAGGTAAAACGGCCTTATAACCGCCCTTTCAAACGCTCCAGCTAAAGGGGCCTTATAACATGGCCTTTCAAATGCTCTAGCTAAAAGAGCCTTATCACACGCCTTTCAAAAGCTCTAGCAAAAGGAGCCTTATAACATGGCCTTTCCAACGCCCTAGCTAAAGGGGACTTATAACACGGCCTTTCAAATGCTTTAGTTCAAGGGGCCTTATAACACGGCCTTTTAAACGCTCTAGTTAAAGGGGCCTTATAACACAGACTTTTAAACGCTCTAGCATCTACAGTACATTGATAATGACTGAAATATAGCTAAGAAAATTGTATTTTCAAAAAGTATAGACTAATAATTAGGTAAAATATAAATTTAAAATGGGTAAAGTGGGCAGAAAACGTGAATTAATCAAGTAAAATATAATTGTTTGAAAGGCATGCTTACTTATATTTTGGTATCAATGGAAGACGTTGCGTCGTCTACAATGTCTAAAATGTATTTAAAAACTGGCAACTTCTTGATTAGAAAAATGTGGTTTTTACAGCTAATTAAACTTAATTCATTATTCTATTTTCATCATAAACTCTTAGGAATATGTCATAAAGCACTCTGATAAGAAAGACAGATAATGTAATGAGTCATAATAATGTAAAATAATATTGAAAGACTTGTCTTTTGGTGTCCTGTGGAAACTCTCATTTTACGTAACCCGCCCAGCTGACGACAGGCGAAGTATTCATCATAGAAAAGCGATTGTATGACGTCACTATGGAAACCAACCGAAGTGTTCCTCGTCTCATGCGTTGCTGTTCGAAGATTTTCCAAAATCGCGAGCTATGGAGTTTCAAACGCTCCAGCTAAGGAGACTCTACTTGTTTACTTTTTCTTGTTTCTTCGAATATTTTTGGTGTTTCCCGTTTGTTGCGTTGTCCATGTATTCCTGTATATTTTGTCACTTTTTTATGAAATAAATACTTTTTTTAATCGTAATAGTCGTTTTATTTATTTCCTTCCAGGAAAAACCAAAAACTTAGAAGAAACAAGAAAAAAGTAAACATGCATTCTCCTTAGCTGGAGCGTTTTAAATGACAAAACTCGCGATTTTGGACAGGTAGGTAGAAAGATAGATATATGGGGTGACTGAAAGATAGACAAATAAAGAGAAAGACTATAGATAGATAGATAGATAGATAGATACATATATATATATATATATATATATATATATATATATATATATATATATATATATATATATATATATATATATATATATATATATATATATATATATATATATATATAATAATAAGAAAAATAGATCGATCGTTAAGGGGAAAGGGCGTCGCCCTCAACATTCATCCTACATGTCTTTGGATATAATATAAAAACTTATTATTGAATCAATATTCAAGTTAATCACTTATACTAGAAATTGACATTTTAACTATATGTGACTTTTAAGTAACATCAACCTAATTAATTAAAGCATTATAAATTACTTATTTCTCTTGAATATGACGATTTTACTCAGTACTCATTTAGCTAGAGCGTTTGAAAGGCCGTGTGACGAAATTCCAGCACACTTCTCAAACAGCAGCTCATAAATCAGATGAACACCCTCATGGCGCGAAACCCTCGGTTCCTATTGGGTGAATCATTCTCTTTTGTGATTGGTTGTTTGAGCATTTCTACTTCCGAGGAACTGTTGATTATTTTAGCTGCTGACATGGATTAGTTGACATATGTTGCTTTCTGCTCAGAAAATATATTTTTAAATTAAGTGAAGTTCTTGTATAGGGAACATATTATTATATTTAATTTCTGTTTCAAAATAATTATTCATACACATAAAGTATCTGTCCAAGAACGAGGCACTATAACAGGAATAAACCATTATATAAAAAACTAGTTGGACTTTTGTGGATGAACACTACTTGTGAAAGTGAAGAAGCATCTACATTGATATTAACTGAAATATAGCTAAGAAAATTTTATTTTTAAAAAGCATAGACTAATAATTAAGTACTATTTTTTTTAAAGTGGGTAAAGTGGGCTGAAAACGCGAATTGATCACGTAAAATATAATTGTTTGAAAGGTATGCTTACTTATAGTTTGGTATCAATGGAAGACGTCGCGTCGTCTAGAGTGTCTAAAATGAATTTAAAAACTGGCAACGTCTTGATTAGAAAAATGTGGTTTTTACAGCTAATTAAACCTAAGTCATTATTCTATTTTTATCATAAAGTCTTAGGAATATGTCATAGAGCACTCTGTTAAGAAAGACACATAATGTAAGGAGTCATATTAATATAAAATAATATTAAAAAACTTGTCTTTTGGTGTCCTGTGGCAACTCCCATTTTACGTAACCAGCCCAGCTGACGACTGGCGAAGTATTTCATCATAGAAAAGCGATTGTATGACGTCACCATGGAAACCAACCGAAGTGTTCCTCGTCTCATGCGTTGCTGTTCGAAGATTTTCCAAAATCGAGAGTCATGGCGTTTCAAACGCTCCAGCTAAGGAGACCCCCTCATATGTTTTACTTTTTTCTTGTTCGAATATTTTTGGTTTTACCCGCTTATTGTGTTGTTCATGTATTCCCGTTTATTTTGTCACGATTTTATTTAACAAGTAATCATAATACTGCCATATTATTGATTTCCTTCCATGGAAAAACAAAAAATATTCGAACAAGAAAAAAGTTAATATAGAGTCTCCTTAGCTGGAGCGTTTGAAACTACCAAACTCGCGATTTTCGATAGATAGGTAGATAGATAAATAGACAGATAGATAGATAGGGTGACTGAGAGATAGATAGATAGATACAGAGAAAGACTAAGTGATAGATATGTGGATATATATATATTCAGTATATATATACATAGAATAAGAGAGAGATAGATAGATCCCTAAGGGGACGGTTCGTCGCCCTCAAAATTCATCCTACACGTCTTTGCATATTACAGAAAACCTTACTATTGAATAAACATACAATTATTTATGCTTGAAATTGACAATGAATGTATATATTACTTTTAAGTATCATCAGCCGAATTAATGAAAGCATTTTAAAAACCTATATCTCTCTAATATGACGATTTTACGTAATTACCTCCGATAGCCAGAAAGTTTAAAAGGACAGTTGACGAAATTCGATTTTGTCGTTTCAAACGCTCCAGCTAAATAGACTCTATGTTTACTTTTTCTTGTTTCCTCGAATATTTTTGGGTTTTCCCGTTTGTTTTATCTTCATGTGTCCCTGTTTATTCTGTCACGTCATTATTTATCAAATAAATACTTTTTTAATCATAATAGGTGTTTTATTTATCTCCTATCAGGGGAAAAACCAAAAATATTCAAAGAAACAAGAAAAAATAAACATAGAATCTCCTTAGTTGGAGCGTTTGAAACGACAAAAGATAGAGAAGCTGAGAGATAGATAGACAGGTAGATAGATAAAAACACTAAGTGGTTTCAAACGCTGTAGTTAATCGAGTTTTCTCGAGTTTTGTGAGATCATATGGTTTCAAAAGCTCTAGCAAATCGAGCATTCCCGAGATTTTTGAGATTTTGTGCATAAGGAGCCTTATCACACGGCCTTTCAAATGCTCTAGCTAAAGGGCCCTTATCTCACGGCCTTTCAAATGCTCTAGCTAAAGGGGCCTTATAACAGGGCCTTTCAAATGCTCTAGTTAAAGGGGCCTTATCACACGGCATTTCAAATGCTCTAGCTAAAGGCCCCATATCACAGGACCTTTCAAATGCTCTAGCTAAAGGGGCCTTATAACAGGGCCTTTCAAAAGCTCTAGCTAAAGGGGCCTTATCACACGGACTTTCAAATGCTCTAGCTAAAGGGGCCTTATCGCACAGCATTTCAAATGCTCTAGCTAAAGGGGCTTAACACATGACCTTTCAAATGCTCTAGTTGAAAAAAGCCTTATCACACAGCCTTTCAAATGCTCTAGCTAAACGGGCCTTATCACACGGCCTTTCAAATACTCTGGCTAAAAGGGCCTTACTGTATAACATGGCCTTTCAAATGCTTTAGCTAAAGGGGCCCCTTTAGCTGGAGCATTTGAAAGTCAATGGGATAAGGCTCCTTTAGCTAGAGCATTTGAAAGGCCGTGTGATGAGGCCCCATTAGCTAGAGCATTTGAAAGGCCATGTGATAAGGCCCCTTTAGCTAGAGCATTTGAAAGGCCATGTGATAAGTCCCCTTTAGTTAGAGCATTTGAATGGCTGTGTGATAAGGCCCCTTTAGCTAGAGCATTTCAAATGCCGTGTGATAAGAACCCTTTAGCTAGAAGTGCCCTGTGATGAAGCCCGTTTAGCTAGAGCATTTGAAAGTTCGTGTGATGAGGCTCCTTTAGCTAGAGCATTTGAAAAGCCGTGTGATAAGGCCCCTTTAGCTAGAGCATTTGAAAGGCCGTGTGATGAGACTCCTTTAGTTAGAGCATTTGAAAGGCCGTGTGATAAGGCCCCTTTAGCTAGAGCATTTCAAAGGCCGTGTGATATGACCCCTTTTGCTAGAAATGCCATCTGATGAAGCACCTATAGCTAGAGCATTTGAAAAGCCGTATGATGATGCTCCTTTAGCTAGACCATTTGAAAGGCCGTGTTATAAGGCTCCTTTAGCTAGAGCATTTGAAAGGACTTGTGATGAGGCTCCTTTAGCTAGAGCATTTGAAAGGTCGTGTGATGAGGCCCCTTTAGCTAGAGCATTTGAAAGACTGTGTAATGAGGCTCCTTTAGCTATAGCATTTGAAAGGCTGTGTGATCATGTACCTTTAGCTAGAGCATTTGAAAGGAAGTGTGATAAGACTCCTTAAGCTAGAAATGCCCTGTGATGAAGCCCCTTTAGCTAGAGCATTTGAAAGGCCGTGTGATGAGGCTCCTTTAGCTAGACAATTTGAAAGGCCGTGTGATGTTAAGGCTCCTTTAGCTTAGAGCATTTGAAAGGACGTGTGATGAGCTCCTTTAGTTAGAGCATTTGAAAGGCCGTGTGATGAGGCTCCTTTAGTTAGAGCATTTGAAAGGCCGTGTGATGAGGCTCCTTTATCTAGACCATTTGAAAGGCCCTGTGATAAGGCTCCTTTAGCTAGAGCATTTGAAAAGCCGTGTCATAAGGCTCCTTTATCTAGGGCGTTTGAAAGGCTGTGTTATAAGGCCCCTTTAGCTGGAGCGTTTGAAAGTCCATGTGATAAGGCCCCTTTAGCTAGAGCGCTTGAAAGCTTCATCACTCGACCTTTCAAAGGCCCAGCTAAAGGGCCCTTATCACATGGCCTTTCAAATGCTCCCGCTAAAGGGCCCTTATAACACGGCCTTTCAAATGCTCTAGCTGAAGGGGCCTTATGACACAGCCTTTCAAACGCTCCAGCTAAATAAGCATTATCATACCACGTTTCAAACGCTCTAGCTAAAGGAGCCTTATCACACGGCTTTTCAATGCTCTAGCTAAAGGAGCCTTATCACATGGCCTTTCAAGTGCTCTAGCTAAGGGACCCTGATCACACGACCTTTCAAACGCTCTAGCTAAAGAGGCCTTATCACATGGCTTTTCAAACGCTCTAGCTAAAGAGGCCTTATCACATGGCCTTTCAAGAGCTCTAGCTAAGAGAGCCTGATCGCACAGCCTTTCAAACGCTCTAGCTAAAGAGGCCTTATCACATGGCCTTTCAAGCGCTCTAGCTAAAGAGGCCTTATCACATGGCCTTTCAAGTGCTCTAGCTAAGAGAGCCTGATCACAGCCTTTCAAACACTATAGCTAAAGAGACCTTATCTCATGGCCTTTCAAGAGCTCTAGCTAAGAGAGCCTGATCGCACAGCCTTTCAAACGCTCTAGCTAAAGAGGCCTTATCACATGAACTTTCAAACGCTCTAGCTAAAGAGGCCTTATCACATGGCCTTTCAAGCGCTCTAGCTAAGAGAGCCTGATCACAGCCTTTCAAACACTATAGCTAAAGAGACCTTATCTCATGGCCTTTCAAGGGCTCTAGCTAAGAGAGCCTGATCACACAGCCTTTCAAACGCTCAAGCTAAATAGGCCTTATCACATGGCCTTTCAAGCGCTCTAGCTAAGGGAGCTGATCACACGACCTTTCAAACGCTCTAGCTAAAGAGGCCTTATCACATGGCCTTTCAAGCGCTCTAGCTGAGGAAGCCTGATCACACGACCTTTCAAACGCTCTAGCTAAAGAGGCCTTATCACATGGCCTTTCAAGCGCTCTAGCTAAGAGAGCCTGATCACACAACCTTTCAAACGCTCTAGCTAAAGAGGCCTTATCACATCGCCTTTCAAGGGCTCTAGCTAAGAGAGCCTGATCACACGACCTTTCAAACGCTCTAGCTAAAGAAGCCTTATCACATGGCCTTTCAAACGCTCTAGCTAAGAGAGCCTGATCACACGACCTTTCAAACGCTCTAGCTAAAGAAGCCTTATCACATGGCCTTTCAAGCGCTCTAGCTAAGAGAGCCTGATCACACGACCTTTCAAACGATCTAGCTAAAGAGGCCTTATCACATGGCCTTTCAAGCGCTCTAGCTAAGAGAGCCTGATCACACAGCCTTCCAAGCGCTCTAGCTAAAGAGGCCTTATCACATGGCCTTTCAAGCGCTCTAGCTAAGGGAGCCTGATCACACGACCTTTCAAATGCTCTAGCTAAAGAGGCCTTATCACATGGCCTTTCAAGCGCTCTAGCTAAGAGAGCCTGTTCACACGACCTTTCAAACGCTCTAGATAAAGAGGCCTTATCACATGGCCCTTCAAACGCTCTAGCTAAGAGAGCCTGATCGCACAGCCTTTCAAACGCTCTGGCTAAAGAGGCCTTATCACATGGCCTTTCAAGCGCTCTAGCTAAGGGAGCCTGATCACACGACCTTTCAAACACTCTAGCTAAAGAGGCCTTATCACATGGCCTTTCAAGCGCTCTAGCTAAGGGGGCCTGATCACACAGCCTTTCAAACGCTCTAACTAAAGAGGCCTTATCACATGGCCTTTCAAGCACTCTAGCTAAGGGAGCCTGATCACACGATCTTTCAAACACTCTAGCTAAAGAATCCTTATCACATGGCCTTTCAAGCGCTCTAGCTAAGAGAGCCTGATCACACAGCCTTTCAAACGCTCTAGCTAAAGAGGCCTTATCACATGGCCTTTCAAAGCGCTCTAGCTAAGGGAGCCTGATCACACGACCTTTCAAACGCTCTAGCTAAAGAGGCCTTATCACATGGCTTTCAAGCGCTCTAGCTAAGAGAGCCTGATCACACGACCTTTCAAACGCTCTAGCTAAGGGAGCCTTATCACATGGCCTTCCAAATGCTCTAGCTAAAGGGGCTTTATAGCATGCCTTTCAAACGCTCTAGCTAAAGGGGCCTTATAACATGGCATTTCAAATGCTCTAGCTAAAGGGTCCTTATAGCATGCCTTTCAAACGCTCTAGGTAAAAGGGCCTTATAACCGCCCTTTCAAACGCTCCAGCTAAAGGGGCCTTATAACATGGCCTTTCAAATGCTCTAGCTAAAAGAGTCTTATCACACGGTGTTTCAAAAACTCTAGCAAAAGGAGCCTTATAACATGGCCTTTCCAACGCTCTAGCTAAAGGGGACTTATAACACGGCCTTTCAAATGCTTTAGTTAAAGGGGCCTTATAACACAGCCTTTTAAACGCTCTAGTTAAAATGGCCTTATAACACAGACTTTTAAACGCTCTAGCATCTACAGTACATTGATAATGACTGAAATATAGCTAAGAAAATTGTATTTTCAAAAAGTATAGACTAATAATTAGGTAAAATATAAATTTAAAATGGGTAAAGTGGGCAGAAAACGCGAATTAATCACGTAAAATATAATTGTTTGAAAGGTATGCTTACTTATATTTTGGTATCAATGGAAGACATCGCGTCGTCTACAATGTCTAAAATGTATTTAAAAACTGGCAACTTCTTGATTAGAAAAATTTGGTTTTTACAGCTAATTAAACTTAATTTATTATTCTATTTTCATCATAAACTCTTAGGAATATGTCATAAAGCACTCTGATAAGAAAGACAGATAATGTAATGAGTCATAATAATGTAAAATAATATTGAAAGACTTGTCTTTTGGTGTCCTGTGGAAACTCTCATTTTACGTAACCCGCCCAGCTGACGACAGGCGAAGTATTCATCATAGAAAAGCGATTGTATGACGTCACTATGGAAACCAACCGAAGTGTTCCTCGTCTCATGCGTTGCTGTTCGAAGATTTTCCAAAATCGCGAGCTATGGAGTTTCAAACGCTCCGGCTAAGGAGACTCTACTTGTTTACTTTTTCTTGTTTCTTCGAATATTTTTGGTGTTTCCCGTTTGTTGCGTTGTCCATGTATTCCTGTATATTTTGTCACTTTTTTTATGAAATAAATACTTTTTTTTTAATCGTAATAGTCGTTTTATTTATTTCCTTCCAGGGAAAAACCAAAAACTTAGAAGAAACAAGAAAAAAAAGTAAACATGCATTCTCCTTAGCTGGAGCGTTTTAAATGACAAAACTCGCGATTTTGGACAGGTAGGTAGAAAGATAGATATATGGGGTGACTGAAAGATAGACAAATAAAGAGAAAGACTAAGTGATAGATAGATAGATACATAGATAGCTTGATATATATATATATATATATATATATATATATATATATATATATATATATATATATATATATATATATATAATAAGAGAAAAATAGATCGATCGTTAAGGGGAAAGGGCGTCGCCCTCAACATTCATCCTACATGTCTTTGGATATAATATAAAAACTTATTATTGAATCAATATTCAAGTTAATCACTTATACTAGAAATTGACATTTTAACTATATGTGACTTTTAAGTAACATCAACCTAATTAATTAAAGCATTATAAATTACTTATTTCTCTTTAATATGACGATTTTACTCAGTACTCATTTAGCTAGAGCGTTTGAAAGGCCGTGTGACGAAATTCCAGCACACTTCTCAAACAGCAGCTCATAAATCAGATGAACACCCTCATGGCGCGAAACCCTCGGTTCCTATTGGGTGAATCATTCTCCTTTGTGATTGGTTGTTTGAGCATTTCTACTTCCGAGGAACTGTTGATTATTTTAGCTGCTGACATGGATTAGTTGACATACGTTGCTTTCTGCTCAGAAAATATATTTTTAAATTAAGTGAAGTTCTTGTATAGGGAAGATATTATTATATTTAATTTCTGTTTCAAAATAATTATTCATACACATAAAGTATCTGTCCAAGAACGAGGCACTATAACAGGAATAAACCATTATATAAAAAACTAGTTGGACTTTTGTAGATGAACACTTGTGAAAGTGAAGAAGCATCTACATTGATATTAACTGAAATATAGCTAAGAAAATTTTATTTTTAAAAAGCATAGACTAATAATTATGTAATATTATTTTTTAAAGTGGGTAAACTGGGCTGAAAACGCGAATTGATCACGTAAAATATAATTGTTTGAAAGGTATGCTTACTTATAGTTTGGTATCAATGGAAGACGTCGCGTCGTCTAGAGTGTCTAAAATGAATTTAAAAACTGGCAACGTCTTGATTAGAAAAATGTGGTTTTTACAGCTAATTAAACCTAAGTCATTATTCTATTTTTATCATAAAGTCTTAGGAATATGTCATAGAGCACTCTGTTAAGAAAGACACATAATGTAAGGAGTCATATTAATATAAAATAATATTAAAAGACTTGTCATTTGGTGTCCTGTGGCAACTCTCATTTTACGTAACCAGCCCAGCTGACGACTGGCGAAGTATTTCATCATAGAAAAGCGATTGTATGACGTCACCATGGAAACCAACCGAAGGGTTCCTCGTCTCATGTGTTGCTGTTCAAGATTTTCCAAAATCGCGAGTCATGACGTTTCAAACGCTCCTGCTAAGGAGACCCCCCCCCCCCTATATGTTTTATTTTTTTCTTGTTCGAATATTTTTGGTTTTTCCCGTTTATTGTGTTGTTCATGTATTCCCGTTTATTTTGTCACGATTTTATTTAACAAGTAATCATAATACTGCCATATTATTGATTTCCTTCCATGAAAAAAAAAAAAATATTCGAACAAGAAAAAAGTAAATATAGAGTCACCTTAGCTGGAGCGTTTGAAACTACCAAACTCGCGATTTTGGATAGATAAGTAGATAGATAAATAGACAGATAGATAGATAGGGTGACTGAGAGATAGATAGATAGATACAGAGAAAGACTAAGTGATAGAATGTGATAGATATGTGGATATATATATATTCAGTATATATATATAGGAATAATAAGAGAGAGATAGATAGATCGCTAAGGGGACGGTTCGTCGCCCTCAAAATTCATCCTACACGTCTTTGCATATTACAGAAAACCTTACTATTGAATAAACATACAATTATTTATGCTAGAAATTGACAATGAATGTATATATTACTTTTAAGTATCATCAGCCGAATTAATGAAAGCATTTTAAAACCTATATATCTCTAATATGACGATTTTACGTAATTACCTCCGATAGCCAGAAAGTTTAAAAGGACAGTTGACGAAATTCGATTTTGTCGTTTCAAACGCTCCAGCTAAATAGACTCTATGTTTACTTTTTCTTGTTTCCTCGAATATTTTTGGGTTTTCCCGTTTGTTTTATCTTCATGTGTCCCTGTTTATTCTGTCACGTCATTATTTATCAAATAAATACTTTTTTAATCATAATAGGTGTTTTATTTATCTCCTATCAGGGGAAAAACCAAAAATATTCAAAGAAACAAGAAAAAGTAAACATAGAATCTCCTTAGTTGGAGCGTTTGAAACGACAAAAGATAGAGAAGCTGAGAGATAGATAGACAGGTAGATAGATAAAAACACTAAGTGGTTTCAAACGCTGTAGTTAATCGAGTTTTCTCGAGTTTTGTGAGATCATATGGTTTCAAAAGCTCTAGCAAATCGAGCATTTTTGAGATTTTTGAGTTTTTTAGCTAATCGAGTTTTGAGATTCTTATTCTTAGTTCCTAATGCTCTAGTTAAAGCCAAGTTTATCACATTTTGGCCTTTCAAATGCTCTAAGCTAAGTTTTTTAATTTTGTGGTTTCAAACGCTCTAGCTAATCGAGGGATTTGGTTCTAACGTTCTCTAGCTAATCGAGCTTTATTCGAGTTTTCAAATGCTCTAGTTAATCGTCTTTAAAGGATTTTACATTATAACAGGGCGTTTCAAATGACATTAGTGTTTTTGTCGTTTAAACGCTCCAGGGACTCTATGTTTACTTTTTTATCGAATAGTTTTGGGTTTTTCCCGTTTGTTTTTTTCTCCACTGTTTATTTGCGTCTTTATTTATTTCATAAATATTTATCTCCTATCAGGGAAAGCAGAAAATAAAGCCCCATATCACTTATTTTTGGACCGTTTCAAACGACAAAAGATAAGAAGGACACTTAGATAGACAGGTAGATAGAAAAACACTAAGTGGTTTCAAACGCTTTAGTTAACGAGTTTTTGTGAGATCATATGGTTTCAAAAGCTCTAGCAAAGCTAAATTTTTGAGATTTTGTGGGCCTTATCACACGGCCTTTCAAATGCTCTAGCTAAAATTTTTAAACTTATCTCACGGCCTTTCAAATGCTCTAGCTAAAGGGGCCTTATAACATGACCTTTCAAATGCTCTAGTAAAAAAAAGCCTTATCACACAGCCTTTCAAATGCTCTAGCTAAACGGGCCTTATAACAGGGCCTTTCAAATGCTCTGGCTAAAGGGGCCTTATCACACGGACTTTCAAATGCTCATAAAGGGGGGCACTATGGCATTTCAAATGCTCTAGCTAAAGGGGCTTAACCCCTTTCAGCTGCTCTAGCATTTGAAAGTTCAAATGGGAAAAGGCCTTATCACACGGCCTTTATGTGGCTCTATAAATAGGGGCCTTTTGAAAGGCCTTTCAAATGTAGATGAGGCCCCATTAGCTAGCAAAGAGAGCATTTGAAAGGCCATGTGATAAGGCCCTTTAGCTAGAGCATTTTTGAAAGGCCATGTGATAAGTCCTATTAGGCATTAGAGCATTTGAATGGCTTTAGTTGATTTGATAAAGCAAATTCTTTAGCTAGAGCATTTCAAATGCCGTGTGATAAGAACCCTTAGCTAGAAGTGCCCTGTGATGAAGCCCGTTTAGCTAGAGCATTTGAAAGTTCGTGTGATGAGGCTCCTTTAGCTAGAGCATTTGAAAAGCCGTGTGATAAGGCCCTTTAGCTAGAGCATTTGAAAGGCCGTGTGATGAGACTCCTTTAGTTAGAGCATTTGAAAGGCCGTGTGATAAGGCCCCTTTAGCTAGAGCATTTCAAAGGCCGTGTGATATGACCCCTTTCGCTAGAAATGCCATCTGATGAAGCCCCTTTAGCTAGAGCATTTGAAAAGCCGTGTGATGATGCTCCTTTAGCTAGACCATTTGAAAGGCCGTGTTATAAGGCTCCTTTAGCTAGAGCATTTGAAAGGACTTGTGATGAGGCTCCTTTAGCTAGAGCATTTGAAAGGCCGTGTGATGAGGCCCTTTAGCTAGAGCATTTGAAAGACTGTGTAATGAGGCTCCTTTAGCTATAGCATTTGAAAGGCTGTGTGATCATGTACCTTTAGCTAGAGCATTTGAAAGGAAGTGTGATAAGACCCCTTAAGTTAGAAATGCCCTGTGATGAAGCCCCTTTAGCTAGAGCATTTGAAAGGCCGTGTGATGAGACTCCTTTAGCTAGACAATTTGAAAGGCCATGTGATAAGGCTCCTTTACTTAGAGCATTTGAAAGGACGTGTGATGAGGCTCCTTTAGTTAGAGCATTTGAAAGGCCGTGTGATGAGGCCCCTTTAGCTAGAGAATTTGAAAGGCTGTGTGATGAGGCTCCTTTATCTAGACCATTTGAAAGGCCCCGTGATAAGGCTCCTTTAGCTAGAGCATTTGAAAGGCCGTGTGATAAGGCTCCTTTATCTAGAGCGTTTGAAAGGCTGTGATATAAGGCCCCTTTAGCTGGAGCGTTTGAAAGTCCATGTGATAAGGCCCCTTTAGCTAGAGCATTTGAAAGCTTCATCACTCGACCTTTCAAAGGCCCAGCTAAAGGGCGCTTATCATATGGCCTTTCAAATGCTCCCGTTAAAGGGGCCTTGTAACACGGCCTTTCAAATGCTCTAGCTGAAGGGGCCTTATGACACAGCCTTTCAAACGCTCCAGCTAAATAAGCATTATCATACCGCGTTTCAAACGCTCTAGCTAAAGGAGCCTTATCACACCGCTTTTCAATGCTCTAGCTAAAGGAGCCTTATCACATGGCCTTTCAAGTGCTCTAGCTAAGGGACCCTGATCACACGACCTTTCAAACGCTCTAGCTAAAGAGGCCTTATCACATGGCCTTTCAAGAGCTCTAGCTAAGAGGCCTGATCACACATAATTTTCAAACGCTCTAGCTAAAGAGGCCTTATCACATGGCCTTTCAAGCGCTCTAGCTAAAGAGCCTGATCGCACAGTATTTTCAAACGCTCTAGCTAAAGAGGCCTTATCACATGGCCTTTCAAGCACTCTAGCTAAGGAGCCTGCACAAACAGCCTTTCAAGCGCTCTAGTTAAAGAGGCCTTATCACATGGCCTTTCAAGCGCTCTAGCTAAGGGAGCCTGATCACAGACCTTTCAAATGCTCTAGCTAAAGAGGCCTTATCACATGGCCTTTCAAGCGCTCTAGCTAAGGGAGCCTAATCACAGACCATTCAAACGCTCTAAAGAGGCCTTATCAAATGGCCTTTCAAGCGCTCTAGCTAAGGGAGCCTGATCACACAACCTTTCAAACGCTCTAGCTAAAGAGGCCTTATCACATGGCCTTTCAAGCGCTCTAGCTAAGAGAGCCTAATCACAGCCTTTCAAACGCCTTGGCAGAGCTAAATAGCCTTATCACATGACCTTTCAAGCGCTTCAAAGCCTGATCGCAAAGCCTTTCAAACGCTCTAGCTAAAGAGGCCTTATCACATGGCCTTTCAAGCGCTCTAGCTAAGGGAGCCTGATCACAGAGCCTTTCAAACGCTCTAGCTAAAGAGGCCTTATCACATAGCCTTTCAAGCGCTCTAGCTAAGGGAGCCTGATCACACGACCTTTCAAATGCTCTAGCTAAAGAGGCCTTATCACATGGCCTTTCAAGCGCTCTAGCTAAGGGAGCCTGATCACACGACCTTTCAAACGCTCTAGCTAAAGAGGCCTTATCACATGGCCTTTCAAGCGCTCTAGCTAAGAGAGCCTGATCACACAGCCTTTCAAACGCTCTAGCTAAATGGGCCTTATCACATGGCCTTTCAAGCGCTCTAGCTAAGGGAGCCTGATCACACGACCTTTCAAACGCTCCAGCTAAAGGGGTCTTATAACACGGCATTTCAAATGCTCCAGCTAAAGAAGCCTTATCACATGGCCTTTCAAGCGCTCTAGCTAAGAGAGCCTGATCACACAGCCTTTCAAAAGCTCTAGCTAAAGAGGCCTTATCACATGGCCTTTCAAGCGCTCTAGCTAAGGGAGCCTGATCACACGACCTTTCAAATGCTCTAGCTAAAGAGGCCTTATCACATGGCCTTTCAAGCGCTCTAGCTAAGGGACCCTGATCACATGAACTTTCAAACGCTCTAGCTAAAGAGGCCTTATCACATGGCCTTTCAAGCGCTCTTGCTAAGAGAGCCTGATCACAGCCTTTCAAATACTATAGCTAAAGAGACCTTATCTCATGGCCTTTCAAGGGCTCTAGCTAAGAGAGCCTGATCACAGCCTTTCAAATGCTCTAGCTAAATGGGCCTTATCACATGGCCTTTCAAGCACTCTAGCTAAAGGGAGCTGCTCACACAACCTTTCAAACGCTCTAGCTGAAAGAGGCCTTATCACATGGCCTATCAAGAGCTCTAGCTAAGAGAGCCTGATCACACAGCCTTCCAAACGCTCTACCTAAAGAGGCCTCATCACATGGCCTTTCAAGCGCTCTAGCTAAGGGAGCCTGATCACACGACCTTTCAAACGCTCTAGCTAAAGAGGCCTTATCAAATGGCCTTGCTCAAGCGCTCTAGCTAAGAGAGCCTGATCACACGACCTTTCAAACGCTCTAGCTAAAGAGGCCTTATCACATGGCCTTTCAAAGGCTCTAGCTAAGAGAGCCTGATCGCACAGCCTTTCAAACGCTCTGGCTAAAGAGGCCTTATCACATGGTCTTTCAAGCGCTCTAGCTAAGGGAGCCTGATCACACGACCTTTTAAACGCTATAGCTAAAGAGGCCTTATCACATGGCCTTTCAAGCACTCTAGCTAAGCGGGCCTGATTACACAGCCTTTCAAACGCTCTAGCTAAAGAGGCCTCATCACATGGCCTTTCAAGCGCTCTAGCTAAGGGAGCCTGATCACACGACCTTTCAAACGCTCTAGCTAAAGAGGCCTTATCACATGGCCTTTCAAGCACTCTAGCTAAGGGACCCTGATCACGACCTTTCAAACACTCTAGCTAAAGAGGCCTTATCACATGGCCTTTCAAGCGCTCTAGCTAAGAGAGCCTGATCACACAGCCTTTCAAATGCTCTAGCTAAAGAGGCCTTATCACATGGCCTTTCAAGCGCTCTAGCTAAGGGAGCCTGATCACACGACCTTTCAAACGCTCTAACTGGCCTTCTCATGGCCTTTCAAGCTCTCTAGCTAAGAGAGCCTGGTCACTGACCTTTCAAACGCTCTAGCTAAAGAGGCCTTATCACATGGCCTTTCAAGCGCTCTAGCTAAGAGAGCCTGATTTAAATTTTCAAACGCTCTAGCTAAAGAGGCCTTATCACATGGCCTTTCAAGTGCTCTAGCTAAGAGAGCCTGATCACAGACTTTCAAACGCTCTAGCTAAAGAGGCCTTATCACATGGCCTTTCAAGGGCTCTAGCTAAGAGAGCCTGATCACACAGCCTTTCAAACGATCTAGCTAAAATGGGCCTTATCACATGGCCTTTCAAGAGCTCTAGCTAATGGGAAGCCTGATCACACTTTTCAAACACTCTAGCTAAAGAGGCCTTCCATATCACATGGCCTTTCAAGCGCTCTAGCTAATGAAGCCTGATCACACATGACCTTTCAAATGCTCTAGCTAAAGAGGCCTTATCACATGGCCTTTGAAGCGCTCTAGCTAAGAGAGCCTGATCACATGACCTTTCAAACGCTCTAGCTAAAGAGGCATTATCACATGGCCTTTCAAGTACTCTAGCTAAGAGAGCCTGATCACACGACCTTTCAAACGCTCTAGCTAAAGAGGCATTATCACATTGCCTTTCAAGCGCTCTAGCTAAGAGAGCCTGATCACACAGCCCTTCAAACACTCTAACTAAAGAGGCCTTATCACATGGCCTTTCAAGCGCTCTAGCTAAGGGAGCCTGATCACACGACCTTTCAAACGCTCTAGCTAAAGAGGCCGTATCACATGGCCTTTCAAGAGCTCTAGCTAAGGGAGCCTGATCACACGACCTTTCAAACGCTCTAGCTAAAGAGGCCTTATCACATGGCCTTTCAAGCGCTCTAGCTAAGGGAGCCTGATCACACGACCTTTCAAACGCTCTAGCTAAAGAGGCCTTATCACATGGCCTTTCAAGCGCTCTAGCTAAGGGAGCCTGATCACACGACCTTTCAAATGCTCTAGCTAAAGAGGCCTTGTCACATGGCCTTTCAAGTGCTCTAGCTAAGAGAGCCTGATCACACAGCCTTTCAAACACTCTAGCTAAAGAGGCCTTATCACATGGCTTCAAGCACTCTAGCTAAGGGAACCTGATCACATGACCTTTCAAACGCTCTAGCTAAAGAGGCCTTATCACATGGCCTTTCAAGCGCTCTAGCTAAGAGAGCCTGATCACACAACCTTTCAAACGCTCTAGCTAAAGAGGCCTTATCACATGACCTTTTAAGCGCTCTAGCTAAGAGAGCCTGATCACACAGCCCTTGAAACGCTCTAGCTAAAGAGGCCTTATCACATGGCCTTTCAAGCGCTCTAGCTAAGGGAGCCTGATCACACAGCCTTTCAAACACTCTAGCTAAAGAGGCCTTATCACATGGCCTTTCAAGCGCTCTAGCTAAGGGAACCTGATCACACGACCTTTCAAACGCTCTAGCTAAAGAGGCCTTATCACATGGCCTTTCAAGCGCTCTAGCTAAGAGAGCCTGATCACACGACCTTTCAAACGCTCTAGCTAAAGAGGCCTTATCACATGGCCTTTTAAGCGCTCTAGCTAAGAGAGCCTGATCACACAGCCTTGAAACGCTCTAGCTAAAGAGGCCTTATCACATGGCCTTTCAAGCGCTCTAGCTAAGGGAGCCTGATCACACAACCTTTCAAACGCTCTAGGTAAAGAGGCCTTATCACATGGCCTTTCAAGCACTCTAGCTAAGAGAGCCTGATCACACAACCTTTCAAACACTCTAGCTAAACAGGCCTTATCACATGGCCTTTCAAGCACTCTAGCTAAGGGAGCCTGATCACACGACCTTTCAAACGCTCTAGCTAAAGAGGCCTTATCACATGGCCTTTCAAGCACTCTAGCTAAGAGAGCCTGATGACAAGGCCTTTTAAACGCTCTAGCTAAAGGAGCCTTATCACGTGGCTTTTCAAACACTCCAGCTAAAGGAGCCTTATCCCACGGCCTTTCAAACACTCTAGCTAAAGGAGCCTTATCACACGGCCTTTCAAACGCTCTGGGTAAAGGGGCCTTACAACACGACCCTTCAAATGCTCTAGTTAAAGGGGTCTTACCACACAGACTTTCAAATGTTCCAGCTAAAGGGGCCTATCACATGGACTTTCAAATACTCCAGCTAAAGGGCCCTTATCACACGGCCTTTTCAAATGCTCCAGCTAAAGGTTTCTTATCACACTGCCTTTCAAATGCTCCAGCTAAAGGAGCCTTATCGCATGGCTTTCAAACGCTCCAGCTAAAGGAGCCTTATCACACGGATTTTCAAATGCTCCAGCTAAAGGGACCTTATAACGCAGCCTTTCAAATGCTCCAGCTAAAGGGGTCTTATAACACGGCATTTCAAATGCTCCAGCTAAAGCAGGCTTATCACACAGCCTTTCAAACGTTCTAGCTAAAGGGGCCTTTTAACGCTCTAGCTAAAGGAGCCTTATCACACAGCCTTTCAAATGCTCTAGCTAAAGGGGCCTTATCACACAACCTTTCAAACGCTCTAGCTAAAGGAGCCTTATCACATGGCCTTTCAAATGCTCTAGCTAAAGGGGCCTTTTAACGCTCTAGCTAAAGGAGCCTTATCACACAGCCTTTCAAACGCTCTGGCTAAAGGGGCCTTATCACACTGCCTTTCAAACGCTCTAGCTAAAGGAGCCTTATCACATGGCCTCTCAAATGCTCTAGCTAAAGGGACCTGATCACACGGCCTTTCAAATGCTCTAGTTAATGGAGTCTTATAACTCGGCCTTTCAAGCGCTTAAAGGACCTTATAACACGGCCTTTCAAACGCTCTAGCTAAAGGAGCCTTCCTTATCACACGGCCGTTCAAATGCTCTAGCTAAAGGGGCCTTACCACACGTCCTTTCAAATGCTCTAGCTAAAGGAACCTTCCTTATCACACGGCCTTTGAAACGCTCTAGCTAAAGCAGCCTTATCACACGGTCTTTCAAACGATCCAGCTAAAGGGTCTTATCACTCGGTCTTTCAAACGCTCTACTTAAAGGACACTTATCACACGGTAGATAGATAAAAACACTAAGTGGTTTCAAACGCTCTAGTTAATTGAGTTTTCTAGAGTTTGTGAGATCTTATGGTTTCAAACGCTCTAGCTAATCGAGCATTCTCGATATTTTTTAGATTTTGTGGTTTCAAACGCTCTAGCTAATCGAGTTTTTGAGATTCTTAGTTCCTAACGCTCTAGTTCAACGAGCTTTATTCGAGTTCTTTTCAGATTTTGTGGTTTCAAACGCTCTAGCAAATCGAGCTTAATTAGTTTTTTTTTTTTTTTAGATTTTGTGGTTTCAAACCCTCTAGCTAATCGAGTTTTTGAGATTCGGAGGTTTCAAACTCTCTACCTTCTCGAGTTTTTTGAGATTTTGTGGTTTCAAACGTTCTAACTAATCGAGCTTTCTGCTGTTTTTCTCGATTTTTTCGGCTTCCATTGTTTGTTGTTCATTTATTTCATATTTATTTGTTACTCTTTTCTTTAATAAATCCTAATTTATTATAGAATCATTGGATTATTATAATTTTTTATTATATTTCCTTTTCATCTAAAAAGAAATAAGCTTAAATGAAATATAGACTACGGTAAGCATAGCAATATTACATTATTTCCTAAGAAATAAATTGACCTTATGCCACCAGCACAGGGTGTTGTCTTCAGCCATCCAGTGACTGTGATAATGTGTAGTAGGAAGTGAGAGGTCTGGCGTTGTCCTCTGAACTATGCCAATTCAGCAAGAATATAAAGAATAAGCAATTCAATATAAATATATATATATATATATATATATATATATATATATATATATATATATATATATATATATATATAATATACATATATATATACTGTATATATATAAATTATATATATATATATATATATATATATATATATATATATATATATACTGTATATATAAATATATATATATATATATATATATATATATATATATATAATATAATATATACATATATATATACTGTATATATATATATAAATATATATATATATATATATATATATATATATATATATATATATATATATATATATATTAACTTTATCACATACACAATTGTTTTGTGCATTAGTAGAATTACTAAAAGGACCTCATTCAAACTGGATGGTATCTAACGGAGTTTTTTTATTCAGAAAAAGTTACAAGCTTTCTTGGACAAACAGTCCACATTATCAAGTATCTGTAAAATGAGCAGACGCGTAGTCCAGCTGTTTTTATATCTGTGTGCTGGGTACTTTTAATCCTATAATCGTCTAGCTCCTCCTGTGTGACCCCCACCCCCTCGTGATCTTGGTCTTTCTCTGATCCCTCCTTCCAGGTGTCCGTTTTCCGTGCGTTCTCTTGCGTTTTTCCTTCGTTTCCTTGCTACTGTGGAGTATACGATTTTTCTAGATATGCTGTCTTCAAAGCCGTTTCCAGTGTTCCCTGCCATCGTTTTGTTGGCGCAAGTTATGAAGGCGTTCTCTAGAACCAGTCTAGATGTTTTGTTGGTGTTCCTGTACAGAAAACTCATATTTTCCCAGTCTATTCTGTGATCATTTTCCCAACAGTGTTTGGCAACTTCCGACGTCTAATTATAATGCCTTACGTTCTGCAGATGTTGTTTGCTTCGCACTTTACATGATTTGCCAGTTTCGCCATAGTACCCTTCTTCACAGTCTAGACACGCTGCCACAAACACTGTTGGGAAAATTATCACAGAATAGACTGGGAAAATATGAGTTTTCTGTACAGGAACACCAACAAAACATCTAGACTGCTTCTAGAGAACGCCTTCATAACTTGCGCCAACAAAACGATGGCAGGGAACACCGGAAACGGTTTTGAAGACAGCATATCTAGAAAAATCGTATACTCCACAGTACCAAGGAAACGAAGGAAAAACGCAAGAGAACGCACGGGAAAACGGACACCTGGAAGGAGGGATCAGAGAAAGAACAAGACCACGAGGGGGTGGGGGTCACACAGGAGGAGCTAGGCGATTATAGGATTAAAAGTACCCAGCACACAGATATAAATACAGCTGGACTACGCTTCTGCTCATTGTACAGATACTTGATAATGTGGACTGTTCTTCCGAGAAAGCTTGTAACTTTTTTGAATAAAAAAAATAAAAAAACCAGTTAGAATACCATCCAGTTTGAATGATATATATATATATTATATAATATATATATATATATATATATATATATATATATATATATATATATATATATATATATATATATATATATGAAGGTTACTGTGCTATTGTATATGTTTTCAGTTAATGTTGTTGTTGTTTAATTCTTTTATTTATTTTTGCTACAATCAGTCCTTACAATATTCTAATAAAAAGCCATAAAGTTAATAAAGCAGGCTAAGGATAACTATAGTTTATTTTCTAAGATTAAAGTTGACCTTATGCCAACCCAGGTCATGTCCAGAGGTATCCAGGGACTGTAGTCATGTAAGGCATGGAGTAAGATGACTGCTGTTGACCTCTGGACTCTCCCCAACCTGCAGGAACATAAAGAATATGAGATATTTAATAAATAAAAGTTTGTTGGCTTTAGCCAACTTCATATCTTAGAGAGGAATCGATATATTTAATAGTGTAGCATTGAAAATACGATTTATATATACATACTATATATATATACATACATATATATATATATATATATATATATATATATATATATATATATATATATATATATATATATATATATATAATGTTCGTGGGTGTGTGTACCTGAGATAGTTTGGAGGCCAAGCAAACCAAGAGGCATTCGGCTACGCATAGGAGTAGCCCTAGTGACGTCATTTGCTTTCATCCTACACTGTTTTGCATACAAAACGTAATTAATTTAATTCCATGTAAAAAATTACAAAATGAAACCCTGTGTTAGTTTTAAATTTAGCTTCACCAAATTAATCACCTTGAAAAACACATTTCTGTACAATAGAACTTTTTTCTTGAAAATCGTCACCCGACAGCTAGAGCGTTCGAATGTCCATTTGAAGAAATTTTAGCAGGTTCGTCAAACAGCAATCCATATGGCAGGAAATACCTGACTTCTTATTGGCTGTATTATCCTTAGTTGTGATTGGTTCTTGTTTATGTTTAGGGTTTTAACTGATGTCATGAAATAGTCAGTCGCCCTGTGTTTCATTCTAATCCTAAAACATTTAAAAATCAAGGATGTTCCTGTTTAGGAATAATAACATATTTTATATATCGTTTACAAAATACTTAATCAACATACAACGTATATGACCAAAAGAAGGCAGTGTGATAGAAATAATACATACTATATGCAACTGGGTGACAACCAGCCTGTGATGTAAGCCGCAGCTGCTGGCAGTCGCAGTAATCATTAATGGAAAAACGATTATATGACATTAACAGGGAGGACTGATCAGAGTTGCACAGTGAGAGCCAATGAGATGACAGATATTTCCCGCTTCAGGAAACATAAGTTGAAGGTTTTTCCCGCCTCAGTGCGTTGCTGTTTCGATGTTTGTTCAAGCCCTTCAATTTTATCTAAAATAACTACAATGATTGCATCAGAGACTGCTGCTCTTTATCTTATGTTTCCTTGCTGATGATTTTACTCCAAAAACCATCAGTTCACCTCACGCGGTGAACTGTAGGCATTACTAAAGGGTGCTTGCAGCGTCCCTTAGGTACAGAAATGCGCTCACTTTTTAGCCTTTTACTTTACCTCCATTCCTGTTTCCTTTCCTCAGTTTGGCTTTCCAACCTCTCTGACCAATACTTGTAAGAGCAATTGAGGGATTTGCTCCCAGTTCCACCTTTAGATCCTTGTACCTCATCTCCTTTATTTGCTTTTCACTGTCCTAAGCGCCTTGACCGCAACTATCATAAGTGGCCCGGTGCTTGTCTTGAAAGCATAAATTTCATAAAATTAGTCTGAGTCAACTTCAATAGCCGCGAACTTATGCATTGCTCCATTCAGGCTTCTTCAGAAATATCCCCTAATATCTCTTTTGCACGATCTCACAAAACTATTCATCTTTCTTCTTCTTCTTCTTTTGACAGGTATTTTCCTTTTTTTCTTTTAATCTTTTGTGCCCATGGCCATTCCATTCGAAATTCTGTGAGCTACCCTCATGCCAGGGGCACTCCCTGAATACGTAGCTTTGTCAGCAACATTCTCCTGCTTTGCCAGATATTCTCTCTTATCCTCTCTTTCGTTTGGTGTATAATGTATGTATGTATGTATGTATGTATGTGTGTACGTATGTGTGTGTTATAAAAACCAAATGATTACTAAAGAGAATCAAAAGTTCAGTTACGTCTTGACACCTGCACAAGTGCACCATTTATGATCTCATTTAGTTAACAGTATACTACAAATTCAATCTATTATATGAGATGCATAACAGCGACTTCTACTAGAATTTGATCATTATTTCCACACAAAGGAACTTAAAGCTTCATATTATTACCTTGGTTAAGTTGGATAACTTGAGTAAGCTCCACACCTAAGATGAAATTACTTTTTTTTAGTGGTCTCTTGTAAGTAAAATGAACATCTAGCATATAAATATATTGAGAATGTTATTCAAATAATTCTACAAATTCTACATATAATTCTGCTAATAATTCTACAGACTAATTCTACAAATAATTAATCAACTTTATTTCTTTATCTCATAGAGTTTACTTGCTTTGTTTTAACTTTTTTCAGGTATTACTGAGGTGACTGAAAAGCATTTTCAATAAGATATTTCCATGGTCTCGAGCACATGAAATGAGCTATGATAAACCCGTAGAGTTTATTTGCCACATAAGTTACAAAGGAAAAAAGTGCTACTCTGGGTGGAAATTCGCTAAAAAATTTAAATTCCCCTTTACCTTTTGATTAAAGTACATATAGATTACTTTCTAGATCTTCCTTTTCTCCTCGACTTAATGCTTCAGAATTAGGCATTCTCACTACATGACTATATAATAAAAATGATAACAAGAGTATTGTTGAAAATCCAATTATTACAACAATATTAGGAAAGCCTAATGATGCATTGTGCTATCATATATGGAAAAATAATTATGAAGCAAAGTTTGCATATGGTAGAATTTTAATTATTATTTTTTTATTTTGCAGCGAACATTATTTCATTGAATACATTGTAAGTTTGGTCATTATAAAATAGATTTGCTTTTTGCCAAGCGGTGAAGGTTGCTTAGGTTCTCGGCTAGGCTATCAGGATCAGCGTCTTATAGCAAGAGAAAGAGAATTATCTACCCTGAATAATACCTAACAATTAAGCTACTGGCCAACTTGCCCTCATACGACAACACGTATCACTATATGTAAGTTGCTGATTTATTTATTTAGTTATTTTAGAGAGAAAATTGCGATATAAATCACGTTTCCTGTTGTTTGAAATGCTTTTGTTTGGATGGCAGAAAATAACATGTTAGTCTAAGACTCTTAAGATACTTACAAGAAAGGAAGCTTAATTAGTGTCCCTTTTACAGATGGGCCTCGATCGCTATGGGTTAAATAAAATGTTTATGTTTGTACATTCTGTCCAAGTAAATCAGCACATATACAATATTCTATACTCAATGGGACAATACATTTTCATATTCATCCTAAGTCGAAACATGTTCTTAACTTAATTTGCTTGTTCCTCTTTATTTCTTCGCTGTATTGATCAACGATATCAGCTGTAAAACCATATAGCCTATCTCATTCTTTGTCACTTACCCATTCTCTTTCTCTCTCTCTCTATCTGTCTTTTTCCTTTATTCTCTTGCTTGCAAGTTATATGGCTGTGTATTTACGCATCTATTATTAATATATTCATCCAAAGACAATGAGGTGAATATGTATATCCTTGGGTATCCGTACATGTATATCCTTGTCTATCCGTAAGCACACATAAATAAATGCTATGTACATGTGCGTGTTCGTTTGTCTGTGTGCAGCTGTGCAACAACTTTGCTGTTTTTAAGCTCCTTTGTTCATGTGAAATTTCTGGAAGACCTCCACCAGGAGATAATTAATGTAATTGATAAACAATATGGGAAATAAAAAGATAAACACGATCATGGTGTGAATTTCATTATTATCATTGCTCAACGTCATAGAATAATATATTTGACAGGATAATCTATGACATTGCACTAAATGACCAACGGCCTAGATGCTCAGCCATATCCCATTCATAATCATCCAGATTTCTAAATATCTTAAATTAAGCTGGCTTTCCTTCAACATGGTCTTTACGAACAGATAAAAAATGATTCTGTAATTTAAAATCGGCATTGTGTCTCCATTCTTTACTCTACAACACATCTAATATTATTAGCATGAGAGTTAATTATTTTGCCCCCTAATGGAATATCTCCTTCTGCATGTCCAAATTATTAACTTTCAGTAAAAGAGTAAAAAATGTTCTCATGTGGTATCCGATCGGCTCAAAATATTTCTTTGCTACTAAACCTTCTGGGAAAAAAATTATTGATAGGATCATACAATTTTCTGTCGTGCTTTATGCCGCAGAAATCGCGTGTTGGGATAAGAACCTTTTAAACGTGATTAATAATCGTACAAAGATAGAATTTTCACATATGCCGATTTTACACACCAGCACTAATTACCTCGTAAATATTCCCTTAACAGAATATTTTTTGTTTTATCTCTTAGACCTTAAAGATAATAATACTAATGAAGGACATTATCGGATGATTTTCAAACTTTAAAATGCTAAATCGAATGAGAGGCATACGTTATGGCTGTATTGATTTCAGTGCCTTCAGAGTTCACCATTAAATTAGGAAATAACTGTCTCTTTTCTCCTCGGCTTCTCTTTGAAGAGTTCATTGGATTTTATATCACAGAGCTATAGTCAAGCTCGAATGCAATGCACTTTGGACAGGAGAGGGGGCGAGAGTTGTAAACACAAGGATATTGGATGTTGCTTAAAAGCAGCTTCACCTTACAGTGCCCGGTCATCAAAGGAAGATTGATCAATATTATCCGTCACGATTAAGAGCGTAATAAGGCTGGATGAACTGGTTGTTTGCTCTGGGACAGGAAAAATATTAAAGTGACTTTGTCTTTGTATCATTATTACGTTTCGTAGACAGAAAAACTATACTACATCGGCAGAAATTCCAATTTTCTTGTAACGGCAATATCAATAAGGAACCCTTGTGCAACAAGCATATACTACAGAGGCTGCTTCATACAAGTGCACATGATCATAAGCAGCGTGTCTTTGCTATAGTGCACGCACTTTTGCATTTTATGGATACAAAGGCCTTTTCCTGCCAGCAACTCTCTCATAACGCCATCCAAGCAAAGTTTTGATCTTCTCTCCCCTTTCAATCTGGGCGCTCGAAACAAACACACACGATGCCAGCTTCTGTCAAATCTGAGCAACTCCTTGTACACAGTATATGCTTTATTTCGTGTCTTCGAATTGTATACCACATTATCAGTTCCATGAGCGAGATTGGAATCAACAACCCTCTCCTATATTAGAATTAGCACATTTTCAAAACACTTAGGCTATACGCTCCTCTTTCCATCCTCTTGTCATTTTATTTCTACCCCTCTAATTTTAAATTGATCCGTAAACATTTACATACAGTACCCGAGTTATTCACATCCATCCTCTTACCTCTCACTGTCTGTCTGCCTGTCTCTCTCTCTCTCTCTCTCTCTCTCTCTCTCTCTCTCTCTCTCTGTTTCCATATATTTATATATATATATATATATATATATATATATATATATATATATATATATATATATATATATATATATATATATATATATTTCCTTAACATTTCACCATAATCTGTAATTTTTGACTACTCTTGCCAATTAACACTGCACCTTTGTAAACACTGAGCATTTACAGTCCATTCGGGAATTCTTTTCTGAAATTTGCACCAACAACTTTTGTCCTTTCCCTAATGCGAATGGACCTGCATTTGTATTTAAAACCAAATATAGTTGACAAAACATCTGTGACGGTAAATAAAGTAGCTGATTAAAAGGTTTTGTACAGTTGGGTTCCTCTTGAGTCTAGCAATTCAAGTGGGATCGAACCAGTGGCTGTGGTTTCGTCAGTATATGATGTGATCGGTATTCTCACCTACCGAGAGAGGTCATATATTGGGCTTCGGTTAACCTAAGTAGTGAATTAGGTACCAAGTCGTCGGATGTAAGTGATCAGAATCTCTGTACATACGAGGGTAGGCGGTATTACAGTTGGGGTACTTGGGGTTTTGTCCCGTACGAGGATATTGATGAGATTACAGGGAATCATGATAAGGGATCGGGTGTTGCTAACGGTTTACAGGTTGATACTGAATATGTTTCTGAGAGGAAGAAGTTTTATAAAGGTATTTTATCAGAAGATGTGGTTTTGGGCCCAGGTTTGGTTGCTCTGGTGAAAGTCCGAGTGAAAGATGTGAAAAGACCCAGACAGGTGTGCGTGAGTAAGGGTAGCGAGAAGCTCAAGGGTGTACCAAGTACAGTTTCTATAAGCATATGTGCCAGACACAGGGGTTACTTGGGTAGAATTACCAAACTGTAACGATTCAGTTAGGAGGTATCAGAAGGGTACATACTGTATGTGGTAGATTTTGAAGATTGGGTTGATGACAATAATTCGGTTGCTATTGTAGGGAACAACAATGAATTTTCAGAGGCAGAACTACAGGTTACGAGGCAGCTTTTTAGGATCATTTAGCTAATGCTCATTATATATAAAGAGTATATAAAGGGGGTGGAAAATGTTTTGGCTGAGTTTGCAGATACTGTCGCTCTTAAAGGGGATAAGTTGGGGTTAACAAATGTATTAGAACACAAGGTTCATTTGGAGGATGAGACTAAGACTATTTTTGTCCCTTCATATACGATTCCTTTTAAGATTAGGGAACAGGTAGAGCAAGAGGTCAATAAGTGGGAAGAGGAAGGTATAACTAGGCCCAGTTCCTCACCTTTTAATTTTCCATGTATGTATGTATATATACACATATATGAGTCAGAAATTTATTTCTGTTCCACACGTGATTGTGTGTTGATTATTTCTATCTTAACACATATATATGTATATATATGTGTATATACATGTATATATATGTTTATATATATATATATATATATATATATATATATATATATATATATATATATAAATATACTTATTTGTTAGAATTAAAATGAAAAACTGATACTCATCCATCCCCTAAATTTTTAAATTCAGGAATATTCCAGATTTTCATACGATTTTGGTGTAAATCGTGTAAAAATATCTCCTCCCAAACAGTTCACCTGTTAAATTTCAAACTGGTCCACATATGAAATACAAAGTTGTTATGCAATACAAAGCAAATGAATATTATTAAATAGACAAGTTTTTAAATGTCACAATACACACACACACACACACACACACACACACACATATATACATATATATATATATATATATATATATATATATATATATATATATATATATCTATATATATATATATATATATATATATATATATATATATATATATATATATATATATATATATATATATATATATATTTATATTTCAGGTAACCTACTTTTCAAACGCTTAATATTTACTAACGTCGTCATCACCAGTATTATCGTAAGTAATGTTCCATTCGACAAATAATAATAAGCATCCATTTTGGCATGTATTCTTCATTTACACTTGACGATACAAAAGAACAAGCACACCGTGAAATATCATAATACGGAACACAGTACCGTAATGAGGCAAAGTATTCTTCAGTCAAAAGAAGTCAGTGAGTGACGACGGCCAACAAAGAAAAGCAAAAAAATGGAGTAGAATGAACCCTGAGACCTTCAAGCATGAACACCGCAATGGAAAACGATATTAAATATATTTTAGTTATCCTTGATCTCTATTGTAATAATACAAAAAAAGTATTTAGATATCTTCAAAGCAGCCCCATACTCATCATGCAAAATTCCTTTCTCGATGACGGCCTTAACAGGTCAAAAATGCGTCCTCCACCCAGTGTTACAAATGAGTTAAGGGAAGTAAAACATTTTAATATCTAATAATAGATCTTACAGTTTCCAAACATTGCTTTCCAATAAATGAAAGCTTTTGACATAATTCTTTGATATATTATTATAAAATTTAGGTCACTGGATATTAGTCAATCTTTTCAAAATATCACAAAACTTGTAATTCTATTGTCTAGGTGGCCTTTGGATATTTCCTTTGTATTGTCTGCACAGTTCAGCTTCATGACGAAAGAACCGGGAAGCTGCAAGCATCGTGAGTTCTCGGTGTCTTCTGGGACAATGACTTGCTTCAGATACGATGAAACAATAATTATTCTCGGCTGAGAGAACTTGTGTTCACTGTACCTTTTCCTGAGATTCATTTTCATTCGGTACTGAATATTTAAGCACACGTTCTGAGCTATCAGATGAAGGAGTGTCTACATGGAGGAAGGTATCAGTATTTCACGACAAATATAACAGCAATCCTCTGATGAAAATATACCCCTTACTGATTTTTTTTCTCTTTTAAGTTGAAAAAAGAATTTATTTCCAGGCAATTTTCCGTTTCTACGACGCCAAAGTCAAAACACCCAAAGTGTAACGGCAGCACGTCGATCCATCTTGATTTCACACCCGCAATGATTTTGAACCGAGTTTTTTTGCAGCATAGAAATTACGTCGTTTGTTCTAAGAATTCATACTTTCGTCATTCTAATGGTGTCTCGTTTTTCTTTCAAAATTCTTAGGAAACATTATTAAGAACATATCCTCGCCAATTTTCTCTACACGTCCAGACTATATCGGAATAATCTGATTCATCAATGCCAATTTTGAATTAAATATTTTAGTGACAATTAATCTCAGTGTTTTTTTTAAAACGTTCATACTGAACAGCCAAAAGTATAAATGTATGACTCGGCCATCTCTTCACGCAGTGCAGATCAGAGAGCATACCCACGATGAATATTAATAACTGAAAAGGTCCGTCGACTCTACTAATTCTTTTCAATTGTCCTCTTGTAACTTAATCAGAAATTAATGGCAATGTGTCCTTAAACGATGAAATTAATATTTGCAGCTAAAAAAAATCATGGCAAGAAAGCATGCCTTAAATATGCAAGCAAAGAAACGTAGGGATAAAAGTCACCAGCTTCTTTCGCAAGTTACAGCTTAACGTCAGCTTTATCGGACCTTTTGCCCTCTGAAATCTTTCAAGGAAAAACATTTTTTCCTTTAATCGCTATATGAACAGACGTAGACGTAAGGTTTTATTTTGCCGCTCGTGTGAGAAATTCTTTTACCATCCATAACACGTACAAACAAACACGAATTCCATATATCCCTCGTATACACTCATAAAAGCATAAAAATATTTTTGAGAAAAACTGATAAATGAGTAATAATGTACGGTAAACTCAAATTTATTACAAAATTATCAATATTATGATAAACATTTGCTTTCAGTGGAAAAGTGATAAAAATGTTTCAAAATTTCATTAACTAACTACAAATCTGAGGATCGCAAATTAAAAGAGATGGAAACAATAGAAGTCAGAAGACTAGACGACCACGGAAAAAGTGTTGTCAGTGGAATGTGAAATAAAACGTGATCATTTAACAGAATGATAGGATCGACAGGCTAGTAGTAGAATACGTGAAATTTTAGATTCGTCTTTCGATGAAATAATTTACATTATTTTTATTATTAGTAGCACGGATGTAATTCTTTTGGAATAATTCTTTTGGAATAATTAACATTAAATAGCAATAATGGATTAGTTTTTAAATCTATACAGGGCACTGACCAACATCTGTGAACACTGGTTACATGTCACCCTAAGTAAGGTAACAAAACCTGATACGTGATATAGGACAAAACCTACAAATAGCGGTGCCTATGCAATGCACTGTTGGATGAAAAGCTCATCAAACGCGCCCCCCAAAACTCCCTGCCCCCAACGCCATAGCCAGTTTCCCCATTCTCTCCTAAAACAAAGAGACGTCAGAGACAATATATTCGAGAAAAGAACATACTAAAACATATAAACTTAAAGGCTTTTTCTACGGAATGAAAAGTGAAAGTCTAGGATCAAGAATGTGGCGAAGAATGCATTTAATGTAAATGAATTCATCGTAAGAAATTTGTTTCATATTTTTAAGATATTATATATATATATATATATATATATATATATATATATATATATATATATATATATATATATAATATAAATATATAAATATTTATATATATATAAACATCTTTATATACTTTACGTACATATATATATATATATATATATATATATATATATATATATATATATATATATATATATATATATATATATATATATATATATATATATATATATATATATATATATATATATATATATATACATGTTGTATATATGCATATGCATATATATACTGTAGACAATATATATTTATACATATATATATATTTATATTTATTTATATTTATGTATATATATATATATATAGTATATATATAAAACTACCACGATTAACTGTCACTAAAATATTTAATTCAAAACTGGCATTGATGAATTAAATTATTGATAATCTGGACGTGTAGAGAAAATTGGCGAGGATAAGTTCTTAATAATGTATATATGTACAGTGCCCTGTATAGAATTAAAAATTAATCGTTGTCATTTAATGTTATATATATATATATATATATATATATATATATATATATATATATATATATATATATATATATATATATATATATATGTATATATATATATATATATATATATATAATTTATATATATATATAAATACGTACCAAAGTATTGTATCAAAAGTCCCCTCAACTTTTCGATTTCCTCACACTTTTTGGGTGCGCTTGTTACTACTGTATAAAGCCCAAGATTCAAATGAAAGACCAAATGAAGAAATTCTGCCGCCCGTAGCAGGATTCGAACCCGCCAGTCGTATTAACAGAATGGAGTAACGTTACCCACCTGCCGATATATATATATATATATATATATATATATATATATATATATATATATATATATATATATATATATATATATATATATATATATATATATGTGTGTGTGTGTGTGTGTGTGTGTGTGTGTGTACATAAGTATGAGAGATTACTTAAAACTAACAAATAAAAGTAAATTTTGCATGTAGGTATAATTAGCCAATTTCCCTCCAGCCACTGGAACCAATACGATTTATGCTTTCAGGGAAGGAAGAAACTGTGGAAATAGGGAGGAGCCGCAGGGGCGTGTCCTTGGAGTAATGACTGTTTCCAGTATAAAAGAGACCTCGCAGCGACTGACCGGCACATACAGATTTCCCTTCGCAAAATAAGGGTAGCTGCCTTCGACATGGCTTGTGTCAAGCTCTTGGTGAGTTCTTCCGAATTTTATTCTAATTTAAGACATCATTTTAGTCAAATTTTCTTCTAACATTTCGCCAACATATTTCATTTTTTATGTAACATATATATATATATTTATGTCTTCTTCGATTCCCATGCTTAACAAATATTAATCGAAAAAACATTCATGCGTATAATACATCATGTATCCAAAAGTGATTCGAAGCTCCTCACAAATTTTGGCCTTAAAAACATCCATTATGGAGCACATATTTCATATCTAAAGTGCAACTGGTCTGGACAACAGCATGATGCATACTATTTTATCAGCAACAATAAGCTTATCAACAAGTACATTTCAACTTCGTTAAAAGAAAGTTTTGCTCATTTTAGTACGTTAATTTATCCAGGTTTCTACACCTGTGAACTAAAAAGCAGAGTTATTAAAATGTGGCCAGTTTGATTCGCAAAAACCCCTTCCATGTATTATGATACTCAACGCGTGTCAAACATTGAAAAATTATTTCTCTAGTTATTGTCAATTGAAAGTGAAATAGATATATTGTATGAAAACAGTAATTTACTGCTCCATAGGCAAAAACAGATTCATTCAGATATTTATATACAAAATCAATATGTGTGTGTGCTTGCAATTGAATGATAGGTGTTAAATTAGATAGACCAACCTTTACACTCACATTTCAGCAGTCCACTCGCCATACATGGATATTCATAAGCCTTGTTTCAATTTTGATAAGGCCCAAAATACTGTAGAAAGCGCTGTACGAATAAAGACTAGAGTCGTGGGCATATTCGCCATCTAATTGCTAAATTTCTATGTAATTTTCGTTACCTTTATAACCCGTACCAAAATGGACGTAAACTTCAACTTAATAAATGCTCTCCAAACTCACCTTCAGCCCATTTTCCTTTATTCGGTTTCCACGGTTCATCGTTTGCTTTATTGGTTACTGGCGAGTTTCTTAATTCTCGGCCGCACTTTTGAAAAGACTTTCGGCAGGATCACACCTCGAAAGGCAATTTATGTTGGATTACTCTGTGAATCTCACCTATCTTACCGATGACCTCATCTCTCACTTCCTTCATCCTTACTGAAATATGATTAACTATTTGCCCAGGTGCCGGCCCCGATCTATCTTTCAAAATTTCCCCTCTCATGTTTCATTTGTCTCTCAGCACTTTCCAATGATTAACATACGCATTATTACTTTACTCCACCAAAAGCGGCACATTTCTTAGGTGTCCATTTTACCACAAAACGTAGATCCTACACAAGTACTGTCATTTCCCTGCCGACGTGACACGAATAGCAAGCACATTGAGGGGGTATGGAATTGATAATTATATTATGTTAGCCTTAATCACTTCGAAGTTTCCAAACGATCACCAGCCCCAGTTATTAAACAGGTGCTAGAACGAAAAGCCGACGCGTCAGACCACCAATTCTACTCATTACAACTCCCACCTTCAGTTTAGCTTTATCCGATTTTCCATTCAACTGTCTCATTATGAAAACTATCGTCAGTTTCATTCACCTGCTCTATGAATCACGTCTTCAACGATTCCACTAGGAACTGCTGGGATACTTTAAGTACAAGCTGTTACGCATTTCAGCCAAAACCATCATCCGTAACCTTTCCCCCTGCTTCCATTCTGTGTTTTCTGGATCCGGTGCTTCCACATTTCCCAGTCTATTAGAAGAATATTTTTTACGAGTCTTGGAAACATCCTTAATAGCAAAATAATGCTATTTTTTGTTGCTGTATGCCTTTTATCTTGAGACGGAGGGGCGTTAGAAGGTAATACCCATGAGTTGGTTTCAGCCAGGCCAGAGAAAGGCACATTGCTACCAGATTAAACTCAAAAAAGACTACTTCGGTACCTGAGGGTAAACAACAGCTTCTACTCCCTTTCCAAAGGAAAAAGCATGTTGTTTAAAGATTATATATATATATATATATATATATATATATATATATATATATATATATATATATATATATATACTGTATATATATATATGTGTATATATATATGTGTGTGTATGCATGTATGTATATATGGATAGATAAATAGATAGACAGATAGATAGATAGGTTTACAGTTAGATATATGGACAGATAAATAGATCCGTGTCTTTATAATTCGGTAAAAATTCTTCACTTGTAATAAAAAAGTTAATTTGTTTGTAAACGGATCAAAGTGAATGTTCATTATTTTCATTGTGGTTTTGGCTTACGTTGCTGGTATTGTAGTTTTAAACCAGACATGCACTGATGTCGACAACATCTTTACTAATTAAATATTTTCGTTGCAGGCTGTCGTCTTAACCACTTTGACTCTACTGCCTATGGTCTCCGTCAATGCCAAGCCCCACAATTTGCCTTCGGGACATAACTATGCCTACTACCCCTCATACCGTAGTTCACACGGCATTTACTACCGCCCATACCATCCTTATGCCCCTTCATCCACCGTCTACTACAATTACCCTTCTTATGGCTACGTCCACTCCTACCAGACCAGAAATGCTGAGAAAAAGTAGGCAGCTGTTATCGTCAGTATATTAATATACTTCGAAGTGTCGACATCAGAATCCCTTATGGGAATGTCTTTTCGTTTTGCATAGAGTACAAGTTATGTTTTACTCTGGGTAATATGATTCTGTATCACCACCCTGCCATATAAATTCACTGAATACCCTTTAAATACATGAAGTTCAGAATTTGCAAAAATAGTTGTTACTTTTCATTTACACAAACTATGCTTTAAACAATTGTACAAATATATATTATAAAGACTTCTTCCACTAATCTTAGCAAAAAAATTTTGATTAGAGCGAGTTTGAAAGAACTGGCCTAATCTCATGAGATAAGTACATTGTTTAAATAATTCTCATAACTATTTATAGTATGTGTAAAAGTTAAAATAAAATTTCTTACAGTGACACCTTATTTCATTGTCCTTAACACAAACCAATTATTTTGTTATTTTGAACCCTGATTTTACTTAGAAATGCTGAAGGTCTGCGACTTTTTGAAGTAAAATTAAATATAAGCTAAATATAAATCCTTGCCGATTTTCTAAACCAGTGTTTGCTATGACTTAACAACACCGAGAAAATTAGTTGCTGATTATCAGAAAATTTTTAAAAATCGGCAGAAATACAATCGAACTACACAAAAAAAAAAAAAATATTCGGTTTACTTTATTTTAAAGACTAAATTTTTTCTTCAGAATGAAACAGTACAAGATTAAAGGCCTGGAACTTATACTCTTTGCAAGGAAGAGAGTGGATGTATATCTCAAAAGAAGTGGCTTGAAGACAAGGGAAAATAGAGAGCATAGTATCGTGAGAGATAGAAAGGTACAAAATGTGGTCGTAAATGTAACTATGAACAGGAAGAAATAAGGTTAAGAGAGCGATGTTAAAAAAAAAAAGAGAGAGATCTACTGGAAGTTTGACAGGATACCGAGAGGTTTCCTTGGAACAGCCGCTTATGAAATGAGAATGTCAGAGGTAGATATATAATGAAGATACAGGAATAAAAGGAAATTTCTGAGGTTTAAACTCAAGATAAAAAATGAACGAAGATGAAGAATATGGGGGAAAAAAAGGAAGTTAAGTAGAAACTCAGAAACACTTTAATAGCCAAGGAAATTTAGTCTGTCATGAGTGCAGAAACAAATATTATGGAAAAGGCGAATGTTTTAGTAAAAATAACACTGGACGGAGAGAGAATCTGAAACAGATAAAAGAAACAGTACTTTTTTACGAGCAGAGAGGATACTGAAAGTTTCTTAAAGGTAGGTGATAGAAGAGATCAGTTTTAAAATGCGAGAGTTAGGTAGGCTGTGTATCCAAAATATTATTTTGGGGGTGACCTGAAAATGCAAGAAAAACTGGAGAAATTAGCATAGGAAAAATATTTAGCAGTGCTGGGAATATGAAGAACTCTTTTTGATGAGGGTAAAGTGGGTGCAATTAATTCACTACCATGGGAACGTAAAGTCTGTGCACAAAAACAAAGGCTCGTAAAGAGCTTATCAAGAGTTATGTTTGTGTGTTCATTTCTACAAAGGAAATAATGAATTAAAAAATTGCTTAAATTACAAAAGGACACAACACTGCTTAGTGTTTAATTCAGTATAATTCGATGGGTTTTGACAGACTGTCAGCTAGCTGTGCAATTCGAACTGATGAAGATACATAAATATTTGCTATGAAATTTGTTTTAGGTGATGTGTTAGAAAAGAGGAACACAGCCTTTTTTATTCTCGCTTTTTAAAATCTACCCTTTCTTTCAGGACCTACTTTTAACAAACTTTCAAATACCCTCCATACGTGCAAAATAATTAATATCCTTTTAGCAACGTCTGAATTTTTTTCTTCATTCAGCTTTAACTAAGACATTCTCTCCTCTCCATACAATATTTTTGCACACGTAGCCGACAAAATCTCTTTGACTAAAACTGTTTTTCTCACTTGCTCCTCATCTTCTTTTTCTTTTCTTTTTTTTCATCTTAATTAATCTCTTATCTTAATTTTTCATCATATCAACTTCCTTTTTTACTACTGTAAACCCTCATTTCATTATCATGTTATCCACTCTTGCAATCTTCTTTCAGAAGCTGCCTTTCCAAGGAAAATGTCTTAACCCTTTCAAATATTTTATTAGATCTTACTTTTTTTATTCTCAACTCATTTGGTCAATATCTTTCTCAACTTTATTTCGTCCTCTTCATAATCACATTTATGGTCACATTTTGACCCTTTATATCCGTGAAGTAACTGAGGAGAAACAGCCCGCGCAAATACAAGGCTGGCTTAATCTAGAACGGATGTATCAGATATATATATCATTCACAAGCTTGTAGAGGCTCTAAGCTCCAGGTCTTCCAACTAATTCAGTTTTAGTTCCTAAAATTATTAGTCTCAAGTAAAGTAGACTAAATATTTTGAAATAAATGCAAAATGTTTTCAACTTAAATATTTTCCTGAAATGGGGTTCTTTAGATTTTCTTGGCATATAGTTCGGTTGCATTTCAATGTAATTTGCATTGGATTTTCTGTTGATCAACAAAAGGCACTTCATGACGTTGTTAAGCCATAGAATAGTTACAGTAATAAACATAACTCATTCGGGATTTATATTTCATTTTAAATGAAGAAGTCGAAGGCCTAAACATTTTTTAATAAATTCAGGGTTCACAACAACAAAATAACCGATTTTTTGTGAAGGAGAGTGAAATAAAGGATCATTGCTAAAATCTTTATTGCATTTTTTACACATATTCAAAAATTGTCTTTATGATTTGAGAGTAGGTTAATTCTTAAAATCTTGTTTTGATTACAAAAATTAATTGATTTTAATGGAATAACGAGAGAAACTATTTGCGAAACGTTAATTACACAATGGCAATAGTTTAAAGCATAATTTGTGTATATGAAAAGTAACGACTAATTTTGCTATTTTTGGACGTGGCACTCTTTAAAAGATATCCGGTGAATTTGCTTGACAACGTCATGATTTATAATCATATTTCTTTGGGTTAAACATAATACAGGACATAAATTTTAAAAAAAAATGTCATAAGGCAATCTGATGTCGACTTTCCGAAGTATACGAAAATATTAACGATATATCGACTGCCTACTTTTTCCCAGCATTTGTGGTCTGATGTGACTGGATGTAACTGTAGGATGGGTAACCGTAGGGGTAATAGTAATAGGCTGAGTAAGGGGCGTAATTGTAGTATGGATTGTAAGCACCACCGTATGGGTAGTAGTGCCCATAATCGTAGCCGTATTCAGATAGAGAATGGTGCGGGTCGCCTTTGGCGGAGACCATAGGCAGCAAAGCCAAGGTGGTTAAGGCGACAACCTGCAACGACAATATTTGTTCAGAAAGGATGTCGTCGGCATCAGTGCATTTTCGGATGAAAACAACAGTAAGAGCAGTGTAAGCGAAATATATAATGAAAATTACAAGTATATATATTTGAGATTTACGACCAGTAGACAAATTATTACAGTGAGTTAATTTTTACTGAATTACAAAAAACTTATATATATATATATATATATATATATATATATATATATATATATATATATATATATATATATATATATATATATATATATATATATATATATATATATATATATATATATATATATATATATATATATATATATATATATATATATACATATGTATATATATACATATGTATATATATATAATATATATCATATATATATATATATATATATATATATATATATATATATATATATATATATATATATATATCTTGATTATCAGCAGAAGTCATTGGAAATTTTAGAAGGAAACGAAAGAGTTCAAAGTATTCGGTTAATCAACAAATTTTCAGGGACACCAAGCCAAATATACTTACAATATTGGCCAGACCAGCTGCAATTTAGATTGAAAAAAATCGGTGCAATACAGGAAGATTTTCTTAGGAACTAAGTATGTGGGGAGTCCCAAATTCTAAAAACATATCCGTTTACTTTTAACTATAAATGCTTCGTTTGAATTAATACTTGGTGTGCACGGAAATCGAGGACATAAACAGACATTAGTTTAATCAAATCTTATACAAATGGGAGAAATATATGAAGGTATGCAGCCAAGAACATGTTTGTCACAAGCCTGAATTGAGAAGTACTCACCAAAAGTTTGAGGCAAGCCATATTGAAAGCAGCTACCCTTGTTATGCGAAGGGAAATCTGTCTGTGTTTGTCAGTCCCTGTGAGGTCTCTTTTATACTAGCCACATTCATAACTCGAGGGACACGCCCTCTGCATCTCCTTTCTAATTCCATTTTCATCCGTCCCCGAAGGCGTAAATCTTATTGGTTCCAGTGGATGGAGAGAAATTTGCTAATTATACTTACACGCACACATATGTTAAATAAAAACAACTTTTTTTATGTAAGTATGATTAGCAAATTTCTCTCCATCCACTGGAACCCGTAAGATTTACGCTTTCAGGGTCGGAAGAAATTGTGGAAATAGGGAGGAGTTGTAGGGGGCGTGTACACTGAGCAATGCCTGAGGCTAGTATAAAAGAGATCTCACAGGGACTGACAGGCGCACACAGATTTCCCTTGGCTAAATAAGGGTAGCTGCTTCCGACATGGCTTGCCTCAAACTCTTGGTGAGTACTTCTCAGTTTAGACTTGTGACAAACAGATGTCCTTAGCTGTTTGTCGCATAAAACGAATCTATGTGTTCTTCCCAGACGTCACACATTTAATTTACTTTTCTTGAAAGAAACGTCTATTTGTGTTCTTCAGTTTCCATACACAAATTTTAATCTAAAAGAAACACCTGCAGTTAGCTAACCGAAGATAAGCACAAAATGAATCCGCTTATTCCCCCTTCGATAAACATTCATCTTCTTTAAAGACAAATTAACAATATTTGCAAATCTAAAATGCATGTTTATTATTGTCTTTGAAGTTTTAATTTAAGTTCTGTTACATTGTTTTTCCAACCGGACTTGCAGGCGACATCACTACTAAAACATTTTCGTTGCAGGCTGTCGTCTTTACAACTTTGGCTTTGATGCCTATGGTCTCCGCCAAAGCCACACCGAACCATTTACCATCTGAATATGGATACACTTATGGACTCTACAACCCATACGGCGGGGCTTACCGTTCCGCCCCTTACTACCACTACGGTTACCCTTCATACAGCCACGTCCACTTGCACCAGACCAACAGTGCCAGGAAATAGGCAGCCGTTATCGTCAATATTTCCCTGTACTTCGGATAGTCGACGTCAGATTTTCCAAATGAGAATGTTTCTTTAGCTTTATATTTCATACAAATTATGTTTTACCCTAAGAAATATGATTAGAAATCACGACACTGTCAAACAAATATACTAGCTATTTTCAGAGTACTACGTTCTTAATTAGAAAAAAGTATTTCCAACCATTCATTTGCACAAACTATGCTTTAAACAATTCAACAACTATGTTTCATAAATGGTTCCTCTTGTTACTCCTTTAAAAGAAAATAATTTTCATAATCAAACCAAGTACTTAAGAACTGGTCTAATCTCATGACAAAAACACATTGCTTAAGCAACTTTTATAACCATTTATATTATATATATATATATATATATGTGTGTGTGTGTGTGTGTGTGTGTGTGTGTGTAACAGTTATAATAAAATCTTTAGCAATACACTTTACTTCAGTCTCCTTCACACAAATTTAATCATTTTGTTATTGACAACTCTGATTATATTTACGAATTTTTAAGGTCTTCGACCGTTTTTAGTAAAATGAAACATTAATCGCGAATTCCGTTTTATTACTACAAATTGAAGAGTTTCTGATCAAAGGATTTTCGGCGACAAAAATACCGAGAAGCGTCCTTTGCTGGTTATCAGAAAATGGAAATCAAATTTTTAAATATCCCATTTCATGAATATATTCAAGCTGAAAAATTTTACATACGTTTCAATATAATCATCCTATTTCATTTTAGAGACTACCATTTAGTTGGCATAGGAAGGAAGGCTTGCAGCCTACCCCCTTCACAATCATTTGTTTGAAGAAAAGACAAAAAAAAGTGTATTTTCATCTGAGAAAGGAAGGGACACAATATAGTCATAAATGTGATTATGAACAATAAGTAGGGAGGATGGGAGAAAGATTTGGAAAGCTGAGCTAGCATTAAAAAGAAAAAGTAAGATCTACTGGAAAGTTTGAAAGTGTCCAGACAAATTTCCTTGGAACAGGTGCTTATGAAAGAAGAATGTTAGAGGTGGATGTCATTATAGTGAAATATACTAAAAATTGAAATTGCCATGGGGGTCAAAATTAAGATAAGATATGAATGAAGATGAAGAATAAAAGAAAAATAAGGAAGAAGAAGTGTAGACAATGAGAAACCAAAATTTTCAAGGCCAAAAAATATTGGCGGCTACGTATCAACAAAAATATATTTTGGAAGGAGAGAGAATGTTTAACTATATATATTGAATGGAGAGAAATTCAGATGTTATCAATAAAGGTAGTGCTTATTGTGCAGGTAGAGAGGATATTTGAAAGTCTTACGAAAATGGGTCAAGAAAAAAAAGGATGAATTTAAAAAAAAACGAGCGGTAAAGAAGCTAATGTGTATCCAAGAGTGATTTTGGAGGTGAGTTGAGGACGAAAGAAAGGCTGAAGACATTAACTTAATGAAAATATTTTGCACGGCGATGAGAGCATAAAAGACAGTCTTTATGATGAAAGTGCATTGGATTCAATTAATTCACTATCATAGGGATGTAAAGTCTGCGCACTGGAGGACAGGTTCTTAAGAAAGATACTTCGTAATGTTTGTTCATTTATACAAGGGGAAATGCTGAATATATAGGGATATCATTTTGCTTAGCATTCACTTCAGTATAAAGAAGTTACATGAACAAAATATTCATTACGAAATTATTTTGTGTGATGTTTAAGAAAAAAGAATGCATTTCGTTGTGTTATATATTCGTCTACAGGCGCTTTGTGGATGTATAGATTATATAAGTTTCAAAGTAGCTTTTAATGAGCGTTTGGAATTTTTCATGATGTAAAGTAAACTAGCAGTAATGAATAACAGCGATAATAACTTGCTTAGATTTAACTTATATCTTTGGCAAGGAAGTTCTGCGTGTCTCTCATTACTTAATATTTATATGCATATAGTGAAAAGATCTCTCAATGCAAGTTAATAAAGCTATGATAACTGTTGAGGTTTTTAAACTAAATGAAATCTAAAGATGGAAGGATGGATGTTAGTATGACTAGTGAAAAAATGAAGGTGGTAGGTGACTAATGTAGGTATTCCGGTGTAAATATTGCGGATGGTGGTAGAACAAGAGTAGCGGTAAATCCTCAGAGCAGGACAGGCAAGATATGAACTGCATTGTACGAAAGTAGGATGTATGTGGAGGCTAAACTATTGAATAAATATATACAAATTAAAATTAATTACAAGTCTACCAAAGGCAGAAGAGCATTTTGGTTTCCGGAGAACCCAGTAAAAAAGTGCTTCAAAATTCTTGAAAGAGCAACACAGCTGAGGATCGGAGACTAAATTAATGCTAGGGCTTGAAGTCAAAAGACAAGAGCCAGTTCTAATACTGAACTTACAATCATAGAAAAAGTGTTGTCAGTGGGATGTTATATACGTCACGAGGTGATGCAAGCAAAGACAGAGAAAAGAGCAAAAATTGGCGTCGTCTTTCAATTAAGAGGACTTGCAATGACAACAGACGCACTGAAGAATGCTTATATCTTTAAGTAGAGAAGAGAAGAAAGAACAGAGAGAATAGCATATAGAATTTAGGCCAAAGGCCAAGAGCTTGGACCTGTCATGTCATTCAGCGCTGCAAGGGAAATTGATGGTGAGGTGTTATTAAAGGTGCTAGTTGCACTAGGAAACAATTTTTAGAGGGTGGAAAGTCAGATGGAAGAAAAAGAATATGAACGGAGGTTCAGTAAAAGAAATGAGAAAGGTTGCACATAGGGGCCCAAGGGACGCTGCAAAAACCTTCAAGTAATGCCTACAATGCACCACGTGAGGTGCACTGACGGAGCTACCCCCGACGGGAGAGAAAAGAAGAAAACTGTTGATAGGAAACAACGTTACGTAAAAATAATTTTTTGTAACTTATAAATAATATATATAGATAAACCGGATATAATGAAATTAATGAACGATAAATATGTAAATTCATATTTAAATAGATTAATAATAGATTAAAAGAGAATTCGACTGTCCCATCAAGCTACGGAACTTACATACTATCATATGACCGACAGAAGAGTTTTAATAAACTAAAACTGCATTCTGGAATTTTTACAAGTTTTCAGTTATAGACACAAGACTGATTTTAACACCTTCCCCCCAACACCCTCCCTATCCCCCCCAAAAAAACTCCCATTGTTCGGCCACTTGCATTTTATTTCTACTCACTGAGGTACAGAATCTATGGAACTGGTTGCAAGTTCAGCACTTGACGCGATGTAACAAAATCCGGCGCACGACATTATACCATACCTATTGATGTGGACACAAAGAGTAACCGAACACCTCAAATCCGACAGTCGATTTACTTTTCACTTCCCAAAATCCATCGGTAGTTCACTGATTAACGTGTATTTAAAATGAAAAACAGATGGTGCTGGTGTTTATGAATTCGCTGCAGTAACTACAATGAAATTTACGTCGGGAAGATCACTAAGATATGCTCTAGAGAGCACTGACCATACCATAAGTTTGAGTGAGGCTGAGCTGTTTTTCAAAAGTACGAAAGGAAGATTTATGAATCCGCCATCGTCAGTCAAATTGAGAACATGAATCTGTCAAGAGGACACAGGAAATCAACACTATGACCTATTCTGAAGTAAGTGCTTCAGCGGATACGTCCACCAGACTCGACACATGCAGCATCTAACGCGACTAAAAACAACGATGGACAGACCCCCTTCCACCACAGGATAATCGCCATCTCCTATTCCAGCAGCGTCGCGATACCACACCATATTGTATTATTTCACATAATACGATAGTCACTTACCAACTGGCCACTTTATCCAGTGATCAGGATTACACGTTGGAAATCGAAATACTTGATTTTGTAACGTAAATGGCGTTTTTAGGGTTTTTTCAACGAATAAATAAATAAATATAATACATACATATACCTGTACATACAAATGTATATATATAATATATATATATATATATATATATATATATATATATATATATATAATATATAATATATATACATACAAATATGTATATATATATATATATATATATATATATATATATATATATATATATATATATACACACAATGTGTGTGCTTGAGTATGCGTGTATAATCGGTAGTATATTAAATGAACACCTACAACTCTAATGAAAAATAGATTTTGAATGTAAGTATAATAATTACCACATTCCTCTTTAGCAGTGGAACTGATACGATTCTGGCTTTCAGAGAAGGAAGAAACTGTGGAAAGAGGGTCGAGGTGCAGGAAGCGTGTCCCTGGAGTAGCAGCTGTGGTTAGTATAAAAGAGACCTCACAGGGACAGACAGGCACAGATTTCCCTTCGCATACAAGGGTAGCTGCTTTCAACATGGCTTGCCTCAAACCTCTGGTGAGTAGGCCCACCTCTCAGTTTAAGGTCATTACCAACGGATGTCCTTGGATTTAATGCCATCAAGTCAGTCAATCTGTTAGATCTGTTTCCCACATTCAATTTACCTTTCAATGAAACGGATGACTGTTTATGACTTCTAAAATTGACATGCATACATATATACATAAATATACATTGGGCAAAAATTCCTCCTTTGTAAGAGTAAATCATCTGTGTAAATTTGAAATTATGTTTAATACTGTCATTATGGTTTTGAGGTACGCTGCTATTGATTCGAATATGCTCTGATGCCGACATCTTTAGTGAACATACATTTTCGTTGCAGGCTGTCCTCTTGGCGACTTTGGCTTTGCTGCCTATGGTCTCCGTCAAAGCCGCCCCTCACTATCCACCATATGAATACGGCTACGATTATGGGTACTACTACCCATATGGTAGCGTTTACTATCCATATTACCAATATGCCCCTTATTTCTCCAATTACTACTACGGTTACCCTTCCTACAGCTATGTCCACGTGAGCCAGACCACAAGCGGTAAGAAAAAGTAGGCCGCCGTTGTCGCTAATATTTTGGAATACTTCGGACAGTTGACTTCAGTTTGTCTTATGAAAATCTTTCTTTCATTTTATTTTTACCATAATAAATTGATTATAAATCATGATATTGTCGAACAAATTCACTGAATATTTCTAGAGTAATATGTTCTTAATCAGCAAACATATATTTGCAACCATTCATTTACACAAATTATGGTTTAAACAATTGTGTAATTATGTTTCATAAAGATTTCCTTTGTTACTTATCTAAAAGGAAATAAAGTTTACAATTAGTGCTAGTTCACGATAAAATAAAATTTTTGGCAACATTTTATTTCATTCTCCTTCACCCAATTATTTGGTTGTTAGGTGTTCTGGTTATATTAAGAAATTCTGGAGGCCTTCAACATCTTTCAGTAAAACTAAAATATAAATCCAGTATTATTCTGCCCATTTCCTGAACGTATACAAGTTGTAAACATATGACGTTGCAAGATATTCAATCTGCTCTACCTGGAAGACTGCCATTTTCCGGGAGTAAATAGCATAGGACAGACAGCTTGCAGCCCCTTTGCAAGAGGGCAGACATTCTGCGCGAGAATTTCATGTTCAGGTTGTGGAGTTATTTCTTTCCATTTTGACACGAACGTACCCATATATACTATTTTGTTTTCAGAACTTTTCTTCTATAGGAAAGATTCAAGTTTTTCTAAAAGCAACCTTTTGTTATTCTCTCGTGTCATTCCTCCAGCATTTTCTCTCATCCTCTGCCTGCGGGAGAGTACATTCCACAGTGTTGCCCTGACCAGCTGTCAATGAATGTTAATTTTTCGGTGATAGATGAGCTGAAGCTGAGTACTCTGTTTCAACTCATCTGTCACCGAAAAATTTACATTCATTGACAGCTGGTCATGGCAACACTGTGGGATGCACTTGCCTGCAGACAGAGGATGAGAGTAAAATCCTATAGGAAGGACACGAGAGAATAACAAATGAATGCTTTTATCAAAGTGACGAGAGAGAAAAACATACGAAAGCAAGGAGAGAGAGAGAGAGAGAGAGAGAGAGAGAGAGAGAGAGAGAGAGAGAGAGAGAGAGAGAGAGAGAGAGAGAGAGAGCAACAAATGAATGCAGAGCGAGAAATATCGGTAATTCCATTGTCTTAGAGCATCATAATATTGGTTCAAACTCGAACTTTTTTTTACTATTTTTTGATTGGCGAAATTCAGTACTTTCATATAAGAATTGTAACACTGAATAACATATTCTGCTCTTCCATAAGTCAGTGCTTATCGAAAAGTGCGTAAAATTTTCAGTTAGGCTGAGCTTTGCCTTATCACTTATTATCGTTCATTATTGTTACCCGGTTCAAGCCAGAAAAACATGCATCTCAAATGCGCCTCAAACAACAGATTTTTTAATTTCCCTTGCTTGGAGTAACAAATACAACTTTTGCAGTATTTTTTGACGGAGGATGGAGAATGCATTTTTGCACGTAGGCCTATGCTGATTTTAGCTCATACAAGCCTTGTCTATATTCAGTGTCAAGAAAACGATACTCAAAGTCAGAGAATAACAAACTAATAGAGAGCGAGCAATATCGGCAATTCCATTGTCCTGAAGCGTCGTTCCCCTTTTTTTCATACTATTTTTTAATTGGCGAAATTCAGTATTTGTAAATATAAAAATTGTAACATTAAATAACGTACCATACTTTTTAACTAGTCAGTGTGCATCGAAATGTGAGTAAGATTTTCAGTTTGGCTGGGCTAATCCTTATCACTTGTTATCCTTCATTACTGTTACCCGGTTCGAGGTAGAAAAACATACATCCCTCAATACCGCGCATTGTCTACTCATAATGTTTATCATTGTCAACAAAATTACAGACCGATACTCGAACTCGGAGTCCGACGATGGTTGTACGTTTTTCTGGGTTTGTAGTCAATAAAATGCTGAATGTGATAAAAGGCAAAAACTTACTTCATAAACCATTACAAATGTGATATTCCTTTTGGCATCACTGGGGAAACTAAAACCATAAGATTGCATTTTGAATACTTAGCTTCATTAGGCTCGCATTGGATAAGTACACTGGTAATACATTTTTTTTTTAAATCAATCATTTTGCAGCATTTTATACATCGATATAGACATTTTTTCCACAAAATGCATCCAGGCTAAATTAGAGAGTTTTCTAATGTTTTCTGCCAGGACTTTAAACAGCCGCTGTGGCAGTACCTTTTCTGCATTCCTCCATATAGGCTATAAATACAAATACAACCCAGCTGTAGCAGAAAAAAAAATGCTTAAAAGTTTCGTGGGGTTTACCGAGTTTTTTTTTTTTTTTTTTTTTGCCGGCCTAACCTACTCCCGTCGATCTCAAAAGGTTGTAGAACTGCAAACTACGGGAGTGGCCTTTAATCCTCTAGCACTTCAAGACGTATGCTAACCCCCAACCCCCAACCCCCACCCCCCAAAAAAAACACACACATATAACGGGTTGATTTCCGTAAAATCGCCAGCCGCCAATAACCCGCAACCCACACCCCCCCAAAAAAAACACACACACATATAACGGGTTGATTTCCGTAAAATCGCTAGCCGCCAATTTTACGACGGAAAAGTAAATGTTCCCAAGTTCCGTGTAACCCTTAAGGTAGCACCTGCCTCCCGTACTGTGGCACCCCGATTGGCTCCTTTACCAGCTCGCGATTAATTTAAACCCAGCCAATGGAATGCCCAGTTGACCCTAGGCCTACTGATCTTTTTTTTTTATTTTAATTCAACCAGTCAGAACGGTTTGATTTATATATCGGGATGCACCCCTTCTTTCTCTTTACAGCCTCCAAAATGGAAGCCCTGACGTGAATGTTATTTTAGTTACAGCACTAGACGAATTTTACGCCATAAAGACTCCTAGATACTAACACCTCCTTACCAGTAAACTATAAATGTTGTCTGGAAACGACACTTGAAATGTAGTTCGTGTACATTTCTGTCGTTTCTTGAAACATTAAACATGTATATCTGCTGCAGAGCCATTGAACACTAACTACTGAACGCATGTCAAATTTGTCATTGTTCCGACGGAATACAATTCGACCCGGTTTTAGCACTTAAATATCAACCACCCCAAACACTCCAAAAAGGTTAAAAAAATGAACCCCGATGATTTTGGCCTTAATTGCGAATAAGGTAAGCAGTTCATTTGTTGTTTTAAATCCTTCGGGCCAGCACTAGGAGAGCTGTTAATCAGCTCAGTGGTCTGGTAAAACTAAGGTATACTTAACTTTTTTGTTGTTTTAAATGAATTTCAAGTAAGGTTAACACGTACATAATTTTCTATAGTGTTCCACACATTTTCTAAAAGAAAATCACAATGCCGGTACTCTCAGAGAAAACGATGCGAGAACGTGTTTCATTGGGTGACTATACTAAAGTTCCTCAAGCACTCTCTCCCACTAAATAACATGTACATTAATATGTTCTGCAACACTTTTCGTTGATCAATGAAGTATCATAATAGAGAAATTCTAAAATACCGGGTAAAATTGAGTAATGCGCACCTTAAATGCAAGTAGAAAAGGAAAAAGTTATAGTACTAACTGTCAGAGTAGGCTACATCCTTACCGTTCGTTTGTAACACACTCCAAGTGCAATCGTATGTTAAATGGTTTATAACCTACTCTCCACTAATATTTCCCTTTGCCATATATTCAGTTTTAAAGTTACCTTTCAAACCATTTCCAGTATGAAAGTTCCTCGCTTTAATAATACACGAAAGCTTTCAGTTTCGCTCTGCTTTCAAATTTTACAGTTATTTCCACCTTGTTTATAAACTGTCTGTTTATTTCTATTTGGCTTTACTACTGAAATTTCCCAAATCTGCAGCTACGTTTTCGTTCCAGTACTCAGGTGCTTTTGTTTCTGTGCAATTATAATAAGAAAAACAATAAAATAAAGACTCAAAACGATGTAAATATAAGTCTGAGGATGATTGTGGAAGTAACTGTTTTGAGTGTAATAAAGGCTGTTTAATCTTTACGACGGAAATGACCCAAGAAAATCCCACAAAAATTGAAATCTTAAGGATGTCAAACGAGAAAGCATGTTATGAAGAGAGGAAAGTTTGTGGCTAGCTAGGGTCTTTTTGAAGGAATATGAAATGATTATGGAAGATAAGGGAAAAATTAGGGGATAAATTAAGCATTCCAAGAACTGAGTTCTTATTGCACTTGGAAATGTGCATGGATAGGATGTATAAGCCTTAACATAAAGCACTGTATGTTTAGGCAAGGAAGAGGAATGGTGGACCTGATGATTTGGTTTTAAAATTTTAAAATTAATATAAGCAGTTAGACAATGCAAAAAATGTGTATGCAATTATATATTCCTGAAGGAAACTTATGTATTTATAAAGCAATGTGGATAGATTTGGGAAGTGTGATATATATATATATATATATATATATATATATATATATATATATATATATATATATATATATATATATATATATATATACCTACATAATTAATAGGAGACTAATAAATATGAAGGAATCATTTACTGTTTCAATCCATGTCACCGAAAAATTGACATTTATTCATAGGTGGTTATGGCAACAGTGTGGAACGCACTCGTCCGCAGACAGGGGATGAGAGAAAAATGCTTGAGGAAGGACACGAGAGAATGAAAAAACGAATGCTTTTATGGAAGAGACGAGAGAAAGAAACAAACGAATGGAGAGAGAGAGAGAGAGAGAGAGAGAGAGAGAGAGAGAGAGAGAGAGAGAGAGAGAGAGAGAGAGAGAGAGAGAGAGAGGAAAATATCGGTAATTTCATTGTCTTGAAGCACCTTATTATAGGACTAGGATCAGACCTCTTCTTTTTCACTGTCTATTGATTAACGAAATCCAGTACTTTTCATATAAAAATTATAACATTAAGTAACATTCTCTACTCTTTTACGAGCTAATGTTTATTGAAACGTACGTAAGATATTCAGTTATGTGGAGCATTTCCTTATATCTAACTATCCTTCATTATTGTTACCCGGTTCGAGGCAGAAAAAACGCCAACAGCATTTGGTTTTTATTTTCCCTTACTTGGAGTAACAAATGCAGGTTTTGCTGTATTTAGTAACAGAGAAGGGGAAATACATTTCTATATGTACCTGTAGGTCTATGCTGTAGCTTTTGCTGTACTTAGTAGCAGACCTATACTATAGCTTTTGCTGTATTTAGTAACGGAAAGGGAAATACATTTTTATACGTAGGCCTATGCTACATTGGGAAATGCACTTTTATATGTAGACCTATACTAAGCTTTTGCTGTATTTCGTAACGGAGAAGGGGGAATGCATTTTTATATGTAAGCCTATGCTATAGCTTTTGCTGTATTTAGTAACGGTGAGGGGTCTATGCACTTTTATATATAGGCCTGTGCTATAGCATTTGCTGTATTTAGTAACGGTGAGGGGGGATATGCACTTTTATATGTAGGCCTGTGCTATAGTTTTTACTGTATTTAGTAACGGTGAGGGGATATGCACTTTTATTTGTAGGCCTATGCTATAGCTTTTGCTGTATTTAGTAACGGAGATGGGGAAATGCACTTTTATATGTAGGCCTATGCTATAGCTTTTTCTGTATTTAGTAACGGAGATGGGGAAATGCACGTTTATATAGGCCTATGCTATTGCTTTTGCTGTATTTAGTAACGGTGAGGGGGATATGCACTTTTATATGTAGGCCTATTTAGAAACGGAGATAGCTTTTGCTGTACATCTTTTGCTTTAGTAACAAATTTATATGCAGGCCTATGCTATAGCTTTTTGTGAGGGGATATGCACTTTTATATGTTTGCTGTATTTAGTAACAGTGGGATAGCTTTTATATGTTTGTTGTATTTACAGTAGCAACGGAGATGGGGAAGTGCATTTTTATATGTTGGCCCATTCCATAGCTTTTGCTGTATTTGGTAACAGAGAAGGGGAAATGCACTGTTATAAGTAGGCCTCTGCTATAGGGGAAATACATTTTTTTACGTAGGTCTATGCTGATTTTGCCTCACACTAGCCTTGCCTAATCTGATGCCTATCTGTGTCAACAAAACTATAGATCGATACCCGAACTCTGAGTCTGTCAATGGTTATACGTTTTTCTGGGGTTATGGTGAATAAATTGCTGATTGTCATAAAAGGCGGAAATGTATTTCATAAACAGCTAAAAATGAGGTGTCACTTTTGTCATCACTGGGGAAACAAACCATGAGATTCCATTTTGATTGCATAGCTTCATTAGGCTTAGGCTACATTGGATAAATATAATGATAATACATCTTTCATTTTAGATAAACCTTTTTGCAACATTTTATACATGGATATACACATTTTCTCATAAAATACATACCGGCTTTAATAGCGAGTTTTCTACTATTCTCCCGCCAAAATTTTGAAGTGCTGCTGTAGCATTTCCCTTGCTCAGCGCTGTACTCCTCCGCATAGGCTAAGAACACAACACGACTTGCCAAGGCCATAAACTAATAGCGATATAATCACTAGTACCGATTCAACATAGCGGTATTAAAAAAACAAGTTTTTGTGTTTACATTTTTTTTTCTTTCGTCGGCCTAGCATCCTTCCGTCGCTCCCAAAAGGTTGTAAATTGCAAACTACGGAAACAGCCTCTAATCCCTTACTGCTTCCTCAAGATGAAAACAAAATGTAAAGAAAAAAAGTTGTTCAGCGTGTTCTAAACACCCCTTCCCCCGAAAATATGCCACTTACCCGGTCGATTTGCGTAAAAATCCTCAAGTAGCGAGCTGACATGTACCACATAAAGCAACAACACCTGGCTTCCGTAGTTTTCAAGATGGCCGCATAGTGGCGCCCCAAATCCCCGATCGCCTTATCACTCGGTCGCGGTGAATTTAAACCCGGTCAAAATATCTCCAGTTGATCTAGATCTCACCCTAGGCCTACTGACTTTTTTTTTAACCCAGCCAGTCAGCAATAATCACAATGGCATACTTATATACCCGCGCTCTGAGGCAGATGCAGCCCTTCTTTTTAGTCACCTCTTCCAAAATGGAAGTTCTGCGCTGGCGTCAATGTTTTTTGACTGTCACAACATCACGAATCCGACGCCGCGCCGTCAGAACTACTAGATCCCAACGGCTACTTACCTTTAAACTCTGTGTTGTTCAAAAACTGTATATGAAAATGTTTTGTCGTTTCTTGGACTAACTGAACTTGTTAATCTGATACAGATCCCTCACACTACTTTCCGCTCCCGACTGAATACAAAACGATATTACGATTACACGACCCGGTTCTAGCACTTCCACGATCAACCCCCAAACACTCGAAAAAGACTAAAAAAAAAAAAAAATAAGAAAAACTAGACAAGTTTAACCTAAAGGATTTCGAATAAGGTAGTCAGTGTATTTGCTGTTTTAGATAAATTTCAAGTATGGTTAATACGTAGATCATTTTCCATAGTGTATCACATTATATTTCCTAAAAGAAAATCTCATTGCAGCTAGTATCAAAGAAAACGATATAAGCAAGTGTTCATTGGGCAACTATATTAAAGTTCCTTAGCGCCTCGCTCTCATTAGATAGAATCTAGATTCGTATGTTCTGTACCACTTTCCGTTCATCAACGAAGCACCGTAATGAGGGAATTCAAAGATACATATGAGAACCTTAAATATCCGTGGAAAATGTCATGAGGCTTTCAGCCTCATCCCAGGGCACTTACCGAGAATCTAAAAGAAAAAAAATTATGGCTCTTAGGCCTAAGATCAGAGTACATCCTTTCCGTTCGTATCTGCAACACAGGTGCAAGTGCCATCGTACGTTTAATGTTTTAGATACTTCTCTACATTAGCAAATATATTTTTATCTGCCACATCTTTGATTTTTGTATTTTCTCTCTTATAATTTTTAGAATGTAAGTTTCTCGCTTTAATAATATATCGCGGATTTCAGCTCCACTCTGTTGTTCATTTTTACAAAGTTATTTACGCCATGTTTTGAAACTGTATGTTTATATTTTTAAATATCTAAAAACTGCTCCCTATCACTTGCATTTTTGCTTGGTTTTACAACTGAAATTTCCCATGCTTCTACCTGTGCTTCGGTTGAAGTAGTTAGGCATTTTTTTTCTGAAAAATAACAATAATAATGATGAGATAATGATAAAAGAAGGGAAAACCAATGGATGCTGGATAAATAAAGCCTGAGAATGGTTGTGGAAGTAATAATTTTTAAGTGTAATGTTTATTTAACTGAAGATATGGAAAGGAAACAAGAAAAAACCCACGAAAATTCAAACCTCCAGGATGTCAAATGAAAATCGTGTTATAATGAGAAGAAAGTTGGTGGCCACCTAGGGTCTCTTTGGAAGAATTCAAAAGGATTATAGAGGATAAAGGAACGAAGCATGAGATAAAGTGAGAAATACTAGAAATAAGTTCTTACTGTACTTGGAAAGGTTTATTGATAAGATATATAAGCCTTAGCAGAAAAGTATTGTATGTTTAGACAAGGAAGAGGAACTGTGGACCTGATGTATGTTTTTTAAAGTTATATAGGGAGTTAGACAATAAGGAAAAAATATATAAATGCAATCATATGTTCCTAAAGGAAAGTTATGTACTCAGAATGATGCTATATGGATAGACTTTGGCAAAGAGTGAAATATGAAATAAACAAAACGTATTGGATATTAAATGCAACTTAATAACCAGGGTATATATTAGGGATCTTCTGTCTACCCCAAAGTCGTTATAGTTTCATCATCAATTATAACAAACAGAACGAGATATAACACGTTGGAAATGCATCTCTCTCTCTCTCTCTCTCTCTCTCTCTCTCTCTCTCTCTCTCTCTCTCTCTCTCTCTCTCTCGCGATAGATGTGATGGTACGTTCTCAAGCCACCGTTTTTGTTCGTAACGTTAAATAGAACACGCTGTAATAGAACTGAAACTTGTTTGGAGTACATAAATCGTTCTACATCGTCCTCTGTCTTAGTAGGCTAGAACTTTCTAGAACTTTCCATAAAGTGTTAAGTCAACCGTAAACGGACCTTTTCATTTCACTGGCTTAGTAGGATGTTGAAATAGGTAATATGTTGTAAGAGATTCGCAACCTTTTTGGACAAACAGTTCTGCGTTCAAAAAAATAAATAAAAAGAATCTGTGTTGTATCTGAATTCTCAGTTAGCACTTCAGCCCTAATAGTAGCCTACTGATAATGTATTAGTAAATAATCTCTTCTAAAGGTTTATCTCCTTTTCCCCAGCATGTTTGGCATATTTATGGTACCCCCGATAAATTAATGACCGCAAGCACTACCGCTGATAATGAAAACTTGCGGTGAAAAACTTTTGCTGGTTTTTTTTTTTTTAATGAATAACCTTCAAGTGTTGTTCATTAACATCCTGGTTAGGTTCGTCTACGTCCGCTTGACTAGTTACGAAGAAAATAAGTCCCTCATAGCCCAGTATCAGATAAGATAAGAGCAATCATGCGCGATAAGTTTTGCTCTTGAATCATTCCCAGTTTCACGAGAGTTGTTGGACGGTAGTGACGATCGATAGCACAAACGTTAAAATATTTGAAATTTAAATACTTGAATGCTGGCATTTTTTGCCCTGGAGCTTCCAGAACCTTCGTGATCATCAGCTTCGTAGTGAAACGTGTGATAACATTCGCAATAAGGTTCATTTGAAGATAGAATCGCCTGCACAGGAATGATCTCGTTAATTAGAAAGAAGCTCATATAGTGTGTTCGTTTGTGATTATAGTTCTCCATTTTTCAAAAATTGATTGCTAATTTCACCGTTTTATTTTACATTCGCTAGTTTGTTTGAGGAAAACGTTACTTGAACAGTGTGTGTTTTAGCGGTAATTTCCCGGTTTTTACCAAAACTTAATCATCTAGATCTAAAGGAATTAAATGAAATACTTTTGCACTTTGACGTTTTTTAGTACATATCAACGACTTCTTTATTATATATCAAATAGAGCTCCATAAAATTAGCTTCTCTAAATGAAATTCACAGTCACAAGGAGGTGAAATAAATATTAATAAATTACAAATAAATAGAATTTTTATAAATAATTGTAAAGAGCCGTCGCATTTTTTACGCTAGATTCTAGGATTTTAAAAGAAAATCCTCAGCCACTGAGGAACATCCCCCCACGAAGTCTCCTCAACATAGACACTCGCCTGGAGGAGTCTAACGGCCCTTCTGTGCCACAGGACACAGGTGTAGTGGCCAGAGAGGCTTTCGCTAAAGTCAGTGAAGACGAGGTAGGAGTGAGGAAGGTGTTCTCCTCCAAGTGAGAAAACGCGTCTTTCTGGGCTCCAGCTTCCTACCATGTCGCCGTGTTTGTCATGCCAGGAGACCTGGAAAGAGATCAGACGTGAAGATAAATAAAATGAAAAAAATAAAAATAAAAAATTCATGAAAACACTGTACTTTTCCTAAAGGCTAATGTCACCAGAGAAGAGGCAGAAATAATAACAATACTAATAACATGTTTCTTTGAAGATGATTGTAGCTTCAGCAGAATTTTAATTTGTAATAAAATTGTTTATTTGTCGTTATGATTGTCTACCTTTTCTGTAGAGAAAATATCTTGTAATGGGTGTCTGATATTTGTCATTCATTATAAGATCTGGACACTGTCAATTGTGTACATATATATATATATATATATATATATATATATATATATATATATATATATATATATATATATATATATAATTGCCTTTTCAGTCGAGAAACATGCCAAGTGCCATTTTTAAAATATAATAAATTAAATTAAAAATACTTTGGCCCAGGATGGCGCTTGGCATGTTTCTCGACTGAAGGCTCAATAGCATGATTGCAACAAGGGTTGAACCTTGACTGCGTTACAACCTACATTCTGGTTACAAAGAAGATATTAAGCCAACAAAGATCTCTTAACTTGCCGATTTCCTCCTACTGCCAGATATGCTTACTAATGTAAAGACTGAATCCGAACGGGAAATAAATGAGGGGAAATCTAGAAGAGGTCTTCGTTGCCTTAATATCAGGAATTGTTTACATCAGGCAAATGTGACGAATAGATTCAATAATAATAATAATAATAATAATAATAATAATAATAATAATAATAATAATAAATAATAATAATAATAATGACTGATATGAATGTAGACAATTACGATAACTTAAAACTATGCAGCTGTGAAGAGATTAACTTCTGAAATACTTCGTTTCGAATAGTGAAGGCTTATTATTGTGATAAATTTACCTTTTTCATAGCTGTAATTTTACTGTCATATAGTATTATTATTATTATTATTGCTATCTTTGAACTGAAACCATATTGTTTTCCTTTTATCTGTATTAAAATATCAAAGGCCCAATCTTTTTACGGATAAAAAAAAGAAAAAAGGAAAGAAAGAAAAGCTATGTATTGTAACCGTAGAAAGGAGCTAATTTTGTTAAGATTTAAGTTTGCTGCTTTAATTGCAAAAACGATCACAGTCGCGAGAAACTTTAAGGCTGACAACGAATATTTATAGTTCTGTTAAGAGAGCCAAAAACAGAGACGGTATTGGCATATCGATCCGAGGGAAATGATTGTCCTTGTCGTTTTCTATATTTCTTGATAAGCAATCAAATGTTTTTCATAACATTCAGGTACTAAAAATGGAACATTATTTTTAGAACAGTGGTGTCCCCATTCATCTTTTCGTAGCTTTATCTAGGGGAAATTTTGCCTTAAAACCGTCATTTCATGAAATGTACTATTTTTTCATTCAGGTCGTTTGCAAGTTTCAATAACAACCGCCAAAATGCATCCACTAAACACAAATCTTTTACCAGATAATAAAATTATAGGCTTGCACAACGCTCTAGTGAATGAAGACATGATTTAATATATTAAAAAAAAAAGAAGCAAAATGACATGAATTAGACCAAAAGAAAACTCAGTACGGAGCTAAGCAATACTTGGTAATCAGTGAGGTTCCCAAGCTCAGGACGACAGCATATTTGGTCTTCTTTCATGTAGCTGATGAAGACCGAGTCTCCCTCGGGGACCAAAGTGGCACTATCACCGTGAGTGATAATGAGTCTCCTGGTAGAAGCCCTCCCACTAGAACTTATAGTTTCCTTCCAAACGTTTGGGAGACATTGAATCACGCATGTTTGCAACACCAAAGATATCACTATGAAATTCTTCTGCTGCATCGTCGTTCGAAATAGGTATGGTTTTTTAAAAGCTTATTTTTGTATTCGTTCGTTTATTTCGATTCTTTGTCGTTTCTTGAGGCTGTGATCTTGTTGTAATGGATGACCGTCTGCAATAGACTTCCGCTGTGCGTCTGGCATGCTTTTATAGGGACCAGGGGGACTATGGTACGTGCACCTACGAACATGGGTTACGTACGGATACGTACAAAATCGTGGATATGTATATAACGTTTTCGTACGTACGAATATCTTATTACAAAACATAGTGTAATCTGTACGTACGTTTTGATGTAGGGACGACCTTAATTATCCTACTCCTTGATTTTCGCCTTCGTGTTGTTTGCTTGTTTATTAAATAACCAAAACTATTATTGGTAACAGTCGCAGCATCAGAGATCTACTTGCGTGGAACAATTTCAAACGAATAGATAGTATCAGTATTACTCGTGATGGTCCAGCTCTGATAGTCTTCCCTACTTTCTCGGCAATGCTGTGGTGAAACCACCAGTTGCGATAGCAAAATTATTTATGTACCTGTTAGAGGAGTGCAGTTGCAAGTAAAATCATGAAACACATCTTATAATGAGCATTTTGGCAATCAGAGTGTGAATTTGTTTGACGACACAAATTCAAATGATGCATTTGGAAAAAAAAATATATAAGCGGAAATTCTATCTTAACATTTCATTGTACAGAAAATCTGAGATCTCCTGATAAAAGTCATAAACGAAATCTCACGTCAATTAATGGATTAGGACCGCACACTTTTGGTGTCTGCTAAGAAAGATAAGGCAAGGTCTTATCACTATCACTGTGAACACTGGTTCAGTTATCATTTTCTACATTGTTTACTTCGTTCGGATTACGGTGTTCATATTTGTTGGTATTTAATCAAATGTCAGAACACTTTTTAAAGAATAGATAGACTCTTACAGAGATCTTTCCGAATTTATGTCAAGGACAGTTTTACCACAACAGAATCATTTTACGAAGCATATCTCTCCTCCGATCATTATTAGGTATTAGATACAATGTTTAATTGCAGATGATTGTCACTGAAATTTTACCAGCCGATAAAAGCTTGTCATAAAAAAACATCGCTTTAACGACAAGTTTTAAGTGAACATTGCAATCACTTACACTTTACCAGCCGATAAAGTTATATTTGCTCGTATACAAGCATTACTCCTAAGAACAAGCTTCAAATATAAATGAAAATCACTAAAATTTTACTAACCTTTAGCATTAGATTCTTTCATATGCAAACATCGCGTAAGTGACAAGATTTAAGTAAAAGTGAGAATCACTTATTTTTATCAACTGGTAAAATTTATTTTATCATTTACAAATATCGCTCTAGTGACAAGCTTCAAGGGTAAATGAGAAGCACTAACATTTTACCAGCCCATAAAATTAAATTCCACCGTATACAGACATCGCTGTAATAACAAATTTTAAGTGCATCTGTGAATCAATCACATTTAACTACCCGTTGAAATTCATTGCTTTAATACAAAAACATACTTCTAATTACAATCTTTAAGTGACTAATACTTTACCAGCTGATAAAATTAATTGCTTTCACATACAAACATCGCTCTGGTAAAAAAAAAAAAAAAAAAAAAAAAAAGGGCTGGAGAAACAAAAGACAAAACTCGTATTTAAAAAAAAAAAAAAAAAAAAAATAACATGAAGCAGAGCCAAAGATAACTAAAACTAAGTCCAGCAATTACTTGGTAATCAGTAAGGTTCCGCAGTCCAGTCACATCCGGACGACAGCATATTTGGTCTTCTTCCATGTAGCTGATGAGCACCGAGGCTTCTTCGGGGACCAAAGTGGCGTCACTGCCGCGAGTGAAGATGAGTCTCTTGGCTGAAGAGCTCACCTGACTTTTCCTTCCCGCGCTGGAGAGACACGGAATCACGGACGTTGGCAATACTAAGGCTATCAGTATGCAAATCTTCAGATCCATCTTCGATCAAAATGTATACGTTTGGTGCACTTTTTTTTCTCTCTTCGACTTTTGGGTTGTGGTCTTATTGTGATGGCTTGCCTACAACAAATGACTTTTACTGTTCAGTTTGCATGCTTTTACAGGGACTATGGTACGCAACACATACGGACATGGGCTTCGTATGGATGCATGCAAGATCTTGGATATGCGTGGAACATGTTCGCGCACACGAATATTTTTTTTTCTACAAACCATGATGTAATAAAGTGTGTGAACGTTTTCAGGTGAGGTGGGCCTATATTTTGGACGCTCATCGACAAGCGCTTTGAGCCATTTTGTCTTTTTTCCCTCTCATCTCTTACTTACTAAGTTTGTTATGTCAAGTCGTGTACAGATCCTGTTAACTGCTGTCTGTAGGATGGTAATACCGTCGAACTGCTCAAGTTGGAGAAGAGATTTACCCAAAATGAAAAAAAAAGAGGAACGGAGGAACAAAAGAGTCTGTAAAATTAATATTCTAAAATAAAAAGAAAAATGGAGTCCATCAACCACTCGTATTAAAATGAACCTCAAAAGAGCAACAAATCTAAAAATTAACTATGGAAAATAAGTTAGAATGCAATATCAATCATTATAAAGGTATTTGAATGTATGACCATAAGTGCTTTAAAGTTTATATATATATATATATATATATATATATATATATATATATATATATATATATATATACATATATATACATTAACATGCAAAAGGCTACCTCTCACGATAGCTTCACATTCAGCAGTTAGGGCACATCAGACCAATGTATTTGCAGATTCACCAAATCCTAAGGTATCATATCGCAGGATTGTCAGTTATATTTTTTAAAGCTTTCATGAATGGTCCAAATCTTACGTTGTATTTTCATTTGTTTCATTAATTTGCGTACATCCTTAAAGCGACTGAAGGTCATCTCAGCCTTCAAATTGTAAGTGGTATGTGACATATGATTGATACAATAGTTTAGAATCTTATCCATAATATTTTATGATGCATTAAAACTCAAAATGTAGTTTTTTTTACAATATTTTCTGTTCTGATGACTCTGTTTTTAATAAAATATTCTTCGATAGTGAAACTGGTTTCTTTTCCTGATTGGAATTAGAACTCTTAAACTAAGTCACTGGCGATTTCTTAATAGCTACACTCTATAAATAAATGATCTAGAAATAAATAAATGAAATATATAGAAATGAGTAAATAAGTGTTATAGAAATAAATAAATGGTATAGAAATAAATATATGAATAAATGTTATAGAAATAGATAAATAAACAACGATATAAAAATAAATAGATGGTATAGAAATAAATAAATGAATAAATGATATAGAAATAGATAAATAAATAAATGATATAGAAACAAATAAATAAATAACATAGAAATAACCTCTGCATTCATACGTCACCTAAACTTGGGAAAGTAATTATAATATGACTGAAAGAAGAATTGGAACAGAATGGAATATAAAATTTAGGCCGGAGGCCAGGCGCTGGGGCTCATGAGGCCATTCAGCACCGAGAGGGGGAACTGAGCGTAGAAAGAATTTAAATGTGTAAAAGGTGGAAAACCACGCAATTGTTTGGAGAATGTGGAAAGTAAGATGGAGGGAAAAGAATATGAAAGGAGGTATAGTAAAAGGAATGAAATGGATTGCAGCTAGAGGCCGAAGGGACGCTGCAGAGAACCTCAAGTAATGCCTACAGTGCACCGCGTGAGGTGCACTCACAGCACTAACTCCCCCCCTCCCCCGGCCCCCGTCCACGTGGACCTGGTTATTTTGAATGACCTGGATAAAAAGGAATATAATCGTAAGCAGCAAATAGCTCAGTGAAAATACTACAAAGGACCTGGAGCTGGAGATGAAGAAATGAAAGAACTATGATAAATTTCTACCAACAGAGAGGTAAACGAGAAGAATGTTGGGAGAGTTAAGAATGTAAAGAGTTCTACTAAATGTGCTGAAGGAAGATAGGCACAGCCCCTCGGCCTGAAAATAGACGGAATAGATATCTATACAAGTAGAATAAAGGTTACAATACCGGATGATTTTGAACTTAAAAAAATGAATATCTTACTATAAAGAATAACACAGTAAAAAACTGTTGCTGAAAGACAGTAGAACTGCATTCCGGAAAAGATAGCTTATTCTCCGCTGTGTGGCGGATATTTAACATTTAAGGAAGAGAAACAATTGTTCTTCTGTATCTGAACAATACGCTAAATGGGGGAAAAAGTGCAAGAATTTGTGAGACATGCCATGGAGTAGAATAATGGAGGTATAAATGAAGTGAACCAAATTACGGTAAGTATTTTGCGGAAGTTTGGCAACGCAAACCTGTAAAGCTCTTGCTAGGAGGTGACGCCGAATAAATGTAATGTATAATCGTAAGGCAACTAAAGATAGAAGGAAAAGCACCTCTGAAATATAAATAAGCCTCGAAAAGCTTCAGGAACGAAGTGTGTATATTGTAAGAATACCGGTAGAGTTATCTAAAAATTTCTCAAATATTTAGGTCTTGCATTCCTGTGACACCCATTCATATGGAACAAGCTCACAGGGGCCATTGACTTGAAATTCAAGCTTCCAGAGAATATGGTTTTCATTAGGAAGAAGTAAAAGGAGGTAAAGGGCAATGTATAAAGAAGAGATCCACTTATTAAGAAAAAAAAAAAGTGCCGTTCTTGACAAATGATATAATTTTGTGGCGGTAAAAACACCCAATTTCATAAGGATATGTTATCAGTGGTATACGAATATGGTAAAAAAAAAAGAAAAAGTGAAGAACGTTGACTGATGATTCAGGTACTAGTTCTGCCTTCGGGTCCTCAGTTTCATCATCATAAAAAAAAAAAAGTTAGAACAAGATGTAACACGTTGGGGTTGCACCACTATTGGCGGCTGATTTTACCGTGAAGACTTCGAGTTTTATTCTTGTACGTTTCAGTTACTGGTGTATTTGCCTTGCAGATGAGAAGAAATTCTGTAACGAGATTACAGCCTACAGGAACATTAAAATTCCTACGTTCTCTCTCACTCTCTCTCCTAAATACCTCAAAACCTTTTCAACTCAAAGACTTCTTGGATAAAAATCAGCCGTTCAGTTAACATTAACAGTCTTTCTCTTCGGGGCAATAAGATCCATTCATGATGCAATCCTAACGTATTATATCATGTAAATATCAGTGATAGAACTAACGACCTACAAATGATAGCTAAGCAACCAAGTGACTCGAAGGAGATAAGGATAGAGACAGAAAATCACGCCAGACATGTCCCGACATGATACACATTCCCCTTATTACAGTTCGTTCTACCTTACACTTGTCGTTGTTGTTAGTGATGCAAACCCTAACAGCACGTGAACATGTATCTTAATCATTGTTTAAGTCATTAATCATTAATCAACAAAATGCCGCAAGATTTCCTACGCTTGTTTAATAGAATGCAAGATATATGTAGAGAAGTGGGACTCAAAACAAACCGTAGAAAATCCTAAGTAATGAGGACAGAGTATGCACAAAGAGATGAGACATCCATAGTGGAGAAATGGTTAAGGCTACACTCTTGAATATTTAAGAATAATTATATGAAGCACACGTTTTTGAGCGGGAATTTAATAAAAAACTAACAACGACAAATTATAAATAGGTAAGCTGAAGAAAACTTGGATATCAAACAGAGTGAAACCGAATACAAAAATAAGATTATACAGAAGTCTGGTCAGATTTGCATTACTATACGGACATAAATCACGGTGACAATGAAACTATATCTAAAAACTTTCTTCAATATGAGAATTAAGCCTTAAGAACAATATTAGGAGCCAAATGTCAGGACAGAGTTAGAAATGATACCAGGGAGGTAATTATGTCCTTCGCCCAACCAATCGGAAAATAGTACGTGATAAGTGTCAGCTGGACTACTGTGGCACCACAGGATTTGGGGAACCCGGACCTACTTGGTTGAGACCTTTGAGACCAGAGGTTGAAGATGAGTGGAGATAAATCGAAGATATATCACAGGGAACAAATGGGTGGCAGAATTCCACACTACTTTATGTATGTGTGTATATATACATATATATATATATATATATATATATACATATCATATATATTATATATATATATATATATAATATATATATATATATATATATATATATATCATATATGTTATATATAATATATAATGATATAATATATATGAACAATGACTGCATATATGTGGAAATTGAGAGACCTCTCTGGAAATTGCGACTCCTCAGTAGAACACGCTAAGATGACATTAGTAACCATTGGGAAGATTATGATACAATCACACCTTAGTTTTGTCTCATATGTTTGACCAAAATTTAATGTTAATTGAGTATTATGTTAGATAGATGGGAAGAACTCGCTGTCTTTGTCTGCCTTAAATGAGGTCATCTTGAATGGGGATTGTGGATCCCTGGATGACGTCGTGGCCTCGGGGAAGATAGCTTGCTACGGCATGATTACAAATTTTTGATTGATGAGGTCTTGTGATTCTTAATTGAACCGTAGGGAGTATCATTTTAAATTGATTTACTCCCTTGATCGCGACGAGTTTTCGTCCATTGACAATAGCTTGCGAATATTTTTTTCCTCCATCTATGTAAAATAAGTCATTTATCCAGATTCTTTCGAAAATGTTCATCCCAATTCTTACTTATTCATGAAATAATAATAATAATTTAACAATAATAATTTTATTAATAATAATAATAATAATTTTGTATGGGGGTATATAAAATGGATGATGTATGTATTTAAAAGGACGGGTTTTGATTTGGCTTTGGGGTAGACATGTATAGAAGTCTGTGGTCTCGAGAGGCAACTGAACCCTGCACTGACATCGACCTTTAGACCCCGGTACGTAACCAAAATATGTTGCACATGTATCATACCCGACCCAACGCCCTTCTTCTTCTTTTAACGTGCTTTTAGCGAGACGTTATTGCGCTTTTGAAGGACTTTTATTTGGCGAGAGTTCGATTGGCGAGCCTGACATCGCTTGAGAGGTTTTGTTATACCCGTTTTAGAAGGTTATTGTTGTAGTGGCGAGAGTTTGTTTTTATGTTTGTAACATCCAGTGGCTTTGTTTGCTTTAACATCCAAACCTATCCGTTGATTACATATATAATCCCGGGATGTCTACACGGATAGCAAAGTGTCTGCCTCTCTGATCAGTCGGCTGCGGGTTTGAACCCGCGCCACAGACCTCTACGAAGTCCGAAGCTGCTGCTGTAACCGACTGAGCCATCGAGGCTCTGATGCTGTAACAGATACATAGGTGATAATTCAGTTAAAGATACCGGACAGTAAGTTACGTAGAAAACACTGAAAACATTGCAAATACTTATTGCATTAATCATCACCTTCACCTTGTTTAAAATGGAGTGTTGCTTAACATTTTTCTTTTCTTTTTGTAAAATCTTAACATTATGGCAACCTAGAGTAAACACTGAAAGTATAAATAACAATTGTTTTAAGCGACTTTTATATTTAGGCATTTACCATACTAATCATAAGAGTATTTCTTTTAAGTGGACACTTTAGGGAGTCTTACATATTTTTCTTATATATTTTCTTAAATGCTGTTTTCTTAAACGTACAAAGTCTCTCTCTCTCTCTCTCTCTCTCTCTCTCTCTCTCTCTCTCTCTCTCTCTCTCTCTCTCTTACATTTACAAATTCTTATGAGTTCTCTAATTCTGTAGAATGAGGGCAGATACAATTTTTTTTTTTTTTATGTAGCAATTCCTAACATGAGTTATTTCCGTTATATGCAGCTAAAGCAGGTACGACTATTTTGCATAAATTTGAAACAGACTTACAAATGAATTGTTTTTAAATCGTAACCAAAGGCGAGTGGATACCATACCTGACCGCATGAAAGAAAACTCGGGGTGGCCTAAAGTTTCCAAAGAAATTTTCCGTTCTGTTTCCATAGAGCCCAGTGTTTCTGAATGTTTTGTATTAAATGAAATTATGTAAATTCAGCTCTTCCTGTGCCCGTGCTTTGACAATTCGTTGCAAGGGGTTTGCTGCACGTTTTTCCGATCTACGAAACACGTTAAGTTGTATGACAACCTCTTGCATCAAATATAGGCAGCCGTTGATGAGGCTCCGTGCACGGTTCTGTCACCTACTTCAAGATAGACGCGACCACCTCTCATTAAGTCCTTCAAACTTTCCCTTTGTTATCGGGACATTTCTTCGGTCTCTTGCGACAGACATGTAGTCATGGAGACTTAGGGCATATCCCTGACTAACAGGGCTATGCCCGGACTATCACCGCTCCGGAAGCTTTTTCCTTGTTGCCTCTGCCTTGGATGTCTATAAAAAAAGAATAATTACTCCCTAATCTTTTTTAAAAAACTCAATAACCCCTCTGATTTTTATCAGTAGCTGTTTTTTTTATAGTGGTTGATCAATCACTGTCTAGAACTGTGTGTCAAACTATGTACTATATTGCCCAAGGGGATTTCTTACAATAAAGTAATATGAGTTTCCTAGCGCATGTGTCTCGTATATAATATTTAAAAATCTTTTTTTATCATATAACCTATTGATTTATTTCATTATTTATGATTTTTTTTCTTCCAGTGTAGATTTACAGTTTTAGAAATACACAAGGAGGGAATTACCTTTACATCGGCCTTTTTCTTGTTTAATAATAGTGAAAATAGTAATGAAAACAACACACCATCACTGTTCATTATAAGTAAATTTATATCTCACATCGTGATCGAACCCAGACACTCCAGGTTCGATCCCGATGTGAGGTAGAAATATAATTATATTAAAAATGTAGACAACGGTCACACATCATATTAATGGGCATGGAGGTGAAGTGCTCAGCAAGATTAATTATACGATTCAAAACTAGTGAATCATAATATCTGGATAAAAATAAAACATGTCACGTGTCTATTCGTTTGATGATAATCTTTTGTGCACCGTATTTCCGCACCGATAGGCAATCGCGCCTGCTTTTCTCCCCAACGACTGAGGATTACACTTGGTCATATCTGCTCACACCTGGTCAGTACCTGTGTTGCTTGAGATCCAGAAACGTCATCAGCTGTTCGAACGTAGTAATCATGGCGTCAAACCGGCGGACGTTTTGCGGAAACGTGGTGCAAATTTTAATAATGAGAAGGGACATAGCACGCCCGGTCCACTTGCAATATAAAGGTGAGGTGCATCAGAGTAAGGATCGCACTTTCCTCGCTACTGGTTGTTCAAGGAGCAAGAGCCCCTGCCAGCATAAGGCCACCTTACACCCCATCAGTAGAAACAACGACCTGTTCCTAGAAAGAGAGGTTCATTTCAAGGGAATCAAATCTCGCTTGAAGTTTGTGCTACTCAGACAGATTTTAGAGGGACCACCCGAATATGTATTGGAAGTGTCTCATGGTGGTTGCTTTGCTTAGCCAAGCCGCAAAGCTACAAGGTTTGCCCTTGCCTTCAAGTGAAAGTGAGCAAAGTCCTTACGGCCTCGTATTCACTTATGGAGACCATGGCGCAGAAGTCAACGCAGAGGACACGATACGGATAAAATACATGGGAAATGAGCAGATCTGTTGCAGACCTTTGATATCCGAGATGTTTAACCTCAGCGACTGTCAGGTTAGTTTTTTTCGTACTTACAAAATTAAGAGAAATTTTCGGTTAATTATGTGAGGATCTAACTCACAGACTGGATAGATAAGTCACCGTATTATACCCTAACCCTAAAATTTTACCTAGCCCATTTAGACTATTTTACATCTTAAATAGATAAATTAAATTGAGCAAGTTTAGACCTCAGTAGATGATGATGGTAGCAACAATAACTTATATCTGAATATACAATTACACATGCATGCTTGCTTGGAGAAAATTATACTCTTTCATTTAGGAAAGAGTGGTCTGGTAACTGTTTCGCAACATGCAATCTTTCTCGACTTAACGCTCAGAGAATACAGAAGATATAACTGAGTTGTGAGAAGATCAGGTAGCCATTTTTGGAATGGATAATATTCTCTGTCGTTTAAATTTGCTTTCAACTTTTGTGTCGTAGTTACAATGAAAATTCACATTTATTATCTAGTGTTACCATTATTTCCAACGTTCATTTCATTACCATGACAGGTTTTTTGGAATAATAAGGATGGAAACAAAGTGGAAACATGGAACCCCAACAGACGAGTGTTCGCTCTCGGCGGGTATAACATTCCTCACTCCTACCTCGTATTTATTGCCTTTGGCATCGATTTAGCTGGACCCAAAACGTGTATCCTGCAGTGTGGAGGAACGACTGTAGCCCAGGCTCAAGTCAACATCGATGAGTCGGCTTTGTGACGCGACCTTCGTTGTTTGACGTTTTAAATTTGAACATCGTTCGCTGGTTCAAATCTGAAACGTCTGTCTCATAAAAAATGTCTTCATTTTTTCCTGTGTAGTGTATTGTAACTCATCGAAACATTAAGCTATTATTATTTATGAGCCTCTAATTTATAACGTGTATTTTTATATCATAATAAAGTATTTATTAACGAATGTGAGTGTGATTTCCTTTTCCTATAAGGTCTGAGGTGAATACAATTCTTCTTAATATTTCTGTTGGTTATCTGTTTATCATTTTACCTTGCTATCATGATGGATGATGAATTATCTTTGATCCAGAGCTTTGCTATGACCATCCTCTTAACAGAACAATGGCTGTCGATATAAACGGAAGAAGAATAGAAACAGTTGACTGGTATAGGTATAAGGGAGTAAATATAACAGGTGATCAAAAATTTGTACTAAAAATTTCATTGAAAACAATTTTTTGTCAAGTTCTCAGATATGCAGTTTGCAAGTGACGATGAAACATGAATAAATAGGACAAGTGTGTTATCATAAAATGTTATAGAAGAATAACATTAAAATATAAACTCTGAGGATTTCGAAGCATTTCCTGAAATCAAGCATGGAAGTGTAAGGCTATTAGCTTTCGAACCTTATAATATAACACAAGAAATTCGATTAATTCAGAGTAAATAGGATATAGGACGATGCATATGCGTCGGATTGTCCTCAAAGTAAATATAATTCGATTTTTAAATTACACAATAACTCTTTCACTCAAAAATATGCTACAATATAAAACCAAGAGTTACCCAGCAGAAGGTAGAATAAATAAAAAAAAGCAAGCAAGACAACGTCATTGCCAAATGTATTAGAATTTATAATATTAATATACCTTTCAAAAAGTCTTTTATGATGTTGTTTTATATATGAAATACGAACTATACATTCAAAAGTTCTGTTTCAAGCTTGCATTAATACAGACATCATACCATAAGACCCTGCTTCCAGCATCTGAGCGTAAAAGACGAATGGTGAGAATTGATTTCTTAAGTATCAAATATAATGACTTCTCATAATGACTGAATTCCTTCATTTATCATTCATCGTAAGTAATAGGCCTTATCGGAGCACTATGGTTTAGTGAGTGTTGTACCGACTATCAGTGAAGGACATCAACGTAGATATCACAAAGTCACTGTCTCTTTATAAAAGGGAGGTTAAAATATACAGACAAATTCCATCATAAAGCACATCGCTGTTCTTGACCAAAGCACTGAGTTACTTCATGTATAAGGACGTGGGTCTAGCAACCTCATCGCAATATACAAGGATAAAACCAGTGAGGTTGCACCATCTTTAGCCACCCCTATCCCCTATTGACTGTACTTACCGTGAACACATTCTGTCAAAGCTGACGATATCGTGATGATGGCTCAGTGGTTAGAAGTCACTGTACATCGTTGTCTCTAAAACAGGCAGTGCTTCGAATCCCACTGGTGATGAAGCACTTATCATTTTTAATTCTCTTTTGGGGTTCTTATTCCCGTGCTGTAATGAACTGGATACTAAACGATAATTATGGCTTAGTATTTATGAATATAAAAAAGTCACGGTGTGTGACAAAAATTCATACATACATATATTTACAGTATATATATAAATATATATATACATACATATATAGTATATATATATATACAGTGTATACTATATACGTATGTATATATATGTAGTATATATATATATTTATATATATATGAGAGAGAGAGAGAGAGAGAGAGAGAGAGAGATATAAATCATTATTGAATATAACTACCATGCTTCGTTCTAATGCCGCTACATTTATCAGTATCTACGAATGATAAACGCCGTCTTTATCGTATAAATGCAAGTGATGATATCAACATGGCAGCGTATTGTTTGAGGTTTCTCTCCTACTTGATGGAGACAGAATCTTGACATATAAAGCATTTTATAACGTACTAGCAATGCTCGCTATCGTTCACATTTGCTAGTTCCTTGTTAAAGTTCTGATGTAATTAATAATGAAGTATAACAGGAGGACAGTAGTATTTACTGTGATCTTCATAATGCAGGTGGTTCATAGTTACCACATGAGGTTAATTAAACACTTCATAAATTCTAAAGGTCAAGCAAGTTATATTTATAAGACTCCTTCACTACTCCAGGATCCTTTGAAGTCGTCTTCAGCTCCTGAAGCATTCCTGGGGAAACACCAATTGGATTATAACGTCCTCTTGAAGTCTTAAAGACTCCAGGATCATGTGAAGCCGTCTTCAGCTGGAGAGCTGCCCATAGGATTACAAAGTCTTCTTGAAGACGTCTTCAGAAGCTGAAGACGACTTCAAAGGATCGTGGAGTAGTGAATAGACATCTTCAGCTCCTGAAGCATTCCTGGGGAAACGCCCATTGGATTATAACGTCCTCTTGAGGAGGGGAGGGGCACACAGACACGCAGCCACACACATACACAGACAGAAAGGCAGCCAAGGAAATTAATATAATAGATAAGAGCAAAATGAAAGTTTGCTGAATACCTCTGGGGGCATATAAGAAAATCTTACTCATTTCATAACATCACCGTGGCAAACGAAATCCTGACATATAAAGCATTTTATAACGAATTGCTTGTTATAAACGCTATAAGCTATTCATATTGCAGTTATGCGTTGTTACAGTAGGTGCATGAGTAGGAAAGCGAAGATATCTCACGCACGAAGTTTTACAAGAAAGATAAGACTATCAGTCATCTGCTACTTTAAACTATGCCTAAAGTTTTGCTTTAAAAAGAAGAGGATTTGTCTTGATTTGAGGTTCAGGGCTAAAACATCAGCAACATGAAAGTTATTGTTTTCTTAATATTGCTGACGCAATGTTTTATTCAACCTTCTTCGACGTCGCCTTTTCGCGAAGATAATTTTGCTACGACGTTGTCTGGCGGAGGAACAGATACTTCCTCTTCAACTGAGATGAAGGCGATTGTTTCTAGTATAACAGAGCCATTTCTGGAAAACGAAAACGGGAGTCTTCCAGAGTCAATTGGAAGAGCAGTGATCGTCAATAGAACTGAAGTGAGCATTGCCTACATGGCAAACGCTTTTGTTTACTGTTTCGCAGAGATGGAAAACATCACAAACCTTCATCAGTACCGGATACAGTGGCTGGACCCTAAGTGACGTCCTGTCGGCCCATGGAACCCTGACCAATGGGTCTTCAGTTTGGGAGGGTCTTTTCTTCCTCATTCCTACCTCATCTTTAGTGACTTCTCCCACAGAAGTACTGGGGAATATACTTGCCAACTGTATTTGGACGATAGCTTGATAGCCTCTTCGAACGTAAATGTGCAGATAAACGACATGTGGCCTGAGTGGTCATCTGTATGAAACGCTTATTGTAATATGAGAGTGTATCTTTTTAAATTTATACCTTCTAACTTATTTATATTTTCAAGAGTTAAAGACGCTTTTCATTTACAAAATAAACTTTGGTGATTATTAAGTAATGTTTTGTTAACCTACAACTGGTATGCAAAGTTATGCGGAAATAGTCGATATTTCAATTAAATGAATTAATTGATATAGAAAATGAAATGATCACATTGGAGCAATAATATTTAATTTTTAGCATTATGTTCCGTAAAAACAGGAAGATGAACAAATTCCGAAACAAACCCCTGAATGAAAACGCGGGAGTTGACCTCAGAACTCTTTTCGCCATTTGGAACCCAAATGCGGGAACTACCAAAAATACAGACCTTCTACAGAAGGATATAAGGAATATTACGGATATGAATTCAGAAAAAAAAATTCCCTGTTCATGTACAATGTCCCTTCCCTTGGCGAAAAATAATTGTGTTAGAGGTCACTTATAAAATCTCTACTCAGTTTAAACTACTCCTGTGGAAGTGGAACACCAGGTCATAATCTCACACAACTAATGGCACTTGAACAACGCAATGAAAGGGAACTTCTTACACTAATCTGATGTGATTATTCAAAACCTGAAGTACTTCACATACATCAAGTTGACTGGTAATGCTGATAGGAGGATTTTGCCTGTTGAAAGATTGATTACTTGGTTCTTTAAATCTTATTTGTACAGTAGATACATTTCTGTGTAGTATATTAAAAAAAGATTTTTTTTCTTTTAATAACGTAAACTTGGTCGTACGTCTAAACTCATCCCCAAACGAAACTCACACATAGGGAGTGAGCTAAGCTGACTTGTATCTAATAACAACGAAGAATTATAACCCATTTGGCTTTGTTTACAAGACAATGAAGAGCACCGTATCACTATGTTAACCGTATTTTCTTTATTTCATTGAGGACTAAGAAAATCATTGGCAAATGCAGCTGCTTTTAGACTGTTACCGTATTTGTTATATTGTGTATTCTCTCACTGAATACAGAGCAGGTGACTCAGTTTTGAAACTAAAAGCTAGAGCTTACACCTGTCGTCCCATTTCATTCTTTTCTGATAACCCGAGGAATGTATGTATGCATGTATATGTATATATGTATATATTATACATTTATATACATATATATATATTTATATATATATGTGTATACATACGTACATATATATGGTCCGATGATTCCAACCTCATCTAGCTCAGAGAAACAACAGATTTAAATCCCAAGGAGAGAAATGGCTCGTGGCGCCTTCCCTGAAACTTTCAGTGCATCCAAGCAGTGAATTATATATATATATATATATATATATATATATATATATATATATATATATATATATATATATATATATATATATGTGTGTACATATATATGCACATATATGTACATATATATAAATATATGTGTGTATATATACATGTATGAATATAGAGTTCTATATCTGTATATCTATCGATCTGTCTATTATATATAGAGTAAAACAATACCAGGCGTTAAGAAAAATCACATGACCGCTAATGCTTCTTGCTCTTAGCTTTCATTTTTTAAAGTATGCACACTCCATTACCAAAAAGGAAAATACACCCACCTATTTTGAAGAGAAAACATATAAAAGGTTTAAAAATAAGATTTCTAGCAAAAAAATGTGAACTATCTATATATGGTCATAATAACTGTGAACAATAAACCCAATATACACATTAGAAAAACCTGGGTTTAGTATCTTAATTTCCTTGTGCCCCTTCCTAAGTGAGAGTGTTGACCACTCAGCAAATTTCTTTGACGAAAACACAGGTCGCGCAGAGGACTAATAACTTTATGTCAAGGGAAAAAGTTAATATTCATTCTATATAATATTATTTCAAAGTTGTCCCTTGTCTTTTACGTAATTGAATATGTCAGTAACTTTATCTCTGTCAATCTTAGAAGGGTTGTATAAAGACTTTACCCTTACGAAGTTAGCGCTAGGGCTACAATTAATGTACAGTTTATGTAAATAGAGCTCTTTTTCAGCAAGTTTATGTTCTCCTTTATCTGGATTGCCGTAGTTTCATATATTTGTGAAAAAAATGTTATCCAATTTATTTCTGAATGATTAATTTTCGTTTTCTGTCAGTTCTCTTTTTTGACCTCATTAAACTTGGAAGAATTTTTCTTTAGGCTAAGTTGGCTCATTTTTACATATCTTCACTCCTGTTGCTTCCACAGGTTTCACTCGTTTTTTAATTCATGTTTTCTCTTTGGTTATATATTCGAACTTTTTATACTCATATTTCTTCATTTTAACATTTTTTTGCCTTCAAAGGAGTGGAGGTGAAAAACTATTCATTAATCATCAAAGTTTATTTTGTAAGCAAATAACATCTTTAACACAAGTAAGAATAAAAAAGGTTAAAAACTACAACCTACAGTATATAAATTCTATGTTCAGCTTATACAATTAGTATTTCATATAAAGAGCCACTTGGGCCACTTGGGCCACTTGGGCCACATGTCCTTTATCTGCACATTTATGTTCGAAGAGGCCATCAAGCTATCGTCCAAATATAGCTGGCAAGTGTATTCCCCAGCACTTCTGTCGGAGAAGTCACTGAAGACGAGGTAGGAATGAGGAAGAAAAGACCCTCCCAAACTGAAGAACCATTGGTCAGGGTTCCATGGGCCGACAGGGAGTCCCTCAGGGTCCAGCCACTGTATCCGGTACTGATGAAGGTTTGTGATGTTTTCCATCTCTGCGAAACAGTAAACAAAAGCGTTTGCCATGTAGGCAATGCTCACTTCAGTTCCATTGATGATCACTGCTTTTCCAGGGGACTCTGGAAGACTCCCGTTTTCGTTTTCCAGGTATGACTCTGTTGAACTGGAAACCATCTCCATCTCTGCTGAAGAAGATGCCGCTCCAAAAGCTATCGCCGACGAAGTCTCTGCAACGCTGCCAAATGTTGTCGTAGGCATTTCCTGGCGAAGAGGCGTGGCCAAGGAAGGTAGGATAAGACATTGCAAAAGCAATGTTATTAAAAGTGTCACCTTCATGTTGCTGATTTCCAGAAGCTTATCCACAACTCAGAAAAATTCTCTTCTTTTCCCAATTGAATTTCTGAGGTTTCGAGAAGCAGCTGATTGATGATAATATTTTCCTTGTAATATTCTTTCTATCAGATGTTCTTGCTTTTCCAGACATGGACCGTAGCTGAAAATGCATAATACACCGTATGCAAAAACACTTCTTCCGCTAATAACAAGCAATCGACGATTAGAGTTTGTCTGGCGCTGATCTGTTATGGTGGAAGATGTGTGAGAGACTGATGCTAAAACTGAGGTCGTTCTTTCTTTTATACCAACTGAGATATTCGAATAAAGAACGTTTTGTCTAGTTCGTTTGAGAACGTTTATTGATGCAGGGTTTACGTTCCAGTCAAGTAAAAGTGAAGCCTCAAACAGACCGGCATCATGTTATTCATAAGCATTGCCTGTGTTGACCATCTGACGATAAAGCGAACTTTTATCAATCGTAGCTATCGATAATGTTTGGTGATACTAGAGTCAAGAGTTAATTTACTTAGGTAATAATACTTAATGACTTACTATGATGGATTTCAAAAGAATAATGAATATTCGTTTTTCTTTGTTTTGTCCTCATGGGTTTTAGTATTTTGGTGTGACCGTTTTAAAAGAAATAGAATAGTAAACGTTACGTAATATTAATAAAGATTAGTTTTTTCTTTAATAACACGCTGAATAGCAGTAATAACCTTCAAGTCAGGGAAAATGAAATAAGTTAAAGAATTCCAAAGCTAGGCTGTAGAAGGAATGAAGTTCATCGAACTGTCTATATCATTTCATTAATGTATTTCTAATCCATTCAAGATCCTTTATGTCACGAACAATTCTTTCCTTTCTGTTTTACTACAGCATTTTGTATCCCTTCTACTTTTCGTTTCTTCAATAGCTGAAGCCTGGATGGAAAATTCCATTAATTTTTGTTGTTGTGCTAACAATAATAACACTCACAGACACCTACAAACTCACATGTGAGTGTATGCTTGTGTCTGTGTGATATATATATATATATATATATATATATATATATATATATATATATATATATATATATATATATATATATACATATATATATATATGTATGTATATATATATATATATATATGTATATATATATATATATATATATATATAGAGAGAGAGAGAGAGAGAGAGAGAGAGAGAGAGAGAGAGAGAGAGAGAGAAGGTTCAGTGATTCCAACCTCATCTGACGCAGAGAAAGACCGGATTTAAATCCCAAACTCAAAGGAGAGAAATGGCTGAGCCCCTTCTCCTAGACCCAAGCAGTGAATATGTACCAGGTAGTTATTCGACTGCAGGGATTACAACTATGTTGGAACGGGGAGTAACCAGCAACCTTATTGCAAAAGATTTCCTGTGAACATGAGGACTAATACTTTCTTAAAGCTCCTCTATATATATATATATATATATATATATATATATATATATATATATATATATATATATATATATATATATATATATATATATATATATATATATATATATATATATATATATATATATATATATATATATATATATATATATATATATATATATATATATATATATATATATATAAGTGTGTGTGTGTATGTGCATATATCCTCCCTGTTTCTCAGCAAGTCCACACGAGTGGGAGGCTGCTTCTTCACGGCGTAGTTCTTGACCTCAGCAAATCCTGGTGGCCATTGACAGCCAAGCGGATCGGCGGAAATACGACAAGAGTAATCCACGGACCTATCAAAGGTAAGCTGAGCGCCGCACGGCTCAGCCATGGCGCCCACGATAGGTGGCTACGCCTTCCAGAGGTGGGCGGTGAAGCCGTCGCATCTCTGAGGCATTGTGAAGAGGTAAACGATATCAAAACTAAAGTAAACTTTCATGGTCGTTAACGCTTACGTCTCGTGTGTGTGTGTGTTTTTTTTTTTTTTTTTTGTAGCGCGTATCCATGATTAAAATGGAAAAAGTCAATTATATATTCTTAACATAAAGGACAGAAAAGAATGTAAAAACTCATATTTCTGGCAACAGAAAAGAAATTGTCTTTACATACTACACAAAAACTCATATTAATCATGAACGGTTAACAATGTATGAATTAGAAGCACATTGACTTTTGCAGCCACTTCTAAATATCGTCATTTTCTTGCGTTACTTACTAAGTGAGGATTGAGACTAATCAGCTCAATAATACCTTTTTGCAAAGTCACTCGTCACGTCGAGGACAAGAAACTTCATAGTATTATTTCCATATTAAATATTGTCTTCTGCATTGTTAAAATACGTCAGTAACTTTAGTTTTGGTAACCAAACAGGAGTTGAAGAACGCCTATAGACTTATAAACTTCCATTACAGCTACAAGAAGTTAAGTCTACGTAAACAGAAATTGTTATCAGTGAGTTTATTGTCCTTTATCGAGATTTCTGTAGTTTCAAATATTTGAGAGAAAAATGTAGAGCAACATTATTTTTGCAGTAAATAAATTTTCTTCCCATTTCAATTATTTTGTTACTTCATTCAACGCTGAAGTATTTTCTTTTCTTTTCGGTATTTTCCTTTTACTTGGTTTATTTATCGATTTATATGTTCCTCATATATATTTCTATAGGTTTCATCCGTTTCTTTTCACTTTTAAAACTCATATTTATTCACTTTACATTTTTTTTCTTACAAAAGAGTAGGGGAAGAAGTTACTCATAAATTAATCAACAAAGTTTATTTTGTAAACAAACGACATCTTTAACTCTTGTCAATATAAATAAAGTTAAAAACTACAATCAATATAAAATGCTACATTCAGCTTATACAATAAGGATTTCATACAGATGACCACTCGGGCCATATGTCCTTTATCTGCACATTTATGTTCGAAGAGGCCATCAAGCTATCTTCCAAATACAGCTGGCAAGTGTATTTCCCAGCACTTCTGTCGGAGAAGTCGCTGAAGATGAGGTAGGAATGAGGAAGAAAAGACCCCCGATCTAAGCTGAAGACCCACTGGTCACTGTTCCACGGGCCCACAGGAGATCCCTCAGGGTCTAGCCACTGCATCCAGTACCGATGAAGGTTCGTAATGTCTTCCATCTCTGCGAAACAGTAAAGAAATGCTTCTGCCATGTAGGCAATGCTCACTTCAGTTCCATTGACGATCATGGCTCTTCCAGTTGACTCTGGAAGACTCCCGTTTTCGTTTTCCAGGTATGACGCTGTTGAACTGGAAACCATCTCCATCTCTGCTGAAGAAGATGCCGCTCCAAAAGCTATCGCCGACGAAGTCTCTGCAACGCTGCCAAAAGTTGTCGTAGGCATTTCCTGGCGAAGAGGCGTGGCCAACGAGTGTAGAATAAGACATTGCAAAAGCAATGTTATTAAAAGTATCACCTTCATGTTGCTGATTTCCAGAAGCTTATCCACAACTCAGAAATATTCTCTTCTTTTCCCAATTGAATTTCTGAGGTTTCGAGAAGCAGCTGATTGATGATAATATTTCCCTTGTAATATTCTTTCTATCAGATGTTCTTGCTTTTCCAGACATGGACCGTAGTTGAAAATGCATAATACACCGTATGCAAAAACACTTCTTCCGCTAATAACCAGCAATCGACGATTAGAGTTTGTGTGGCGCTGATCTGCTATGGTGGAAGATGTATGAGAGACTGGTGCTAAAACTGAATTCGTTCTTTCTTTTATACCAATTGAGAAATTCGAATAAAGAACGTTTTGTCTAGTTCGTTTGAGAACGTTTATTAACGCAGGTTTATGTTCCAGACAGGTAAAAGGGATGCTTCCAACGGAGTACTAGCATGTCATTCATAACTGTTACTTGTGTCGACCGTTTGACGATAAATCGAGCTTCTTATCAATCGCATCTACTGATAATTCTAGTGATACTAAAGTAGTATTAATTTCTTATATAATGAAGTATATGATTGAAAAATAGTGTAAATACGTTTTTCTCAGCGTTGCCCTCTTAGGGCTTATGGTCTTATTTTCAAAAGAAGGGAAGAGTGAAGGTTACATGATTTTAATGATACACTGCATTCATTGCAGGACTTGCCTTCAAGGCAGAAAAAATCAGAGCAGTTAAAATGAAAATAATCGAATGCTATTTCATGTATATAATCTTACTACATTTATGATTTTTTATGTTACGGATTGTTGCATTTCTATTTTGTGAATCTTTGTCTGCAATATTTTTTATCACTTCAGCGTTTCGTTTCATCATTAACTGAAGCCTTGATAGAAAATTTTATCAATTTTTTTTGTGCTAACAATGATAAACGGACACACGCCTACGACCTCACAACAAACACACTCATACACACATATACAATTATTATGTATATATATATATTTATATATATATATATATATATATATATATATATATATATATATATATATATATATATATATACATACTGTATATATATAAATTAGCTGAAACCACAGGAAATGCTTGAGAACAAACGCCGGGATGTATACATTTGAATATATTTTATATATATATATATATATATATATATATATATATATATATATATATATATATATATATATATATGTATTTATATATATATATATTATATATATATATATATATATATATATATATATATAAGAATATATATATATATATATTTATATATATATATATATATAATATATATATATATATATAAGAATATATATATATATATATATATATATATAATATATAAATATAGATATATATATATATATATATATATATATATATATATATAATATATTTATATGTATATATACATTAGATGTATATTCATATATGTATATATATAATTATATATATAATATATATAAATATATATATATTTATATATATATACATATATGTTCATATGTATGTATATATATACAGTATATATATACATATACACATATATATATATATATATATATATATATATATATATACAGTATATATACATATACACACATATATATATATATATCATTAGGGTTTTTGATCAAGTCCAGACGGGTGGGAGGCTGCTTCCCCATGACCTGTTTTTTGACCCCGGCAAATCCTGACGCCCATTAACAGTCAAGGGAACCAAAGGAAATACGACAAGCGTAATCCACGGACCTATCAAAGTGAGATGAGCGCTGCACGGTTTAACAATGTTGACCAGATGGCTGGCTACACCATCCAGTGGTTAGTGGTTGGTTCACCACTTCCCTAAGTCATTGTGAAGGGGTAAAAAATACCAAATTAAAATTACTTGGCCGTTAACACTAAAGTCCCGTGCGTTTGCTCAGCACGTTTCCATTATCAAGTTTGTCCTTAGTATAAAGCACAGAAAGTTTAAAATCTCATAATAATAGTAATCGTGAACAGTCAACCTAACATACATGTCAGAAGTACATCGACATGCGTAACCTGTGCTTAGTATTGTCGTTTCCTTGTGTTACTTCCTTAGTGAGGATTGTGACCTCTATGTGAGGATTGTGATTACTCAGCTCAATAATAGCTTTTTGCAAAGACTCTAGTCAGGTCGAGGACAAGAAACTTCATAATTTTATTTACATACTACCTTTTGTCTTATTCATAAGTAAAATAGTTTTGATAATCATATAGGGGATGGAGAACGTCTGCGACCTTTTAAAAATTCCGTTAAAGCCGCAAGAAGAGGCAAAACTACGTAAGCAGAAAACTTTACCAGTGAGTTTATTATCCTTTATCATATTTCCGTAGTTTCATATACTTGAGAGGAAAAAAAAGTTGTGCAACATTATTTTTGCAGTAAATAATTTATCTTCCTATTTCAGATCACATTTTGCTACCTTATTAGACTCTGAAGTATCTTTTTTAATTTTTTTTATTGGTTTATCTATTTATTAATATCTTCCTCACATTTATTTCCGCAGGTTTCATTCGTTACTTTATACTTTTCTCTTCCGTTAGATATCTGAATTTCAGCAACATATTTCTTCATTTTACCATTTTTTTCCTTCAAAAGAGTAGAGGAAAGTAAATTACGTGTTAATTAATCAACAAGGTTTATTTTGCAAATAAATGGCATCATTAACTCTTGTAAATATACAAAAATTAAAAATTACAATCAGTATAAAAGTCTACTGTATATCCAACTTATACAAAAAGTGTTTCATATAAGAGCCACATGGACCACATGTCCTTTATCTGCACATTTATGTTCGAAGAGGCCATCAAGCTATCGTCCAAATACAGCTGGCAAGTGTATTCCCCAGCACTTCTGTCGGAGAAGTCACTGAAGATGAGGTAGGAATGAGGAAGAAAAGACCCCGTCCTAAGCTGAAGACCCACTGGTCACGGTTCCATGGACCCACAGGAGATCCTCAGGGTCTAGCCACTGTATCCAGTACCGATGAAGGTTCGCGATGTCTTCCATCTCTGCGAAACAGTAAAGAAATGATTCTGCCATGTAGGCAATGCTCACTTCAGTTCCATTGACGATCATGGCTCTTCCAGTTGACTCTGGAAGACTCCGTTTTCGTTTTCCAGGTATGACTCTGCTGAACTGGAAACCATCTCCATCTCTGCTGAAGAAGATGCAGCTCCAAAAGCTATCGCCGGCGAAGACCCTGCAACGCTGCCAAATGTTGTCGTAGGCATTTCCTGGCGAAGAGGCGTGGCCAAGGTATGCAGAATAAGACATTGCAAAAGCAGTGTTATTAAAAGTGTCACCTTCATGTTGCTGATTTCCAGAAGCTTATCCACAACTCAGAAAAATTCTCTTCTTTTCACAATTAAATTTCTGAGGTCTCGAGAAGCAGCTGATTGATGATAATATTTTCCTTGTAATATTCTTTCTATCAGATGTTCTTGCTTTTCCAGACATGGACCGTAGCTGAAAATGCATAATACACCGTATGCAAAAACACTTCTTCCGCTAATAACAAGCAATCGACGATTAGAGTTTGTGTGGCGCTGATCTGTTATGGTGGAAGATGTATGAGAGACTGATGCTAAAACTGAGGTCGTTCTTTCTTTTATACCAATTGAGAAATTCGAATAAAGAACGTTTTGTCTAGTTCGTTTGAGAACGTTTATTGACGCAGGTTTATGTTCCAGACAGGTAAAAGGGATGCTTCCAACGGAGCAATAGCATGTCATTCATAACTGTTACTTGTGTTGACCGTTTGACGATAAATCGAGCTCCTTATCAATCGCATCTACTGATAATTCTAGTGATACTAAAGTAGTGTTAATTTCTTATATAATGAAGTATATGATTAATAAATAGTGTAAATACGTTTTTCTTAGTGTTGCCCTCTTAGTGCTTATGGCTTCATTTTCAAAAGAAGAGAAGAGTGAAGGTTACATGATTTTAATGATACACTGCATTCATAGCAGGACTTGCCTTCAAGGCAGAAAAAATCAAAGCAGTTAAAACGAAAATAATCGAATGCTATTTCATGTATATAATCTTACTACATTTATGATTTTTTATGTTACGGATTGTTGCATTTCTATTTTTGTGAATTTTTGTCTGCAATATTTTTTATCACTTCAAAGTTTCGTTTCTGCATTAACTGAAGCCTTGATAGAAAATTTTATCAATTGTTTGTGCTAACAACGATAAACGGACATACGCTGACGACCTCACAACAAACACACTCAAACGCGCATGTACAGTTACATATATATGGATATATATATATATATATATATATATATATATATATATATATATATATATATATATATATATATATATATATATATATATATATATATATATACAGTATATATGAGTGTGTGTGTCTGTGAGTGTGTTTGTGTGCGTGTGTGGTTGTGCATATTATATATATATATATATATATATATATATATATATATATATATATATATATATATATATATATATATATATATATATATATATATATATGTATATATATATATATATATATATACTGTATCTATCTGTGTACATACATATATATATATATATAATACATATATACTATATATACATATATATATATATATATATATACATATATATATATATATATATATATATATATACTTATACATATATAAATTACCTGAAACCACAGGAAATGCTTGAGAACAAAAGCCGGGATGTCAAATACTTTCAGGTAATTAACATATTTTAGGGGACAAAGATGTGTTAATTGCACAAAAGTACTCGCCACTCTTTCGTTTCTTCTCAAGTTTTCCTGGCTTCAAATGATAAACAAATCATCTGCATATTGTCCTGAGCTTTTATTTTATATATATATATATATATATATATATATATATATATATATATATATATATATATATATATATATTTATATATATATATATATGTTTATATGTATACATATAGGAATATATATATAATTTATATTTATATGAATATACGCTATATGTATATTCATATATATATATACAGTATATATTTATATATATAATTATATATATAATGTATATATATAAATATATATATTTATATATTTTATATATATATATATATGTATATGTATATGTATGTATGTATGTATGTATATACATACATATACATATATATGTATATATATGTATATATACGTATATACATATATATATATATACATATATATATATATATATATATATATATATATATATATATATATATATATATATCATTAGGTTTTTGAGCAAGTCCAAACTGGTGGGAGGCTGCTTCCCCATGACCTGTTTTTTGACCTCAGCAAATCCTGACGCCCATTGACAGCCAAGGGAACCAGAGGAAATACGACAAGCGTAATCCACGGACCTATCAAAGTGAGATGAGCGCTGCACGGTTTAACAATGTTGACCAGATGGCTGGCTACACCATCCAGAGGTTAGTGGTTGGTTCACCACTTCCTTAAGTCATTGTGAAGGGGTAAAAAATACCAAATTAAAATTACTTGGCCGTTAACACTTAAGTCCCGTGCGTTTGCTCAGCACGTTTCCGTTATCAAGTTTGTCCTTGGTATAAAGCACAGAAAGTTTAAAAACTCATGTTAATAGTAATCGTGAACAGTCAACCTAACGTTAATACGCGTCAGAAGTACATCGACATGCGTAACCTGTGCTTAGTATTGTCGTTTCCTTGTGTTACTTCCTTAGTGAGGATTCTGACCTCTATGTGAGGATTGTGATTACTCAGCTCAATAATAGCTTTTTGCAAAGACTCTAGTCAGGTCGAGGACAAGAAACTTCATAATGTTATTTACAAACTACCTTTTACCTTCTTCATAAGCAAAATATGTCAGTAACCTTAGCTTTAATAATCATATAGGGGCTGGAGAACGTCTGCAGCCTTTTGAAAATTCCCTTAAAGCCGCAAGAAGAGACAAAACTACGTAAACAGAAAACTTTTACCAGTGAGTTCATTATCTTTTATCATATTTCCGTAGTTTCTTATACTTGAGAGGAAAAAAAGAGTTGTGCAACATTACTTTTGCAGTAAGTAACTTATCTTCCTATTTCAGATCACATTTTGCTACCTCATTAAACTCTTAAGTATTTTCTTTTTTGTTTTTTTTATTTTGTATTGGTTTGTTTATTTATTAATACTTTCCTCACATTTATTTCCGCAGGTTTCATTCGTTACTTTACACTTTTCTCTACCGTTAGATATCTGAATTTCAGCAACATATTTCTTCATTTTACCATTTTTTTCCTTCAAAAGAGTAGAGGAAAGTAAATTACGTGTTAATTAATCAACAAGGTTTATTTTGCAAAGTAAATGCATCATTAACTCTAGTAAATATAAAAAAATTAACAATTACAATCAGTATAAAAGTCTACTGTATATCCAACTTATACAAAAAGTGTTTCATATAAGAGCCACATGGACCACATGTCCTTTATCTGCACATTTATGTTCGAAGAGGCCATCAAGCTATCGTCCAAATACAGCTGGCAAGTGTATTCCCCAGCACTTCTGTCGGAGAAGTCACTGAAGATGAGGTAGGAATGAGGAAGAAAAGACCCCCGATCTAAGCTGAAGACCCACTGGTCACGGTTCCACGGGTCCACAGGAGATCCCTCAGGGTCTAGCCACTGTATCCAGTACCGATGAAGGTTCGTGATGTCTTCCATCTCTGCGAAACAGTAAAGAAATGCTTCTGCCATGTAGGCAATGCTCACTTCAGTTCCATTGACGATCATGGCTCTTCCAGTTGACTCTGGAAGACTCCCGTTTTCGTTTTCCAGGTATGACTCTGCTGAACTGGAAACCATCTCCATCTCTGCCGAAGAAGATGCCGCTCCAAAAGCTATCGCCGGCGAAGACCCTGCAACGCTGCCAAATGTTGTCGTAGGCATTTCCTGGCGAAGAGGCGTGGCCAAGGAAGGTAGGATAAGACATTGCAAAAGCAATGTTATTAAAAGTGTCACCTTCATGTTGCTGATTTCCAGAAGCTTATCCACAACTCAGAAATATTCTCTTCTTTTCACAATTAAATTTCTGAGGTTTCGAGTAGCAGCTGATTGATGATAATATTTTCCTTGTAATATTCTTTCTATCAGATGTTCTTGCTTTTCCAGACATGGACCGTAGCTGAAAATGCATAATACACCGTATGCAAAAACTCTTCTTCCGCTAATAACAAGCAATCGACGATTAGAGTTTGTGTGGCGCTGATCTGCTATGGTGGAAGATGTATGAGAGACTGATGCTAAAACTGAATTCGTTCTTTCTTTTATACCAATTGAGAAATTCGAATAAAGAACGTTTTGTCTAGTTCGTTTGAGAACGTTTATTGACGCAGGTTTATGTTCCAGACAGGTAAAAGGGATGCTTCCAACGGAGCAATAGCATGTCATTCATAACTGTTACTTGTGTCGACCGTTTGACGATAAATCGAGCTTCTTATCAATCGCATCTACTGATAATTCTAGTGATACTAAAGTAGTATTAATTTCTTATATAATGAAGTATATGATTAAAAAATAGTGTAAATACGTTTTTCTCAGCGTTGCCCTCTTAGGGCTTATGGTCTTATTTTCAAAAGAAGAGAAGAGTGAAGGTTACATGATTTTAATGATACACTACATTCATTGCAGGACTTGCCTTCAAGGCAGAAAAATCAGAGCAGTTAAAATGAAAATAATCGAATGCTATTTCATATATATAATCTTACTACATTTATGATTTTTATGTTACGGATTGTTGCATTTCTATTTTGTGAATCTTTGTCTGCAATATTTTTTATCACTTCAGCGTTTCGTTTCATCATTAACTGAAGCCTTGATAGAAAATTTTATCAATTTTTTTGTGCTAACAATGATAAACGGACACACGCCTACGACCTCACAACAAACACACTCATACACACATATACAATTATGTATATGGATATTTTATATATATATATATATATATATATATATATATATATATATATATATATACTGTATATATATAAATTAGCTGAAACCACAGGAAATGCTTGAGAACAAACATAAGGATGTATACATTTGAATATATATATATATATATATATATATATATATATATATATATATATATATATATATATGTATATATATATATTTATATATATATATATGTATATATATATATTTATATATATATATATACATATAAGAATATATATATATATATATATATATATAATATATAAATATAGATATATATATATATATATATATATATATATATATATATATATATAATATAATTATATGTATATATACATTAGATGTATATTCATATATGTATATATATAATTATATATATAATATATATAAATATATATATTTATATATATATACATATATGTTCATATGTATGTATATATATATATATATATATATATATATATATATATATATATATATATATAATATATATATACAGTATACACACACACACACACACATATATATATATATATCATTAGGGTTTTTGATCAAGTCCAAACGGGTGGGAGGCTGCTTCCCCATGACCTGTTTTTTGACCCCGGCAAATCCTGACACCCATTAACAGTCAAGGGAACCAGAGGAAATACGACAAGCGTAATCCACGGACCTATCAAAGTGAGATGAGCGCTGCACGGCTTAACAATGTTGACCAGATGGCTGGCTACACCATCCAGTGGTTAGTGGTTGGTTCACCACTTCCCTAAGTCATTGTGAAGGGGTAAAAAATACCAAATTAAAATTACTTGGCCGTTAACACTTAAGTCCCGTGCGTTTGCTCAGCACGTTTCCGTTATCAAGTTTGTCCTTGGTATAAAGCACAGAAAGTTTAAAAACTCATAATAATAGTAATCGTGAACAGTCAACCTAACATACATGTCAGACGTACATGACATGCGTAACCTGTGCTTAGTATTGTCGTTTCCTTGTGTTACTTCCTTAGTGAGGATTCTGACCTCTATGTGAGGATTGTGAGTACTCAGCTCAATAATAGCTTTTTGCAAAGACTCTAGTCAGGTCGAGGACAAGAAACTTCATAATTTTATTTACATACTACCTTTTGTCTCATTCATAAGTAAAATAGTTTTGATAATCATATAGGGGATGGAGAACGTCTGCGGCCTTTTGAAAATTCCGTTAAAGCCGCAAGAAGAGGCAAAACTACGTAAGCAGAAAACTTGACCAGTGAGTTCATTATCCTTTATCATATTTCCGTAGTTTCATATACTTGAGAGGAAAAAAAAAGTTGTGCAACATTATTTTTGCAGTAAATAACTTATCATCCTATTTCAGATCACATTTTGCTACCTCATTAGACTCTGAAGTATCTTTTTTAATTTGTTTTATTGGTTTATCTATTTATTAATATCTTCCTCACATTTATTTCTGCAGGTTTCATTCGTTACTTTACACTTTTCTCTACCGTTAGATATCTGAATTTCAGCAACATATTTCTTCATTTTACCATTTTTTTCCTTCAAAAGAGTAGAGGAAAGTAAATTACGTGTTAATTAATGAACAAGGTTTATTTTGCAAATAAATGGCATCATTAACTCTTGTAAATATACAAAAATTAAAAATTACAATCAGTATAAAAATCTATATCCAACTTATACAAAAAGTGTTTCATATAAGAGCCACATGGACCACATGTCCTTTATCTGCACATTTATGTTCGAAGAGGCCATCAAGCTATCGTCCAAATACAGCTGGCAAGTGTATTCCCCAGCACTTCTGTCGGAGAAGTCACTGAAGATGAGGTAGGAATGAGGAAGAAAAGACCCCCGTCCTAAGCTGAAGACCCACTGGTCACGGTTCCATGGACCCACAGGAGATCCCTCAGGGTCTAGCCACTGTATCCAGTACCGATGAAGGTTCGCGATGTCTTCCATCTCTGCGAAACAGTAAAGAAATGCTTCTGCCATGTAGGCAATGCTCACTTCAGTTCCATTGACGATCATGGCTCTTCCAGTTGACTCTGGAAGACTCCCGTTTTCGTTTTCCAGGTATGACTCTGCTGAACTGGAAACCATCTCCATCTTTGCTGAAGAAGATGCAGCTCTAAAAGCTATCGCCGGCGAAGTCTCTGCAACGCTGCCCAATGTCGTAGGCATTTCCTGGCGAAGAGGCATGGCCATGGAATGTAGATTAAGACATTGCAAAAGCAATGTTATTAAAAGTGTCACCTTCATGTTGCTGATTTCCAGAAGCTTATCCACAACTCAGAAATATTCTCTTCTTTTCCCAATTGAATTTCTGAGGTTTCGAGAAGCAGTTGATTGATGGTAATATTTCCCTTGTAATATTCTTTCTGTCAGATGTTCTTGCTTTTCCAGACATGGACCGTAGCTGAAAATGCATAATACACCGTATGCAAAAACACTTCTTCCGCTAATAACCAGCAATCGACAATTAGAGTTTGTGTGGCGCTGATCTGTTATGGTGGAAGATGTACGAGAGACTGATGCTAAAACTGAATTCGTTCTTTCTTATATACCAACTGAGATATTCGAATAAAGAACGTTTTGTATAGTTCGTTTGAGAACGTTTATTGACGCAGGGTTTATGTTCCAGTCAAGTAAGAGACAAGTCTCGGACGGGACGGTAGCATGTCATTCATAAGCGTCACTGGTGTTGGCCATTTGACGATAAAGCGGGCTTTTATCAATCGCATGTGCCGACAATTTCTGATGATACTAGAGTAAAGTGTTAGTATGTTTATGTAATATTACTTAATGAATTATACGTTTTTCTTTGTTCAGCCCTCAAGGTTTTTGGTGTCTTGCAGTGATTGTTTTCAAAGTAATAGAACAGTAAAGGTTTGTAATTTTACCAAAGATTAGTGTTAGTCATTTATATTGATACACTGAATGGTAGTAATAACCTTCAAGTCAGGAAAAATGAAAGCAGTTAAAGAATTCCAAAGCTATGCTGTAGAAGGAATGAAAGTAATCGAACAGTCCATATCATTTCATCAATATGTTTTTACTCCATTTATGATCATTTATGTTGCAGAAAATGGCTCTCTTTCTGTGTTTTATGTCCTACAGCATTGTTTTTCCCTTCTATGTTATGTTTTTCTTTCATTTGCTGAAGCCTGCACAGAGAATTTTATAAAAAATTTTGTGCTAACAATAGTAAAACACACACATACCTGTATACTCACGCCGCACACACGAAAACATACACACAACTAGAGATAACATCATTCGAAAAAATCATCCTGGCCCTATTTCCACGTTTGCACGAAAATGTGCAAAAATATGGGGAACTTATAACCAGTCGCAAAGCGTCCTGGCGTTAGGTAGTTATAATAGGCTCAACTGAATACTAATACACTTTACTTTTAGTCCTAATTTTTTTATCTATCTATCTATCTATCTATCTATCTATCTATCTATCTATCTATATATATATATATATATATATATATATATATATATATATATATATATATATATATATATATATATATATATATATATATATATGGTGTATTTCAGTCTAATTCTGGTCTATATTGTGTCTCATATGTTTTGGTGTCCTTACGTACGGATGTTTTGGGTCAATAGGTTTGACGTAACGTATCATCTAAGACTTTTCGTTCGAATGAAACTTTATCTACTCATTAGTATCTAACTTCTCCTCGCCATTCTGAAAGCGAAAAATATAGAAAATAATAACGTGAAATAAAGGCATGCAAATAAACTGTTAAAAGACATGCTGGTTAATTATAATCTCACGGTAACTTCCCCATTCTAAGTCCTACCACAATTACACATCTATTCTTAGTGAAGATTCTTATTCAAAGATCACCTTAAAAAAAAATAAGCAAATCAGATAATGATTTAATCTTGATTACAATGGTCTCGTTTGTCATCAGTAGCCGCGAACATGAGTAAAGAGTTTCTCTATCTGTTTATCTCAAGCATGACATCATCGATCATCACTATCACGATCTGTTTAATGTTTAAATGAAACATGATGCTATCATAGCTATATAGGTAAGATAAGGGATTTGAGTAGATGAGAAAGATAACAGGGGATTATTTCAGGTATGCGAGATCACACAAAATCGCAGGCGCTGCGTTGGACTGTATGACTTATGTTCTAATTTCCTTTGTTTTGCTCAGCAATAATTCAAAACGGTGTGCATGTCCTTTCTTTTTCCTAAACGGTGATACTGACGGCTAAGGATTCTTTTTGAGTTATTACCCTATTAGTTTTGGTTTTACAAAACCATTGTTCTAAAACTGAGAATGTTTGGTTACTTCAGGGAAAAACGATTAGGGAAATGATGCAAAAATATTTCGACATATAAACTCCAAACTGTTTGAGTTTGTGTTATAATTTTCATCATGTTCGACTTGAAGGTATGAAATCCGTCCAGAATTCTCGTTAAGAAGAGAAACCCCATTAAACTGTTAGTATTCTTGTTTTCCGAAATTTTTATGATAGTTTTATGTTTGGAAAACTAAACAGGGAACCGTTAAAGGGAACAGTTTTTAATATTTTACTTTAAAGTCCGTCTTTGCCTAATAATTCAGTCTATTACTTGGCACCTTCCTTAAGCTCTACGAAATAAATCAGTAGGTACATATAATGTCTAAACTTTCGGAATTAACTGATACAAAAGTGGTCCATATAGAAGTATGCATGCATTTAGGAGAGGCAAAACGGCGTGTTTGCGGACTTCCCGAACCCACGACCACCGCCATACATTTAGAAGAATCATGATTTGTGATTTTACCTCCGGGTAAAATGGACCGAGGTGCCACAATTTAGGGTGTTTATGGAGCTGTCTCCCCCAGGGTGTTCTGGAATGTGATTTCTGTGAGCCTAAATAAGCTACCAGGTCCTCTTAATAACTTTAGTGGAAACTTGCTAATTAGAGTTACAGTGTTTTTTTTCTATAATGACATACAAATTATGGATACTGAGAATGTATTGTCCAGCAAACAGTAACATGCTTTTTATGAGATTTAAAAAATCTCCGGGTTCTCTCGTAGGTTTAAATTATGTTGTGAACTGACAGACTAAAAACTGACATCCAATTAAATGTCCTCTGTATACTGAATATGAACGATAGTTTTGGGCCTCATAACTCCTGTGAGTTTAAAACAATTGAATGGTAAACAACAACCTTGAATTCAAGCTCTTTGCAGGGAAGTAATTCATGTATTAATAGTGGAGAACGTATTCTACTTGAAATCTTGGTTTCATGAATTTATTTTTTTTTTTAGTAAATAGTGGGATTTAGGCAATGTAAAATTTGAAAGTTTAAAATATTTCTCCTTGGATTTCTTGATAATTTTTAGATTTTCCTTTTTGTTAAAACTGCATCATGTCCCCTCAAGGAAAATAAAACTTTAAAAACGTGGAAACAGTCGTTTATTTTTCTTCGAATAATTTCTTCAACTTCCAAGAAAAATGAAGGAAACAGGGAACGATTCATCAAAAAAAAAAAAAAATCATAAAGACGTACATATACTCGAAACGCACCACCAAAAATGAAAGTCTGATATTAGATAAGATAGCCATCCTGCTTGCCGAAGTAATTTACAAAGATATCAGTAAGAGTTACCGACATCACCTCTGCAATAAATAAACTACATTGGCAGCAGATGAACATGTCATGTCTGTCAGTTTCAATTCCCATCGTTGCTTGTCTGCGTAGAGGCATTCAGATGTTGTACTTTATTTGTAGCCATAAAAACAATCTATAATTTTATCACGTCGTCTATGAAATTAAAATGAAATTAATACTATTTTTTCACAGCATGGTTGTACAGAAGATTAGGTGATAACAGGAATGAGTGAACGAAGAACACTTTTGTTCCGCGAGTTCGTGGACCATATACTACTCCTAATTAAGACAAGTGACATTAGTAGAGAGTGACTTCTCGCCTATAAAAAAAAGAACCTTTGTCACAACTACTATAAAGAATTGGTGCAATGATAACTACGTGAACTCCAATCCGAAGACCACTTTTTTTTGCATTGTTGTCATCTCCAATTGTCAATTTTTGAAAAATTCAGCCTTCTGTTTTTTTAAGTCGAATATCGACGACTGTGCAGAATTCTTTGTCGTTCATCTACTTTACATTCCTATAACTTAAACTCTGACAGTAGAAATACTATTGCCAAAAGAGTTTGACATATTTAGCCTTTCTTCAGCCATAAATATTTGGTTTTTAGGCATTATATTTAACTTTAAAACTATAATTACAAAAGGAGTTTAATGTATATTACCATTATTTAGTCATTTTTTGGAAACTGGATTTTTAACTCTATTTAGTATCTCTTTGATATACTGATACTTTAACTAATGCCTAGTTCTTTAAATAGTTTTTCCATTTCTTTATCCTTTTTCTTCCGTCCTTTTCCTTCATTTATTCCTTCCGCCTTCTCTTTCTTTCTGTTTTTCTTCTCATTTGTGTCTAGCATCTTTTCGAGTAGTTTATCCTTCTTTTTATTTTTATTTTTCTTCTTTTTTGTATTTTTCTTGTTCCTTTTTTTATTTTTCTTATTCTTTTTGCGGTTCTTTTTATTGCCCTTCTTTTTCTTACCACGTTTCCTGTTTCTTTTCCTCTCCTTCAATTTCTTTTTCATTTTCCTCTTCATTTTCTTCCTCATCGCTTTCCTTATCTTTTTCCTTCTCTTTCTCCTTTCTCTTTCCGAAAGGTTACCTTTACCTCCGTTCTTCTTTCCCCTCTTTAACTTCTTCGTTATTCCATTATATATTTCATCTGTTCTCTCTGGTACCTCCGGTTTCTCCTTTCTCTTCAACTTACCAAGTTTTTTGATGACTACGTTTTTATTGTCATCGTTACTTCCAACCTTCTTTGTTATCTTCGTAATCGCGTCTCCGTTTTTCTTCTTTCTTTGCTTTGCTTTGCCAGCCATCCTCTTCTTCTTCCTCTTCCCCTTCCTGCGTCTCCGTTTAGATTTACGTCGTTTCCCTTTATTCCTTCTCCGCCTCTTACCGCCCCTCTTTTTGCCTCTCTTCCACGTGCTCTGGTTCTTAAAGATCTTCATGTTCTTCTTCCCCTTCTTTTTCGCCGTCCGTTTGACCTTAGATTCCCACATCTTTCTCGCCCGTCCAAGAAGTCTACGCAGCCTTCTCTTCTCGCCCTTGTCTACGAAGTAAGGATACAGGTCCTTCATGCGAAGCTTTACGGGAATTTTTCTGATGTTGATGTTGTGGGTCATCAGAAACTTCTGGAGCTTCCCTGACATCATGATCAGCCTCGCCACTAGCGGATTGCTTTTCCTTTTATTCTTTCCTCCTCCTTTCCTTCCGTTCTTCCTTCTCCTCCTCCTCCTCCTCCTCTTCTTCTTGTTCTTACTCTTCTTCCGTCTTTTGTTGTTCTTCCCTTTTCCTTTTTTCTTTTTTCTCAGTCTTCTTTTTTTCTTTGACTTCGCTTTGTTTTCTTTCTTTGCTCCTGCTTTCTTATCTGTACTAATTTTGGTATTTTTATTAGAAAACTGCTTTGAATTTTCTTTCAAACTTATGTCAATTTTATTCCCATTCGAGACTTGAAGAAGGTTACCCTTCTCTGAATTCTTATCAGCGAGAGAAGATAAGCCAGCCTTTTCCTTCTCGGTACTAATCGTTATAACATCCTGTGGACTCTCCTTCATGCCCTTCGAGTTGACATCTCTCTTCATTCTCAGTGACAGCTGATCCTCACCAACGTCAAAAGAGGACACCCCTTTGACTGCAGTCTCTGTTTCACCCTTCTTCGAGAAAGGCTCGCTAATACCATTCTTTCCAGGAATGTCGTTGTTTGCCGTTATTCCAGTAACAATGGCATCTCCCTCGACCTTCCAGTCAATCTCATCCAGGCCTCGAGAGAAGGTGTTCCAGAGATACGTCCAGTTTCTCGCTGTCATCTCAGGTAAGATCTGTGACATTCCATAGTTTTCCTCATTAACGTAATCGAGCATAGACTCGTCCTCACCGAGGTCTTCGTATTCTTTTTCGACTGGCCTCATTTGCAGCCCCTCCGTTGCATACTCATCGTCGTAATAATAATCACTACCGTAATCATCAGTGTAGTAATTGTCACCAGAATATTCGTCGTCATAGTAATAGTAGTTCTCAGAGTCGTCGCCACTTCCCGACCCATCTCCAGAAGACGTATAGTCATAATATTCATAGCTGTTTCCATCAAGGCTGTCTGTGTAATAATAATTACCACCACTTCCTGCATCTTCGTAGTAGTAATAGTAATCTCCTGCTCCCGCTCCGTCAGTAGTAGTCTCTCCACTATTACCACTGCCAGCGCTGTTATCAGTTCCATCCACGCCCCCACGAGGGCCGCTGGGTCGTCGTAATAGTAGTAATAATAATCGCCACTACTATTTGTGCTCCCTGGGTTCGAGCCGGTGCTTGCCGAGGGACAGACCTCGCGGAAGTAGAAGTACTGTCCCTCCTGAACGAAACAGCCTGCCGTTATCGCCGAAGGGACCTGAGTGTTTGGAATAAGGGTTTGCCAGTCGACAGGGACGTTCGTTAGTCCGGAAGCTAATTCTAGGGTAAAGAATCCTCCTCCCAGCTTGGGACTGCAGTCTCTTTGTTGCACTGTTGACAATTTGCTCACTCCCAAACTCTGCAAGATAATTAGTGAATACCCTTTACAATTTAAATATTAAACCGGAAGTAATATGCAAGCAATGATACTAAGAGCACAACTCAGTTTTAATTTCTATTAGAAAGTAAACAAAAAGCACTATACTCTGCCAGTGACACTCCTCTGCCCAATAATAATAATAATAATAATAATAATAATAATAATAATAATAATAATAATAATAATAGTAATAATAATAATAATAATAATAATAATAATAATAATAATAATAATAATAATAATAATAATAATAATAATAATAATAATAATAATCTCAATCCACATTCATTTCTAAATTAAAGTAACCTCTTGTTAGTAGAGCCAAAACTCACTCATCCACAGACTCACTGATCTTAAGGACTGACTCACCGATAAACAAAACAATAAACAAATAAATATGGCAAATGATAAATTTCACTTTGGCTCCAGTAGCCGAGATGTTGAGTCACAAGACATTAGAGCTTTCAAATAAGGCGTTTAAAATAGTAGTATCGTCACTAGCTGAAAATATTTATCAGTAAAATGCCCATGAGGTACAATTATTAATTCGAATTTTGCTAGGCAAGACCAGATGCTAATGTTAGATCTCTTGTTACCGAGTTCATATTGGTATTAGGAGAGAATTGAGAACCTTAATTATTTTAAAGAGAAAAAAAGCTTAGCATAAACCATTAGCAGATGGCAGTCTTACAAAAGTAAAATCATAATCAGCAGAAATATTTCAGCCGAGAGTTTTTATTACAAGACAAAATAAATAAAAAAAAAAGTACATGTTTATTAGAGGCCAACTATTCTGAATATATCCGGTGGAATATTCGGAAAATATGGAACTAGAGTAATTTATTATCAATAGAATTAGGAACAGTGATGGCTATTAGAAAGTCATTGGAACAGATAAGGAAATCATAAAGAGAAGGAAATAATCTAAACAGACGCAATCTGTGTCCGGGTGTGAGTCTGCGTAAGTGTTCACTAGCAGAGTTAAGCAATCTGACTTCCTTTTTACGAGTCACTCAGTGAATGTTGGTACATTTTCTTTGATAATAAACCATTTTCTTTCCAATAGAAGCATAAACTGGTGTAGCTAACATTTGTATAACTGTACGTTGCATAATTTACTCAAGTAAGGTCTGAAAAATCACATTTTCAAAAGGCCACCTAACTATTTCATTTTACAATTCATTATAACTCCCATGGATCTCCATATTATATCTTTTGTATTACTTATTATTCTAATTCGATTTTGACATTGCCTTGCTCGGATAATTTTGTTTTATCAATAAGATATTTATATTTGTTTCCACAGACGAAATGAAGTAATTGAAAACCTGAAATCTTAATATCATTAGTTACTGACTCGTTTTTCTTATAGTTTGGAATATTAAGAGCAGAATATATTTAACTACAGAGATACAATCCTACTTCCATAGGTGAAAGAGAGAGAGAGAGAGAGAGAGAGAGAGAGAGAGAGAGAGAGAGAGAGAGAGAGAGAGAGAGAGAGAGAGTTGGAGAGTTGGGAGAATTTGACTGGCAGATAATTTAATAATACATGGCTAACTTTCTAAAGAGGAAATGTTAACGAAGAGTCAATAAGTGGAATTTACTGTCAGGGTGAAAATTCCTGCTCAGACATGCACACTTGTTTATCCATATACATGTATGCATGTGTGTGTGTCTTTATACACACACACACACACACACACACACACACACACACACACACATATATATATATATATATATATATATATATATATATATATATATATATATATATATATATATATATATATATATATATATATATATATACTCACCATTAAATCCTGGCGGATAAGGGTAAGGCTCTCGATAGGAAGGGTGGTGGTGCGAGACAGGATCATTCCCGACTCCAGGTGTCCAAACATCTGGTTTTTACAGGCCCACACGACAGCCCAGGTTTTGTAGTCCGTCCCAATCACTTCGTAGGATATGTCGCTGTACAGTGCTGAAATAGGAAAATGGGGGATCTCTTTAATAATCTTCCTCTTCTAAGTTTGCATGGATGTTTGTATGTTTTCCAATGCCAAGATCAGGTAGGTGAGCAGACTTTCGTTGCATGAGGCAAATGTCTTCGAAGAGAGAGAGAGAGAGAGAGAGAGAGAGAGAGAGAGAGAGAGAGAGAGAGAGAGAGAGAGTAAAATCTTACGGCTTGTGTATGTTGGGTTTGTATGTTTAAACAAACCCCGATATTATGAATGGATAAAACATTGTCTTGAAATAACTTCAAAACTTACCAAAAAGGTGTTGAAGGTGGTACTGTTCTTGTACAGAAAAAAGTAACTTTTAACGGCTATTTTTATTCTTCTGTTATATGTAGAAAATAAGGAATTACTGGTCGTCATGAGGAAAAGACGTGACAGAATAATATGTATTCCTCCATAAAACACTAGTTGCAAATTATCCACCTAATGTATCATCTAATGGAAAAAAAATAATTCATTAATCTTAGACTCATACGTCTGATTTAATCTCGAGTCGCTCTTTTATCAGTCAATACGAAAACACCCAAGAGCCATGGAGTCTGGACTCAGCGGAGCTTGGACCCAGAAGTTAGAAAACGCTTACAAGAGGGCATTCTGACGACCATGCTGGCAGGCTTCTGTGGATTTGGGTAGACCTGGGCCTCGTAGTGGAGGTTGTGAACGATACCGGCTGCCAGGAGAGAATAGAGTTGCTTGTTCACAGTGAAAGCGAAGCTGCCGCTCTTGTCCTTGATCGAGATTGAGTGACATCTGGCTGCTGTGTTAGAGGACTGTATGACGTACCATGTGCCTAGAAACTAGGGAAAAGAAAGTAAAGAGAGTAGATTGCAGAAAGACATATGGAGTTGCAAATATTATCATGTTTAATGCTCTGATGATGGTTGTGATATTGAAGGCTGCATTTTGATAATAAATCCAATCTTCGCGGCCATTAGTTTCTCATTGTTATTTCACAAGCCCTCCCTAATTTTTGCATCGATGACTGTAATAATTTTTTTCAAGAATTCAGGTGAACTTTCAACATTTACTACCAAATATCTCATTGTAATCAGATGTAAAGATAAAATCAATATGACAGTCCAAAGTTAGGTACTTCTTTGCAGGTTTTATTAATTATAGGATTAATGCAAAGGCTTTCCCAGATAATTGAGCAAAACCTCAAAATAATATAAAAAATAGTTAAGGAAAATTTTTTCACTATAACAGCAAGTTAGCAACATGCTATTCGCTCTCCTGTCTTGCATGACCTGACGCACACTTCGCTCCGATCATGAAAACTTTTAGTCATTCTCGAAAACTTTCCTTCTGTTTCATAAATTCTTTCTCCCTTCCACGTTCAGTTATAAGGTTTTCCTACTTCTCGTTATATGCACACATTTACCTGCCCGCTCTTTATCATCATATGTGACCTAGAACCTTATCATTTAAAAATTACACCTGACCATTAGTTACGCAAAGGCATGCATAGACGCTCCGAGTGGTGTCGCATAGTTATTTCACAACAAACACATGCTCTATATACACTATTTCTTATCGAAACTGAAACCGTCCCTGTCCCAACAATCCCTGTATCGTCTGATTTTTTAGAGGACTTTTTTAGAGGACTTAAAAGAAAATTAAATAAAGATAATCCAATTCACCTCTGATATACATATACAGTACAATCAATCAATCAATCAATATATATATATATATATATATATATATATATATATATATATATATATATATATATATATATAAATAAATACACACACACATTATATATACATCTACATATATGTATGTATGTATATATATACATTATATACTTATATATAGGCCTACATATATTTATATCTTTATATATATGTACGTTTTCCATGTATGTACACTTCTATAATAATACTAGATCTTATATTTCCTTTGAGTGCATCTTAGCATAAAATCTTTGATTTTACCAAGGAAAAGCTATTCGGTTTTTCTTTTATGTATTTCGTATCAAAACTATTTCTTCCCGTTTGTCATTCATGAGAGCAAAAATTTTACTTACTAAGCTTATTTCCAGTCAAACTCATTTTAGTATTTTTTTGGTTTTAATGTATTCTTAGAATCAGACCGGATAATGCGTTTTAGTTTTGTTGTATATCTCTTTATACAGTGAGGTTCATTAATTTACAGTATTCCGTTTCTGGCTTTAATGAATTTTTAGAATCAGGCCGGATAATGCTTTTTTAGTATTATTGTATATCTCTGTATAACAAACCATGCGTTTCTTTAATTTATAGTAATCTGTGTGAGAAGTCTCTCAAGTCTCATCCACTCTCTGTCCCGACACCAGAGGTGAACATCCAAAACATAAATGGAGTGGCGTTTTGTTTAATATGACATATCTTTTAATTTGATGAACGAATCTCACCTGGCCGATGTCGAAGTTCTTCACAGTCTCGCTTATGGAACGGCACTCCCCTGTCTTGAAAACGAAAGCAGACGATGGATATCCGTTCAAGATGACCAAGAGAATCAGCAGCCTAACCGACAACTTCTTCCGAGTAGAGAGGCGTTCTTCAGGGTGATCCATTTTCGCAAGAATGTTCGTTGATTTGTCTTCAGACTCACATTTTCCTTATGTGGACGACGGTGTCATTCTCAAGGCGGCGCACCCACACAACTAGCGTCCACCAGTACTGCAGCCAGACTAAATCATGCTTCCATATGGGATCTGCGGTGATATCGCGTCGAAAGCGAAAGGAATCACCCATATTTTCAGTGACCTCGTCCCGACCTCACTCTGGGAGGGCGTGGAGATTGCCCTCATGCATTTCCGGCGGTAATGTTACGGCATGTTTCACCAAAAAGAATAGGTGGGGATTGCCGCTCGAGTCCAACGGATATTCCGGTGCCACAAATGAATGAGAGAGAGAGAGAGAGAGAGAGAGAGAGAGAGAGAGAGAGAGAGAGAGAGAGAGAGAGAGAAATTATAAATGAACAAAAAGGATCACATGAAAGTTTGACAGTACTCAGTAGTTCTTTCGTGACGCTTAGTGCTAATATGAAGTTGAAAAACATTGTTGAATGAAAACAAAAGTAGGTTATAAAAAAAAAAAAAACAGATAACGCACGCAACTGCATCCGCTCTTAAAGTGTGTCAGGTGCATTATGCTAAAGGCCTCGAAGGTCTTCTGATCTTGAAAGCAAAGGTCGGAGGAATGAATACCCAAATGCCCCAGCGTAACTAAGACTCAGGCGCAAGGAAATTGCGGATAAAAGTAACCGGAAGAAATGCATCACAACGACGGACAAAATTGAAAGAGCGAAGGTTACAGGAAGGAAAAACGGAAGAAGGGACCATACAGTGCATGTGTCCAAGTCTAAAAGGTGTTCGCGGGTCAGTGTGTTATATTCGATGGCGGATTCTCTAATGCAACAATGGGCGATGTTTAAGGTGAGGTTTCTCTTATCTTTGTCTGTGCGCTACGTTATCTTATTACTTCCAGTAACAATTGCTTCAGAGAAATGTCTCTACTCCTCAGAAAAATAAAAAACATTCGTTTTTAATTCAGGCAATATAACTAAAGTAGATATTGCTTCACTGAAGGCCAATGGCAAGTTCTTCCTAGATGTTTTAAAATTTTGAATAACCCCCAGACATAACACTTATAAGGAAAGGAAGCAGCCACTATGAAGGAATTGTCCACATGAAATTTTGTAAAGGTACGAAAGTAGTTTGACACGTTTTAAAATTTACATTTTTCTTATAATAAGGATTTTGTTAGTTCTCAAATGAACAAACTTGACGAAGTTGATGGTGCAACATAAGCAAAGGGAGAGGAAGAAATCGTCAAACGCCTTGCTATGGATTTGCTGACATCACGAATTAGATGAAGAAAGCCACAGACGTGATCCAAGGAAAAAAAATATCAACGCTAAAGCAGAAGAGAGAGTATTACTTTAACAAGCAGAACTACCTTTTTATTCAGTCTTCTCCAAAATGTAGTCTCTAAAGTAATCTTCGGTGAAAAAGCGCAAAGAGGTGCTTTAAAAGATAATTCAGTGCCGTCTTACTCACGAATCAGAATTATTTCGAATCAGAAGCGATTCGCTGGAAAAACTAATAACGAAAATGATGAAGATGATGACGGTAATATTAATGAATATCGTATGGTTTACGTAAGGTGAGTAAAATCCTAACTTGTGATACAAGTCAACGGCCTTCGCGCAGTGATTACGCACTTTTCGTAACAATTAAAAGTAATTCCGTCGTTCTTCTCTGGTCTCTAACAAAAGGAGGAAATAGTTTCGTCATAAATTCTCTGTACTTTTGTCTTTCCATCCGCATAGGATATGACAACCAAAACATGATTCTGATTCTGATTCTGATGAAAGGGCATGAAAGCGGAAGGGTCAAGTTTTCTCTGTAATTATAGATTTCTTTGTTTTTTTTCTGAAGGGGGGGCGGCGGGGCTCCCGGATTATATTTGTTGTTGAAAATAATAGTCATTACACAGGTCATGGACTTTCTGGTTAAGTATTACTTCCTCTTGTTTGCATTTCTTCTCTTCAATTACATATTTGACAGCGGAAATTGTGAATGCAAACTATGCACCAAATTTTGGTTGCTTTGTTTCTCTTAGAAAGTAAAAATGTTATAAAAAATAAGTCCCTTATAAAAATAAATAGATACCATTAGGTTAATGGCAAAACCACAGTGAGAGAGAGAGAGAGAGAGAGAGAGAGAGAGAGAGAGAGAGAGATGTGGGGTGTTACAGAAACTCTATGCGAAAAGGAGAAGTTATATATATTACAAAAAGGTGCAAGCAAAATGTTTTAAGGGTTTGTTAAAAACTCTCTTAAGTGAAATGATCATTCGAATAAAATGAAGAACATTTACTGAAAAGACGTTGAATATTATTTATTTTCCAGTGATTCCGATAACTGCGTTATCCTCATGTGCTCGAAAAATGACGGTGCTATCATAATATGATATCCACCGAGGTATTCGCGACCTGCCAAAAATTAGGATGCTATCTACCAAACAACCCAATTAAGTCCTATGGCAATTACTTCCTCAAACTATATACAAAACTATTTGATCACCCGTATATATATGTGTGTGTGTGTGTATACTAGCTGACCAACCCTTAGAAAATGGATGGTAGATATCATATTATATATAGCACTAAGATTACCCTACCATTTTAAATCATTTTAATTTACGTCAAGGAAATGATGCCCGGAAAAACGGCGGAGATGACTGATATGTAAATTCCGACAGTTATAGTCCACTCACCAATGGTAGTAGAACGGATGGGTTTAGCTGATGGTATTACCTAAATATCTTCCGACCGACTGATAGGTAAAACACGTCCACTCACCAGAACGGGCTGATGGTAAATATCTTCCGACCGACCAATTTCAGGTTAGCGCCAATTTCGTGACAGTTTGTCACTATTATTTCATCTGGGAAGCATCTCAGACGCTCTGATCAGAATATAAATAAATTATGTATAGGCTGATTCATTTCACTGTTAGACCCTTCAACGCTATTTGTAGGCCGTTATAAGTCCAAAAAAACGGTAAAAATCCTAAAACAATATTTCCATGTGATACAGACAATTTGGTATAGGCCTAGGCCAATGATGTCTTTTATGATATGTGTTACTTTAATGAAAGTAAACTTGATCAATTCGAGCAATAACATAATCATGAATCAAACAAAATCTTTCCCTTCTTGGAGGATCGGTTATTTATTGTTTTCGCATTGATAAAAGATAGAAATGAATAGATATCATTCTATTATATAACCATAAACAATCATTTTATTTTCCTAAATGATGGGAATACTATTCCTTATTATGTATGATTACATCAGCAAAATGTATGAATTGACGTGCTGTGTAGGATATGAACATTGGAAAGACAGAGCTACTGATTAGTAGTAAAGAAGGACATGAAGAAGTATACAGTCAAGTGGAAGATGATACAGTGCTAAAACAGAACGATGAGTTTAACTACTTGGGGCCAATAATAGCAGAGGAGGGAGGTACTGAGGAAGCAGTGAGACAGAGAGTGAAAGAAGCATGGCAAAATTGGAGGGAAGTAACTGGAGTTGTTTTAGACAAGAATGCCATTGAGGATCAAAATGAAAATTTATAAGACAGTTATCAGGTCTGTACTATTATATGGGACAGAAACTTGGGCACTTAAGAGGAAAGAGGAGGGACTGTTGGAAAGAACTGAGATGAGGATGGTGACATGGATTGCTGGAATATCACTACTGGAAAGGGGGAGAGTCAAGATATAAGAAGAATGTGTGGTATATGTACTGTAAAGGAGAAGACTAGGGAAGCTTGTCTGAGATAGTATGGCCATGTAATAAGAAGAGAGGAGGTGGAACCAATGAAGAGAGCCAAGAACATGCCAGTGATGGGGGGAGGAGTGTGGGGCGTCAGCAGATCAGATGGGTGGATGTGGTGAGGAGGGCTATGGGTGAGGTGGGACTGGGGGAAGAAGATGCAAGGAATTGAAATAGGTGGAGAAAGTTGATTCGAGCGGCCGACACTGCTATGCGGTGGGATTAATAAGGTCGAAAGGCGAAGAAGAAGAAGTAAGATGTGAGCACTTCGAGTTCCTCGAAGTGCAATAGTTGTCATTTCTTAATTTAACCCCTATTTGCATCTAATACCCTCCAAGTGCCTTTCAGAAAAGATTTCCAAATGTAATGATCTACATTCCTATAAAGTTTTAATCTAGAATTTTTAGTCACTATCCTCCAGGTAATCAGAACCAAGCAAAGTGAAAAGAAATTTATCTTTCGTATACAGTGAAGTTTTTTGCCAATTTGCACGATAATTAATTCCAACTGCTGGAGTGTCCAAGGTGATATTTCGATTATTCCAGCACAGCCAACAACTTGTTGTTCTTCCTGCCGGATGTTTCATGCAATAAATGACTTAGGATCGTGTGTAGGACCATTTTAACACTGTACACAAAAAGGGAATGTATTTATATACTTATTATATCATATAACATCTTCAAATATATGCATGAACAGGCGGCGCAAACGAATTGATTTCTGCTGGCTGAAATCGTTGCGTTAAGCCACAACTATGCATGCGCGGACTCAGCTTCGCTTACTAAGGAAAGAAATGATCGATTTAGGTTTTCAATGTAGATTTTAGTGAGGTAATAAACATTATATTAATTATTATCAAAATTCAAGTAAATTCTGATCAAATATTGATGTTTTAGGGGATTTATTGTTGTAGGTTAATCATACTTCTAGCAGCACCAGAAGAAAAGACAACACACATAAATGAGAATTTCATTTGTTTTGTCAGCGTTTGTATGTCTGTCACGGAGTAGGGGTTTGATTTTGAGTTAAAAACCTTTCTGAGGTGACATAGAGGCCGTGTGCAAAATTTTGTCTGTATCTGTCAAGCGGTTTGGATTTCTAAAAGCCAAACTAATATACAAACATTCACTTATATATACATATATATAAATATATATATATATATATATATATATATATATATATATATATATATATATATATATATATATATATATATATATATATATATATATATATATACAGTATATATATATATATATGCATGTATATATATATATATATATATATATATATATATATATATATATATATATCTTGATGATGAATAATATTCCCAAGACCTCATTCTTTATTCAGGTATAAAACCTCATCATCAGGCTGAAAAATCGACAAGGATTAGAATCAATGAAATTACAATAAAATAAATTGCCATAATAAATCTTCAGCAAAAATGCTAACCAAATATATAAAACGAACAGTAATTACAAACTAAAAGGGTGAGACGCAAAAAAACGAAAAATTAAAAACGAACTCAAACATAAAAATATAAAAATAAGGTGAAATGTAAACAAACTACCAATCACAAACTAAAATATTTAACGACCCAATTGTGTACCTACTATGAAATTACACGATAGCTAGTTGAATACCAGACGAGTTGTTGTTCAATTCCGGTTTCATTTTTTTTAATAAACAGCGACTCTGAAATCAAAAGGTCCAGTCTGTTTCAACAAAAAGACAGTACCAGAAAATCCAGGTCAGTGATAGGATGGTCCTGTGCTAAACCGTGTTCCCTAATGGCAGAAAAGGGTGGTTTGTAAAGAGGAAACCTAGTTCTAATAGAAAGACCTCTGTGTTCCAAAATTCTGTATCTGAGCCAGTGGGAACTGGATCCCACGTATCGCAGACCACACTGCGAACAAGTAAACGACACAGGAATTAAGGTCCACAGGCAGAGTAGGCTTCTCTTCAAAAGTGATCTTACAGTATTAAGGATTATTGAAAACAAACCCGAAACTAATTTGAGGGAAACAATGCTTAAGTATTTCTTGAAACTTTTTTCGGACCATATAGCTACTATGACCAAGGTAGGGCAATTTAATGTACTTTACATCCTTACTAGCAGTACTGTACACCGGTCTGGGGCAAAACTTTTCATTTAAAAAATTTTTCAGAACTTTGTAAAATACAAAAATGGGATATGAGTTTCCAGAAAAATAATTCAGGAGAAAGACCATATCTCAGTTTTTCACCAAAGTTGTATAAGATGAATTCAATACGCACTTTGATAAATAGAGCCTACAATGTTTGTTGTGATTTTAATTTTTTTCATCAAGATATGGTCTTTCTCCTGAATTATTTTCCTGAAAACTCATATCCCATTTTTGTATTTTACAAAGTTCTGAAAAATTTTTAAAATGAAAAGTTTTGTCCCAGACCGGTATACAGTACTGCTAGTAAAGATGTAAAATACATTAAATTGCCCTACCTTGGTCATAGTAGCTATATGGTCCGAAAAAAGTTGCAATAAATGCTTAAGCATTGTTTCCTTCAAATTAGTTTCCGGTTTGTTTTCAATAATCCTTTTACTGTAAGATCACTTTTGAAGGAGAAGCCTACTCTGCCTGTGGACCTTAATTCCTGTGTCGTTTACTTGTTCACTTGTTCGCAGTGTGGTCTGCGATACGTGGGATCCAGTTCCCGCTGGCTCAGACACAGAATTTTGGAACACAGAGGTCTTTCTATTAGAACTAGGTTTCCTCTTTCCAAACCACCCTTTTCTGCCATTAGGGAACACAGTTTAGAACAGGACCATCCTGTCACTGACCTGGATTTTCGGGTACTGTCTTTTTGTTGAAACAGACTGGACCTTTTGATTTCAGAATCGGTGTTTATTTAATAAAAGTGAAACCGGAATTGAACAACAACTCATCTGGTATTCAACAAGCTATCGTGTAATTTCATAGTAGGTACACAATTGGGTCGTTGAATATTTTAGTTTGTGATTGGTAGTTTGTTTACATTTCACCTTATTTTTATATTTTTATGTTTGTGTTCGTTTTTAATTTTTTCGTTTTTGCGTCTCACCCTTTTAGTTTGTAATTACTGTTCGTTTTATATATTTGGTTAATATTTTTGCTGAAGATTTATTATGGCAATTTATTTTATTGTAATTTCATTGATTCTAATCCTTGTCGGTTTTTCAGCCTGATGATGAGGTTTTATACCTCGAAAGCTTGTGTAATAAAGAATGTTCTTCCTGGTCTTGGCAATATTATTCATCATCAAGCTAAGATTTCCAAGTAGCAGCCCAACTAATGAGACGAGATATATATATATATATATATATATATATATATATATATATATATATATATATATATATATATATATATATATATATATATATATATATATATATATATACCTATATATTACCGTGCGTAATCCTATCAGTCAAAATGCTCCAATTTCTTTTATTATCCTACCAAAAACTGCAACAAAAATTGAAAATACTGGAGCAGGAATTAAACACTGAACATCATGCTAGAGAACTGCTTGCGAGTTCCTTTCCTGCCATAGAATCTACGCATCTCCCCTACGGCAGTACCGTAAATCACATCCGCCAACTCATGCCATAGAAATGTGTATAAACATCATCAATGTTTTCCTTTATTTTTCTTTGGACAATTAGTGATTTGTTTACGTTCTATAATGCCTTTCTTTTCATCGTTTTGTATGCTTACTTAAATGCTCTAACGTTACAGGTTTCCTGTCAGCATTATCAATGTCATGAACGGAATAAATGAGCATAATTCTTGATGCGATACAAAGCATGGTAATCTGCCTCCATGACCCTTGCACAAGCTAGAAAGCACGGTGGGTATTAGTGGCTATTACAGTAACTGATTATATACCTACTAATTTAAGGTTTATTCCATAACACAATACAGAGATGAATTCACCATGTCAGAACAACGTCATATCCGGTGTCCCATCCCAAGGTCATTCCCAAATGAGGTATAGCAGGTAGACTTCCAGTTCCTGTTTTGTGATGCAATCGGTCCGTTCAGAAATAGCCACTGGAACCTCCTTCAGCGCAGTCGGACCTACAGTAGTATGTTGACTGAGGCCTAGCCCAGTGGTCACAGCACTCAGTCTCCTTCGTCTGGGATAGATATAAATATCGCATTCTTGACGTAGGATTACCTCAAGCCAAGTTCTTTTACCAGTTCCTCTGCTACAGGAGTGATTGTTTATTCTAGAAAATTTGGCTGGGAGTTTGGTGTTTTTGGGGTTTGTATGGCCCCATGGCGGATGGCGATGGAGCAGGTGGAATTCTCAAGTGATTCTGATGTAAAGATGAGGCCGTAAAGTGATGCTTCGCTAGTGTAACTTAACATGACGCCGTGAGTATAGATGGTTGTTTATTTACTTTTTTGTTATGCACACTCGCAAACGCATTTGCTTGGTTTCCCGGACCCCCATGTGGCGCATTATCGCTTCACCTAATAACTAAGGTCTTTAGGATGTTTATGAGTACCGCTGCGTAAGATAAGGCTGCAAGTAAGACGCAAAGCTCTGGGTGCTCTGAAAATGGAAATCGCTGTGGCTAAATGTAGATAATATCATACCAAAATGCATATACGAAGGTTACAATTTATTTGACTCGGATCCATTGCACTGATCATTAAGGATTTCTCGCTTAACTGCCACGCTTTGGAATTTTCTCCTGCTTTTCTTTTCCTATGCGTTTGTACA
>NC_089768.1:20547500-20582500 GCF_040412425.1 Macrobrachium rosenbergii | reverse complement strand
TTGTACTCTGTTTTCCCTATCAAATTGCGGAAATGTGATTTTCAGATTAACAAAAAGACCTATAGTTCTTAAGTATTATAAGCGAGTTGGGTCATTTCCTTATAATAATAATAGTTATTTTCTTCGTTTATGTTATTCAACTCACGAACTCAATGTATACAAAAAAAATTTCTTACTGCGATATTATTAGCAATCTGAATACCACTATCCCATCTCCTCCCCTCCCCGCAACCTCCCTGGATGACTGACATCAACTGACTGTTTGCTTATTTCCAGTGGCAAAAGTCGTTCTAGTTATATAGTATACAACTCACTAACTGAATTTATACAGCATTTTTTTCTTGCTGTATAATATCAGCGACTGAATACCACTCTTCCTCCTCCCCCCCAACCTTACCCCCTTGGATGACTGATATTAACGGATTGCCTGCTTCTTTCCAGGGACTACACTCATTCTTGTTGTATGGTATATAACTCATTAATTAAGTTTATAAAATTTATACATAAGTGTTTCTTCCGATGGTATTATCAGTAATGAATACCATTCCTCCTCCTCCCCCACCCCCAACGCCCTGGACGACTGATATTAACGGATCGTCTGCTTCTTTCCAGAGACAACACTCATGGAGCATATCCGATGTGGATCACGTGGACGTAGAACCTGTGAAAGTCTACAGACCAAATTGGCAATCTGGTCATGGACCCTTACCTGGGATGGCCCACAAAGACCACCCTATTAATAAGAGAAACATTTACTTAGGAAACTGGAATCCACGGCGTTCTCGATTCCAGCTGGGTTCTCGATTCCAGCGATCCCTGCACCAAGAGGACGGTCCCTCTGAGAAGGAACTTGGAGAAAGCCTCCTTCCCGTTTGGGCTTCGCACCTCAGGTACAAAAAGGAAAGGCCGCCACACGAATCGCAATGGGGTTCCTCGGGCACTTTCGTCGACTATATAGTGCTGGGCGATGCTGGGGCGTCCTCGAGGGAGACGAGATCAGTCAAGGATGCTGGCAAGGGCGAGGATGGTAACGGAAACGATGCAGATGGAATCAAAGACGAGAATGAGGATGATGATGATGAATCGGATAGTGAACTTAGTAATGATGAAGCACATGACGATGGTAGTGGCAATGAATTTGATGAAGATGGTTATGACGACGATGATGTTGATGATGGTGATGATGATAATGATGACGACGACGACGACGATGATGATGATGATGAGGACTATGATGATGGTGACGATGCCGACGATGATGATGGTACAGAGGAAATAAGTGATGCTTTTAATGATGATAATACTGTGGGCAATGAACTCCCTGATAAAGATAATGTGAACGTTCAGAATTTGATGAGCAACGGCCTAACTGAAAATAATTATAAACTAAATAACAACGCTCCTCATAACATAGAAGGTGATGATAATGATTATAACAGCAACGACGACGTTGACGACCATGACAATCAAGAAAATGAAAGTAATGATGATTATAATGAATATGATGATGATGATGATGATGATGATGATGAAGACTATGGTAATGACAATGATGAAGATAAAAATGATTCTAACGACGATGATGATAGTTTGATAAACGAGGCTGACAATGATGATGATGATGATGATGATGATGATGATAATGATGATGATGACGACGAGGAATATGACTATGACGAAGATGACGAGGAAGAGCACAGCGACGTTCACCAAAAGGAAGCGGGAAGAGAAACGACCACAGACGCCGAGACCAAGAACACGAGCACCGCCGGTGGTCCTATTTTTGGCGGAATTCCAGACCCCCGGCCCCTACCTGAGGGGCACAGAATGCAGAGAAGCCTCCTCACAAGCTCGGAGACTCCCGCCACAGCAGCCTCCAGCAGGGAGGTCCTACACCGCGCGAGGAGACAAGCCGAAGGCTCCGCCTACTACGATTACTCGGGAGCTTACTATTCCGGGGATTATTCGGGTAGTTATCCGAATACCGACTACCAGTATGCCTCCGGAGACTATGCCAGCGGCGATTATGGCTCCGGTGTTTCAGGCTCCGGCGATGCTGGATCTGGGACGGGCCAACAGCAGACGGGGGGCTCGGGCGGAGGGGACACATCTTACCAATACGAATCAGGAGATGGCAGCGGCGTGAGTAGCACGGCCACAAGCGGTGGAGGCACCGTCACTACCGCCACTAAGCCAACGTCTGTCACTATAACTTCAAAGCCGGCGGGGATTACGACGCCAACGCCTACGAAATCAACTGGTGCAAGTGTTACTACCAAGGCACCTGTTTCTTCAGCATCCTCCTCTGTCACGATCTCTAGTTCTACGACCACCACGACCACAGCGGCGACGTCGTCGGGGATGCCAACTGCATCCTACCCGAGCATCAATGGCGGCATAGTGAACGTCCCCATCACGTTCCCGCCAGGATACACAACCCTCAGACCACCGACGACAGTTCCTTCGCGTCCTGGCGGGGGCGGCGGGTCAAATGTGGTAGGAGTGAACTCAGGTCTTCCTCCAGGAGGAATCCCGGCTGGGATAACCATCAAGACTGGACCAAATGGAGAAGTTTACTTAGAGGTAAGCTTCCCTGACATCTCTCTCTCTCTCTCTCTCTCTCTCTCTCTCTCTCTCTCTCTCTCTCTCTCTCTCATTTGATCACATCGTCAGCGTTGAAGAAGTAGGAACACATAGGTACAAATGTTGAAAACTAAACATTTTCAATAACCAATTTTTGTTTTTTCTCGTATTAGATTTTTATTTATTTATTTGTGCAAGGTAAGATTTCTGTCATTCGTTAAGTTTTCCTGAAACGGCTTTCAGGCTTCATTATTTGATTAGTACGGTTAGTGTTCTTTAAATCATTACCAGTGATTTTAAAAGTGTAAGGCAGAAACGCATTTATTGTACGATATCTCTGCCAGCGTTACCCAGAAGCCAATCAGTGATTTTTTTAAAGACTGACTCAATTAAAATATATTCAGTATATGGAATTGCTACTGAATATAAAACAAGAAGAAAAGCACGAAAAATCAAGCAAGTCCTAAAAACGATAAGATGAATATACTTAGATTTTCTTTAGTTTCCTGCCTTTAAATTTCACACTAAAACAAAGGAACCGGCTCCTTCTCAGAGTTATAAATGTGGACTCACTTCTGTATTTCGCGAGGACTTCCCTCAGTCTACTTCCTCCCCACTCATACTTTTCTGATGAATCAAACGTCCACATGTCTCCATCGTTTATACCCTATCATTTTCAGTTGTGTGCTCTCGAACCGCTCCTTTTGAATGAATGACCTATTTGCATTAGGATCCAGCGGTTTGATCAGGTGAAGTACCTCGATTGCATTGCCACTCCCTAATTCTCAGACCTTTCTGTCAACCAGTTAGTTATTCAACAGCTCTTTTTGAAAATCGCAAATTAACATGTTACCTCTACCTTTCTCAACCAGTTAGTTATTCAACAGTTCTTTTGAAAATCGCAAATTAACATGTTACCTCTCTGACCTTTCTGTCAACCAGTTAGTTATTCAACAGCTCTTTTTGAAAATCGCAAATTAACATGTTACCTCTCTGACCTTTCTGTCAACCAGTTAGTTATTCAACAGCTCTTTTTGAAAATCGCAAATTAACATGTTACCTCTATCATAAAGTTTATACAACAAAATTTGTTCCTAATGAAGCCTCAGTTTTATGAAAAGAAATTTAAGTCAGTGTTAGATGCATCCACTCGAAAATCTCGTTAAAACACACAGTGCTCTCCCTTTCACTGATTACTGTTACGTTGTTTTCAGATTCCTCGCGGCCTAAAATGGAGAGACATCAAGAACAGCATCAAGAACAAGGCTGCGCGGAAAATGTGGCGTCAAATTTTCAAATCCGCCAAGGCCCTTCAAAAGCAGCAAAAACAACGAGGCAACATCCCCATCACCGTCAATGCTGTCCAGGACCCGAACGCCTTCCAGCTGCCCTCTGATGTCAGTCTGCTGGCCGTCCAGAACGCCATTCCATCCATGAATGAGCGCGAACTAAAGAACTTGAGGAAGTAAGCTGATCGGCCTCAGAATCCAGGCCATGCGCAGTTTGTCCAATACACTTCTGAGGGTTTCAGGAGGCGGCGTGGCGGCAGCTCCTTCGGGAGTGACGGTGGTGACATCTTACGACGGATCGCAGCTGATCAACATTCCAGACTCCGTGAAATGGGGCTACGCCCAAGACACGCTTTCCTCGGAGACGGATAAGAACATCTGGAGGCAGATATTCGCCGCCCGGAGGGTCGGCAAACAAGCCAAGGATGCCAAGATGAACGAGATCAGGCAGAGTATCAGGGCTGTCAACGAACGACTCTTTTCAATGAACGCCTTGCAGAGAACCAGGAGACCAGGCAGGAGAGGGAGGAAAGGGAAGAGGAAAAACAATAAAGGGCTAAAACGAAAGAGGAAAAAGAAGAGAAAGAAAAATATCAAACTATTCCCTAAGAAGAAGAGAAATAGGAACATGAAGAATCTTGGAATTAACAAACTAGGCGCGAAAAAGAAAAAGGGTAAAAGAAAAAATAAAAATATAACAAATCTGAAAGGGAAAAAGGGCAAGAAAAAGAAAAAGAAGAAGAGGAACAAGGCTAAAAAGAACAAGAAGAAACACAAAAAGAGGAAGGCCAAGAAGAAAAAGAGGAAAAACAGTAAAAGAAAAAATGTATTAGGCATATTCACAGATTTAAGAGTATCCTCCCCGAGCAAAGTTGAAGGAGAAGGCAAGAATGTCAATAAGATTCGGAAGAAGGAAAAGAACAATAAAGCCAAAAAGAAAAAGAAAGTAAAGAGTAAAGAAAGGAAAAAGAAGAAAAAGGCACTGAAAAGGAAAAAGAAGAAAATGAAGAGGAAACAAGAGAGCAGTTTTCTTAGTCTGGATACCACAGCGACGAAGAAGACGAAGAAGAAGAAGAAGAAGAAGCAGAAGAAAAAGATGAAGAACCAGAAAAATAAGAATAATGAGATACAGTCCAATGGTATATTCGAATTAAGTAACAATTTCGGCGGCCAAAACCAGAATAATTTCCTTGACAGCTCAGCAAACAAGAAGAAAAAAAAGAATAAAAACAAAAATAAAAATAAAAACAAAAACAAGAAAAACAATATGAACAAAAACAAAAAGAATAATAACAGAGGAAAGAACAAGAACAAGAACAAGAAAAACAACAAAAATAACGTTGATTTCTGGCTCTAGTGGAAGTAAGAATTGATGATTGATCGACCAACAGCAAACTTAATTTTGAGTTGAGTTGGTCCAGTACTAAAAGGCATAGAGGACTTATTGCCGTTCTGAGAATTTTTATGTCGATACTCCCTTTCATTCGTTATTAGGAATTTTGATGGGAAAGGTGTGAACCATTATAAATTTACAGTATAAAACACACACACACACACACACACACATATATATATATATATATATACATATATATATATATATATATATATATATATATATATATATATATATATATATATATATATATATATATATATATATATATATATACCCCAAAAGCTCTTGGTACCTGTTGTTTCACTTTGAATTTTCCATTAGATTTTTCTTTTCATTTTGGTAGGATCATTCATGTTGTGTATACACGAGTACACGTACACACACACACATATATAAATATATATACATATACATATACATATACATACACATATATATATGTATGTATATATACAAATATATATGTTTACTTATATATATACATACACATATATACTGTATATATATGTGTGTGTATGTATATATACAAATATATATATTTACTTATATATACATATACATAATTCATCGACAGAACTAAAGCCATTATATCAAAATTGTGTAATGCATTAACACTGGAATTTAAGGCGGCAGCACGTATCGAATTATACTTATTTATTGTCATTTATGATGAAGGTTGTAGACTGAAACGTCAATCATAAGTAAAAGTCATTTATATAAAAAAAAAGTAGCTTCAGATAGGCATCGGTGTGCTTCTACTACACAAAGTCATCAACGATTGTTTATCACGTAATTCACATTTCATTGACGAGACCCCTCCGTTTAATTTCATTAATTTGAAGTGTGCCAAATGTATGCGTAAACTGGTTTGTCATTCTTCTTAGACAGAAAACTGTTCCTTCATTTAAAAAGTTTTTACATGATTCTCCAATTTTTTCTTCCAAAGGTAATTTTTCCATAAACATATTATTGACACTACTGATTTCCTTTGCCTTAATAACACACGCCTTTCCTTTATCGTAATTTTCACGAAAACTTGTAACTTTCGTCATATCTATATTTTTGCAAGAAATGCTAAACTGAGCAACAAAGCAAAAAGTCAACAAAAATTATAATCATATAATTTTCATTGTCAGCTGACTAAGCAATGCTCTTTTGGGAGAAAAGAATTAGGAGGATAATTTCATGACAAATTAATCATCAAAAGAAAAAGGGACAAAAATTTGCTGTTTCTTTGTTTTAAAATTGTTTGCATTACATGTTCATCTTTGAATATTTTTTATACAAATATACGTTTTCCCAATATTACAGTGTCCTTTGTATTTATCATACCTGACCATCACTTGGGGAGAGAGAGAGAGAGAGAGAGAGAGAGAGAGAGAGAGAGAGAGAGAGAGAGAGAATATGACAATTCCCCTCTTTTTAATGACGCCCTGTTAACCGATCCCTAATGAAAGATTAATGGCATTTAAAATAAATATTTTGTTTAATTTTTCTTTCAGCTGTATGCTCCTTATTCTTCCACTTCTTCCTCACTTATTTCTTTAGCCTGTCACCTGATCCTATTTTTCTTGTGACATTTATTGCATGGCTTTGATTACTGCCTATGCGAAGAAAACTACAGCACATAAGATTAGCATATACAAAAACAAAAAGCCTTGAATGGGAATCTAATGTAGTTCAGTATCGTGGAAGATAGAAGCTTTCTTAGTAGCTGTCTACTAGCTCCGGATTCATTACTTTTTTCCAGAACTAATTAGCATTTGATCTACTTGTAATGAGTAAAGTCCTTATATAAGAATCTACATTAATGGACTGTTTCTTATTTCCAGAGGGACTTTGTTGAGACACTACATTTCTTTCAAAACTGAGAGCTGACTGATAGTTATTGGGGTATATGCTCCTTGTTACAGTTAAGTGCCGAATTTCTGTCTCCATTATTGTCCTTTAAACAATTGTCCCTTCTATTTTGGTGTAGTGCCACTCACCAGAGTATCCAGAAAAAAATATATATATATATATATAAATATATATTTATATATTTATATATATAAATATATATATATATATATATATATATATATATATATATATATATATATATATATATATGTGTGTGTGTGTGTGTGTGTGTGTGTATATATATATTCTCTCTCTCAATTTTGTTATTATTTCTATAATAGATTTTAATTTTTTTCCCATTTTTATACTTCTTATTGATGTTATTATATAAATCTTCAGTATTATTTTTTTTTATTTTTCATGGGGGTACGTGCCTAGGTGCCCCATCCCTATATCCGCAAGTAGCTCTACTTCTCATTCACTTGTATGTAATGAAATAGTGTCATGCCTTTCTTCTGCCTGACCCAGAGGTAATACCCGCTATTTCTTCGTCTTCAAATACTTGATATAAAGTTGTGACATTAGAAAAAGTAATTCGACCAAAGTCAGCGATGTATGGCATTACCCAGTAGTCGATGATTTGAAGACAACAGTTGTAAGCTCATCTAGAATCTTATATGAGATAGACCTGAAGAATGTAATGAAGAATCTGTAACTCCCTACCGTCCTTTGCCCCTTGTAATTACGAGTAGTATTGACCCTGCATAAGTAAGGAACCAACCGCATATACATATTTACATGTTACGGCATGGAACTGTAAATTCCCCATAAGTAACACTTCAACAAAACTTCCTCTGTTAACGGCAGCAGTTATCTCCAAAATGTGACGTATTTCTTTTTATTTTCAAAATATGCAACACGTATTTCAAGTCTTCACTGAACAGTGTTCAAAACATGACAGTCGTAACCAATTTGCAGTCAGAAACTGTTTTGCCATAGAACGGGGAGAGGGCTGGTTGCTGCAAATATAAGTCCCCCTAACAAACGATAAGTTTTCTTTTATGGAAATCTCAAATAGAAAACTTCTTCAATGCTTACATGATAAACACAAGTAAATATCATGGCTTACACCTTTTTCAAGATGTTTAATGTTTAGTTATGTATTTCGTTTTGTTCATGGGCATATTCATGTATTAGGAATTTTTTTCACTGTAATGATACAATGAATATGCCCATGAACAAAACGAAATATATTGACTTCAATGACGGTACGAATATATCCCTACGGTCGATGATGGTACGTAAGAGAGGGCCAAGATTGTAAGTCTCTTATATTACAGTCAAAACTGACTGTAAAGTGAGAGAAATTCCGGACTGCTGGGCCTGTGAAATGGCGGTAATATAAGAGAACCCTAGACTATATGGGGGGCGCCAATAACTCTCTCTCTCTCTCTCTCTCTCTCTCTCTCTCTCTCTCTCTCTCTCTCTCTCTCTCTCTCTCTCTCTCTCTCTCTCTCTCTCTGTGCAGGCTCATTCCCCTTTGGAGCCTTCTTGGGTTTATAATCAGTTGACTCTCCATATAGGCTTTAAGCAGAAGATTTAGGGAAGAAAGAAAAGAACACAAGTCTGAACTAAAGGCTATGCACATACAAATATACTTTGCGTTTTATTCAGAAAGATACCAATTTATCGGCACTGCGTGATATCTATTACAGTTTAAACTAGAAGTAGTTGGAGCTAAGCTAGGTCACGCAGTAAATTATGTTCAATACTCCTCTTGAAGGCTTTTACTCTTTTGCCACTTAAAAAAAAAAAAAAGCAGTTCATACTCTGGTTTTATAGAACTACATTTCTGTTGGTTTGTTACAGCCCGGAGGTCCATACCAGGCTTTCTACTTATTTACACATCTTTCAACAAGACCCCGCGCTAGTGTATGATTGATTCAGCCTAAAACAACCTTCTAGATGAAATATGCTCCCCTGACAAGCTCTATTAATACTGATAGTCTAATTAGCTACCATTGCATGTCATAAAATAAAATAATTTCCATAATTAATCTTCGGAGCAAAAGGGGAAAGGTGAGACGGGAAAAGTTTTTTTTTCTTTTTGTGCCTCGATCATTACATTTCCACTGGATATTGGAAACATATCCACACGAAGCTTAAAGACGAGCAGTTATAAAAGTAAGAAGCTTACAGCCTATTAAATGTGTGCATTTTGTACCTCCAGTATTTCCGTTTCACGTGATAAACTCAAGGAAATGTTATGAAAAATAAATGTCTCGAAGATGGCGTCCAAGATTTCGGAATCCAGATTTAATACAAAAGTGAAGCAATCCCACTTGCTTTAGACACTAAAGGAAATTGCCATGACTTTTTTTTTTATATTTAACTACGCGCAATCGATGCTTTGCAAGCTCGTTTCCGTGATGTTACACGAGACTGAATGTGTCTGATTTAATTTTTGCCTCCACTTTTGGCTAATTGTGACACCGGCTGATATATATAAAGCGACCAGTTATTGGCAGGAAGATGCTAAAAGATGCCACTTTACCGTTTAATTTCTCATTTTATTTGTAAAATATAAGCAGAATCATATTAGATATTGTATGACGTTTATCTTTGCAATGAATTTAGAAATTATCAGAGATTTGTAAGGTTGTCTCTGGAAATAAAGATGATTAAAGAATAGTAACGTCATAACAAAAAAAAAAAACACCAGCTTGTAAACTTCCCAGGTTTCAACACTGCTCAGGCCAACAGAGGCACAACGGGATTTTGGAAAGGTGCCCAGGCCATTCCATCCTCTCCAGTGATCAAACCCGGTCTTTCCGGCTATAAGACGAGACTGCTGATCAGAACGAGAGAAATAAAGACAGAGAAATATATAGGAACAAAAATCATATTCCATGTTAATTGGATTTGTTAACCCAGTTGTTTCATCTCTAATCCAGACTTGTAATAATACAGGGAAATCGAGCTCTCTTAAAAAAAGTAATAACACTCAATTTTTGTTAATTAGTTCGTGCAACGATTATAGATATGTCTAACCCAGACCAATATCCTATGAGCCATTCGGGGAAATGAGTATATTATTAGTTTTGTTAATCAACTGTAAATGATTAAGTATATTACTTCTCTCATTAGAGACAAAAATTATCACATTGTAATACATCATCTTTGTTATTAAAGTGCGTGTGTCTATTTGACCAACCCAAAACTTACTTTATTAATGACTAGCGACGGGAAAATGTTAATTTAAAAAATCAGCTGATAAAAGGAGCAATAGGAGTAAAACCAAATATAGAAATAAAAATAAGAGTAAAAATATAAATAACATATAAAGCTTAGACTTACATATGAATCACGGCGTCAGAATCCACAACGAAAGAATAAAGCACTGTGGGACGAGCATCTCGCACTAACTCAAGAGCCTGGATAGCTCAAAGATCCTAGAGAAAGAATTCTATAAAAGCACAGAAGAATAGAAAATATTCGGCAAGAACTCTCCTAGGGTTGGGGATAAAACGTAGACCATCACTGTCTGTGAAGAAAATTGTAATTTTATATAGTTTTAGGATAAGGGTCCCTAGACATGGTTGACATATACACAGAGCACCATTCCAAAAATGGTAGGACGAAAGATCTGAAGTTTCTACCATTAAAGTCTTCATATTTATACATATTGAAAGCTTGGTACATAAACTCAATATTGTAGCAAGCGCAGAGAGTATATCTTTTTTAAGCGCCATGTAAAAGTATGCTTTAAGCCTAAGAGTATAGTCAGATATTAGGAGCAGTATTACTAAAGCACACTAGTCATTAATGGGTGGGTGCGGATACAAGCTCGGGTAATGATTGGAATTTTTCATTTTACCCAATGTGACGCCCTTGCGTTGCTGGCTACACGGCATACTAGTCTTCATCACGGCTCTGTCAAGACTTGTCATCAACTTGTCATCAGTAAAGACTAAACACAGCATACGCCCTCAGTCTTTTCAATAAAAGATAAGACTAAAAGCACCTAAAATTAACTCAGGTGGATAATCCTTCAGTAACTGACAAAACGACTGAAATTGTCTGCCGTATGCTCAAAAGATAGGGCAAGCTCAAAGTTGTTCTCTTTATGAGCAACGGATATAAAGAAAAATATGTCCTGTTTCATTACCTTGAAGAATCAGCCTTTCCGCAACTGGAAAAGTGAAAATAGGCCTAAAATTCTCACAATTTGCTGTTACTAACTTTTGGAACAAACACTATATTGCCGAAGTTACACAAATGTAAAAAAAAGAAAAAAAAAAGAAAGATATTAATGGGGTGAGAAGTGCTTACTTTAGAGCAAGCAAACTAGACAATTGTTCAAGGCTAACTCAGGTTGCCATCTGAATCTTCATTGACTAGACAGTTGAAGCTGAGAATTTTTATTGTCCCTGGAGAAGATTAGCAATTCTGTTGGGAAGTAGCTCCAGATCCTAAAAAGTCAGGAAAGTGTATGTATTCATAAAGCCACTTAGTGGCTCAGGTTGTTTTAAGTTGCACGGAAGTAACGAATAGGGTATTGGGTTAACAAGATTATAAACTGGTCTACCTGACGTGGCTGAATTGACTGTTTTTGTTTTAAGTTCTTCTTCTTCTTCTTCTTCTTCTTCTTCTTCTTCTTCTTCTTCTTCTTCTTATTATTATTATTATTATTATTATTATTATTATTATTATTATTATTATTATCAGTCTTTTTGTATAGATGATCATTCTTACCTATTTCATTATGTTTTTGATAATCTTTCAGCGGTCGTACCGGCCGTAATGAAGTTCCTACATATTTTTTTGAACTACTTTTATTAATAACACCTACCGAAGATTAATTATCGGGTCTTCGGGACCAAAGAGAGTTAATTAGATTAGACTAACTCTTTCGTTCTCAGTTTCCCTCATTTGAACATTGATTATTCACACGGTCATTATCTTTCCTTGAAGTTAGCGGATCATTACAATAGTAGATATCTCAGGGTAAAGTAGGGAGTATAATATTTTTATATATCGCTGCCGTACGATTTGTGTTTCTTAATTCAGCCACTACGATTTGTAAGTAATTAATGCACGAGGAGGGAAAATTTCTAAGCCAGTGCAACACTTAGCCAGTTAAACTTTGGGTACATTGTAAATTAAAACGGAGTTTTTTTCGTCCTCATTTGAACTATAATCTTTTGAAGTGAACTGCCCTTTTCTGGTTGATAGTTTGCTTATTTTTAGGAGTATCTTAATCTTTAAGAGTTTGTCGACTCATTATTTTGAGTCACCGATATCAGCTCCATCTTGCAGATGCAAGCACGAGTTGGTTACTAAGTTTTCCTTCAAGAATACATCTAGCTACGAGTACATCTTGTCAGGACACCTGAGATGAAGGCAGAAGAAGCTTTGTTTTAAATCATTAAAGACTCTTACACACAAATTGGCCTACGACTTTCTGTCGCAGCCAACAGTGAAAAGTTTGAATTCACTCTCCAAGAAATAAAAGTGAAATGTTTCGGTGAATCAGTTTCCATGAGTGAGGACTTAGATGACCTCCAAATACAAAGACTACTTAGGATTCAGGCTGTATGCGTAGAGCTTCATTGCAATCCAGTATGTACTGCAGTTACTTTATAAATTACCTGTTATAATTATCTGCGTTTCAGTTTTAAGGCTAATGTAAGGTTACTGCATATAGCATTTCCAAATTTAGCATAGTTTTTCTACTGAAGTAAAGAATGGACGTTATTCCCTGAAACGAACAAATAAAACTAGCCAGTAAAGAATATATTCCCACTGGAGCGGTATCATAGAGAAGGATATCCAGTAATCTGATACTTCCTGAAAGTGGAACAAAGGGTAATGAGATAATCATTCTCTAAAAGGGAATAATGTAAGAAATAGTAAATATAATCTGCAAGATTATCTGACGAATAAAGACCCTTTATACAGCTTTCCTTCCAGAAGGGAAAAAATAATATAGTTATTTTTCTCCACTTTCGTTGACTTTGGAACTTTACTAATGTCCTCACTTTGACTATTGTCATATTTCCTAGAATTAATTACAATTCATATTCAAACGTTTGCGTTTTCCTCCTTACTGCCCCTCCTTAGCAGTTTCGACGCCAGGTTTATACACAAAATCAATCATTCAATCAATCTCACAGTTGCTACTCAGTTGCCTAAAACAAAGACTTGATTGGAAAGAACTGTAAAGGTAAAAATGAAAAATCAAACAAAACACACAATGTCTGTTATTCTCCAAGAATACTGATTGAATTATTTTTTTTTATTGTACTACATCATTATTTACTTCTCTTTATAGAGCTACAAGTTTTTTGAAGTATATAATTCATAGATCACATTATCAGGCACAAAATAGACCTGAACATTTCACATGCTTCACAAAACATTACTTATTTCCCACAATAATACCAATAACCCTTTCATTTGAAAAGGTATATCACCAGACACATATACGTTCAGATGAAAGTAAATGGGGATTAATAATACACACACGTGCATATACGTACACATATCCGATTTATATATATATATATATATATGTATCATGAATGAATTTTTTTTACTCTGCAGAAATATCGACCAAGAGTTCATATTTCAAAGACTTGTTTTCAAAGAGCGAAGACCTAATTCAGAATACTGATTAAGAGACCATTTGTTTCATTAATTAGTGTCAATCATATTCTGATTAGTTTCCGTGACAAACCATTTTATTTCGTGACTCAAAATGTCTACGTATATGTGAATGTCAGTATGCACTGACATTACTCAGCCCATGTGTACAACATATAGTGTGTATGTGTATGCACATAATATATAGCATTCACAACTTCCGTCGTCAGATACTAATACTCCTAGACATAAATAGTTTATAATTAACTGCCCTCGTTTATATTCCCATCAAAGCAGCGTATTGTCCACATACGCTTAAGGAGTCAACATGTATATTCCGATTAAATCCAAGTATCATTTCATGATATAGTGGCATTATGATATGTGTTATCAATGAGAATCAAAATTATATCAAAATAAATCCTCTGGGTTCTCGAGCTGAATCAGTAATATTCCCTTTTTTATTTTATTTATTTATTTATTTTTAGTTGTTTCGACCCTCTGAATCCCGATTTATGGAAAATGGAAACGGACAACGAGAAGACGTGTCTCAGTCACGACATATATCAACATACAACACGCATCTACGGGGAGGAGTCTATCACTGGAATGGCCCTTTTTTTTTTTTTTTTTTTTAACAGGTGGTCTGTCTGCTCCGTTCTAGAGCCTCCGTGACTGGTTGGCGTCCAATGCCTGATTCAAATTTACCAGGGAAATTTGGCAGAGGTCGCTACGCTAATCCTTTGGCATTTTGTGACGGACACCAACCATCTATTTCCTCTGGAACATTTGAATTTACCACAAAGTTTCAGTCACTTCCACTGAACGCGAAGGTTCCTATATGGAAGCAAGTTGATCCAGGTACCAAAAGGAGTTTCTTAGGCTTACTCCACTCTCCAAAGTCAAATGGTAAAAATTTTGGTCAAAGGTTCGCTAAAATTTCTTTATTGCATTGCATTTCTAGTGATTGTTTATTTCAACTAACATCGTTGATTTTGCATTGAATTTCTCTCAAAGTGGAAGGCAGAAACATAACTAGTGTTAGCATGAATCCAAGACCTAGAAACCATTCTAAGATGGTCAAAATTGGTTACTTTCATCAGTTTTTTGTCACTTCTTCCTTTTATAAATTCTTTTTGTACAACTACTTATTATGCTTACTTTATGTCTTACAATAACAAACCGTACCTCTCCTCTTGACAACACCACTGAATGCACCACTAAGTGCTTTAGATACAATGAAACATTCACAGCTTCTGCTCTTGAGTTTAGCTACAAATTTGTACAAAGAACAAATAGATGCGAGAAGAAGACTCGGGCATCATCCATCAACCAATCCAGAAGCCTTTGGATACACAGCTATTCTTCGTCGGTGGTTGAACAACCGGAAAGCAATTTTGGTCTTAGGTTCTCAGCGAGATTCGAGGAACTGCCTGACGCAGGGGTCGTGGGTACAAGTGCCATCGTCGTCATACCGATCGGCGTTGCTGAGGAGGTTGAACGTGCCTCCAGCAGCGCTCAGGCAATCCAGGTTTCCGGAACACGCAGCTTCCAGCGATGAGGACAAGATGGCGTCACATTCATGGCCGGACACGCTGAGGCTGGAGCCCTGTTGGAAATAGCAAGTGGGTAAATGTTACTGTATAAATTGGACAATAGTCGTCTGTATATATATACATATATATATATATATATTATATATATACATGTGTGTATACATATATACATATATATACATACATATGTATATTGTATATATATATATATATGTATATATATATATATATATTATATATATATATAATTATATGTATGTCTGTGTCTATCAATATACCTCAATTTTTATTATGTCTAGAGCAGCCAAAAATCTCTCAGTTCACAAGTCACACTGCCGGATATTAAATAACAAATGAAATAATAATAAAAGACATACATGGTAACCGAAAAAATCATTACGTTCATGAGGTTAATAATCCGTTAATACAACCATTATTTTCATTCCACACTACAAATTGATTCCATGCGCCCATTAATTCAATGAAGATCCGGAGGGTCCTTTAGGAAATAATTGAAATGTAAAACACTCTGTGAATAGATCTATTCATCGAAAGTGTTCTGGGACGTCCAATTACAATATGCAATTAGTCGAAATTAATGAAAATTACAAAGCAATAAGCTTCAAACCTATATTGAATGTATTATTAGCGACGAGGATCCTGGAGAGAACGAGTGCCTTTGTGCATTTAAGGACACCCCTAATTGAAGAAAGTAGCTTATTTAATTATAAAGCACAATATAAGTGAGAGTTCGTTGTGGATATCAGAGCGGTAAGAGTTAAATTGTAGAACTATTATTATTATTATTATTATTATTATTATTATTATTATTATTATTATTATTATTATTATTTTAGGACTAAATTCTTACAGCCATTATCTCTGAAGACTGATACTTACACACATGTAGCAGACCTCGTGACGGAGGCAAGGCCCAAGGAAGGCTTGGTCCTGGTCCCCTACGATTTTGGTGACGTCCACGCAGTTCATGTAGACACGATCAAGAACTGGGCAGTCTAGGAAAGAGACGAAGGAGAAGGGTTAGGATATCCTGAATAGAAAGGGCCTTCCAAGGACTTACAATTATGTCGTTGTTGTTTTTGTAATCGTTCCCTCAGAAAAAATTAAAAAGATTACTGTGTGCGCCAAGTTTTTATCTAAATATTGCTTTCATTGTTGAGAAAGGGGAAATGTTTCCTTTGACTTCCTAATTACTCAAATATAAGGTGCAGAAAAAAAACTCGTTTTAACGAATGATAAAAAAACTTTATAACCGCAGCATCAGCAAAGAACAACAATAACAATTATATTTATTCTTGGTTAACGCAACTGAAACGAGTAGCCTTTCCATTACTGTTCCAGTTTAGAATAACATTCTAGCCTCATGATAACGTTGAAATGGGATATATGAGTATTTCGCAACAAAGAGAATAGGTGCTAGAGTTAATCTGATATCGCATCAAAGAGAAGTATGACGATTGAACTGAATTTGGAAAGAGAGATTTATTGTGTGACTGATTTTTCCTTACAAAGAAATGACAAATAAAAGGCAATTTGCCGGGATTCTAAAGATAGCAACCTTTCTTGCGACACTAACACAGCACATGACTGAAGTAAGATCAAACCAGTAAATTAATGTATATATATAAAGGAAGATTCCACACGGATACCACAGAACTGAACGCGTATATTTCAGTATTGTATGCATATAGCTAAATTTCAAATCAATAGTGATCGTTATTCTATAGTTTAACTTGTACGTGAAGCTGTCAAAAATGAACATAGATACTGTTTATATTGTCATTTTGTGGACATTTCAACAAGATGGTTCATACAACTATAATGTCCATAGATTTTTTTTCAGCCTTAAGTTAAGCAATTCATGTCAATAGGCAAATCTGACGTAATGTGTACATTACTTTCTCATTAAGTATGAAACCGCCTCTAGCCACAGCAATAAATTCACTTGTGATAAAGTAGTGAAATCAGTATTCTTTTACTGAACTCAGTCACGGTACAGCAATTCTAGCATAAATTTCTAAAATTCTGACCGTGAAGATTATTTTGTAAATGCAGCATCAGGAGATAAGCAGTTCAAAGATCAGTACTGAGGATTTCCGCAGACCTTCAGGAGGAGATGGATGGAACCCGTCTTGGAAAAAAAAATGGTCTCCTAGTTTCTATGGTTGATGAAGACAGAGGTTGGATAGCCTGTCAACTAACGGTTTATCCTTTAAAGATACTTCGTAGAAAATAGATGATTTTCAATTTCCACGCAGTAATTTACTTCTTTTCCTCGCTCTCCGTATTTTTCAAGCTATCTGTACCTATATTTCTCTGCCTGTTTCATAACAACAGCTATCATATCACAGTAAGAATAAACTGCATGCAAGGGGGCTCAATAAATAAAGCTGAAATTGAAGACATCTCAGATAGCAGTGTTGTTCCTGGAATTCGCCCAGTTCGATTTCGGTGACTCCCCGGAGGATGTGAAGGACCTCAAAGAATTATTCTCGTCCCAAATGTCTGTCCTGCGCCATTTCCCACAGGCCATCCTATTCCTTCCCTATTGTCTCTCAGCCGAAGTCTCTAAATTCTACCCCTCCGGAGGCTGCCTTTCCTCACCAGCCCACCCAGGTACTTCTTGCTCCAGTTTTCTTTCTTTCCAGTGCATATGGCCAATCCATTTCCATCTGAACGGTCTCCTATGGTTCAACGGGTTCTGATTCATCTACGTCTCCTATCCTTTCTGGGGTAACTCTGTCCTGCCACTTAATTCCTTTCCTTTTCAAGCTTTTATATTTCTATTTAAATTTTGCAATGACTCAGTTTTTTTATGGGAATGTGTACACAAAGATTACCTACTCTGAATATTTCATATTCCTTTTTAAAGTATTTTAAGCATCATAATTTTTCAGACGACCTTACAATTTTTTCTTTAGGCTGTACTTTTTCTTTCGTTTTTAAAGTGATAAAATTCTTTTTAAGTTTTTCATTGCGTTGTCAAAGGGGTGGTAGTTTTTAATGCCATTCACCTATCGCCATAGAAACTTTTAATTCGTGTACTGCTTTACCGTTTCTTGCGCTATAAATGAACTGACAAGAAATTTTATTTCCCAAAAGTCAACCTTTCTTTATTTCCCACATAGTTTTTCTGTTTTCTCCATGAACATTTTTTTCTATCTGTCATGCACTTTTATGTTGTTGTCCTTTTTACAGCTTTTTGTTATATTCCACATTACAATTATTTCTTTAGCTTACCCTCGCGTAGTTCATTTTTTTATGTTTTCCTAGCTCTAGTTTTTCCTATTACAGATTTTTTACTAGACACGGATGAACGACATTGTGCCCACAAGTTTAAGTTTATGCTCCTTTAAAACAGGTTCTTACCTTTAAAAAACGGCAGTTATCTGCTTATGTCTTCATTCTTTGCAAATATGTACAAATATATCTATGTATATATATATATATATATATATATATATATATATATATATATATATATATATATATATATATATATATATATATATATATATATATATATATATATATATATATATATATATATATATATATATGTACATATATATAAAATATATATATATATATATATATATATATATATATATATATATATATATATATATATATATATATATATTCTACGCATGTGTTTGAATAAATATGGGTAAATATAATAATTATCCTATATTCCTGTCGTGGAAAGCACGCCCAAAAGTGAGTTGCTTACCTTCCCTGGTATTCCCCAGGAAGATGGCAGGAAGAGCGTCCTGTTCTCTTCTCATCCTGCTGATCCTTCTGGCGTTGAGAGCGGATTTCTTATTCTTCTTCAGATCGTCGACTGTAGACCGTTTCCTCGACACTGCGGACAGCGCTGCGATTCCTGATGAAGAAGGACTCCTGCTGCTGCTGCTGCTGCTGGTGCTGCTGCTGCTGCTGCTGCTACTGCTACTTGTCGTACGTTTCCTGGCTACTCCGCTAAGGCCACTTGACTGCAAAAACAAACACGTTTGATTTGCAATGGATTCCGACGACTGCTCGGGAACTGAGCTATTTGGTTCCACATCTCCACACGCAGGTTATTTATCAGTTCAGATTTTATGATAGATTGGTATTTCGTGAATCACGTTTCTGTGTTTAACCAAATAAAACATAACCAGAGTGAAATGAATTTCAGTGATTTATCACTCATTGGTTTCCAAATATATTTGCTCTGAGTCACCATAAAAAAGGGGGTAAAATCACGGTCACTGTTGTGTTAAATTTAGCCATTGTTCGCGTGACATTTACTTCAAACAACAAATTCAGTTTCTATCGATGCTTCATTGTTCGGGGCCTCGCATGCTATCGCAGATTTGCCTGATTTAGTCTACTGAATCAAAGTGATCTCTACACTGATTATCCATATATCTTTCTTTATTATTTAACAATTGTGTGTGTGTGTGTGTGTGAGCTGGCGTGTGTGTGTTTGTGTTTGTGTTTGAGAGAGAGAGAGAGAGAGAGAGAGAGAGAGAGAGAGAGACAGACAGACAGACAGACAGACGGAGGGGAGAGTGATATACATATATGTGTGTGTTTATATATATATATATAAATATATATATATATATATATATATATATATATATATATATATATATATATATATATATATATATATATATATATATATGTATATATGTGTGTGTGTGTGTATATATGTATGAATTACTGTACCTAGGTTATAATCATCTGTACTTGATGAACACAAATACGCATCACATTACATGACAATAAATTTTCCCTCTTACCGACGCAGTTTCTTCGTTCTGGAGTTCTTCAAGGCGAGCTAGAGCCTCCCTCATTCTTTCTAGGGCGTCGAGACGCACCACAATGTTAGACAAGAGCTCCTCGTTGTTGCCGTTTCCTAGTTCTTCCTGGGCCTCAGCTGCCACTTCCTCTTCGGCTTCTATTGGGGAGAAAAAAAGAAGCAAAAAAAATAATTTATTACATATAATATTCTGCATAAATCTCCAATTTCAAAGACCAAGATCCGTTCGACCCGTGAGAGATCAAGGTGTGAAAACAGTTTCCCAGAGAGAAACATTTTCGATTTCCTTTCATATTAGAAAACAAATAACTTCTAATTGAATTATAAATAAGGAAATCAACTATACAGTTGACAAAAGAAGAAGGAATGTCATGTTTCTAAAATGAGAACGCCGTCAAAATAATGAACAGTTAAACAAGTAAGAGCAGAGTTCCAGCGTCGAGAGCATGTAGGAATAATGGAGAGTTACCTGAGGGGCCCAGTGGGTGAGGAATCATTAAATTTACTCTCAGTTTCAATACTCTTGTCGAGGAATAAAAAGTTCCAGCGCTATTATTAATATCATTATTACGCCAGGTATTTTGTCATACGGCTGTTCATCCGTTCACAACGACCAAGTTCATTATATCATCATCATTTATTTTCATCCTGAACTCTTGACGAGAAAGATACATAGGGGAGAGCTTTCGACTCCTTTCTTGCATCCCTGGGCATACTGGTTTCAGTTATGTAGGCAATACCTTTCTTTTTCTCTTCCCTATATATATATATATATATATATATATATATATATATATATATATATATATATATATATATATATATATATATTTGTGTGTGTATGTATATAAAACACACACACATATATATACACATATATATGTGTATATATATGTATATATATCATCTGACAATTACACATTATCAGTACTTGTTGACGCTGGATACTTAACAGTAAACCTGTTATTCTCTTGATCGTTGCGTCGTTAGAAGCGATCTACAGACATTCATTCCGAATAAAACTTTTAATTCCCTTTAAAACCATTTTTGCTAACGCATTAATGATAGAGAATTAGAGTAATGATCACTACAATCTCTTTTAAGCTCAGTGCTTAATCCGTTCGTTTTTACATTCACAAATTGCTACATTTTTTTTTTTTCATGCTCAGAGATATGACCCAGTTTTGTATCCTTTAATTTGATTCACTTGCTATAAGTCTTTTGAGTCTTTTCATCGTATCTTTACTAATTAGTCTTGAGATAGATTATCTTTCACGTTTATCTTGAGTAATATTCTTCTGTATATTAGTCACTTTACCTGGTTTACGAATCCATCATTTATAAACTGAAAGTCATTCAACATATCTTTGGCACTTCAAATATTTTCATCATTCCACTTTGCACCCACAGATTCCCCATTAAAATCTCTGACACTTCAAAAGTGTTTATCATTGCACTATACACCAGTAATTTTCCCATTAAAATCCTGTCTGTACGATTCAAAAAGCAAAATAAACATGTCGCCTGAAACAGTCATCAATTCTTTCAAATAATATGAAAACTTAGTGATGTCATCTCACGTTAGTTATTCTACTTCTGTGATTCATTGTCTTATATTGGCTGTTATTCTTACGTTGCTTAAGTTATGTTTTGATTTCATTTATGTTTTCAAACATTATTTCTCTGGATATTAAAAAAATTTTCCCTTTTCCCAATTGTTTTTTAACTTCTAGAAATATATCTTCTAAATTCATATTTTATCGTTTCAGATGTAGCAGCCTGTACAAAGAGACTGCACAGTTTCGTTGTAGATTTTACTTACTTTTAGACATTGTTCTTTAGACATTTTTTAGACATTATCTTTCCACTGAATGCAAATCATCTTCTCGGTTAAGTCCATCAACATTCTCCTATCTCTTGTTCACCCTTTACTCTTTGGAACTCGATATTTTAACACTTTATTTATTCTGGTCATCTCTATTCTCTCTCATACTACCTTTTCAGTCATCTTACGGCATATCTCCATGTTTTCATCTCAAATGATTTTGTTTATTATCATCTCATGCCCAGTTCTACATTTTTTTTATTGCTGTGGCGTTTTGCAAGATTTGTGCATGTTTATGGTTATTTTAATCATCGTCTAACTATAAATTCTTATTTTCTTAAAATCTGCCAAATACAATTTCAGTTCATTATTTCCAATGAACAAATCCAAGCAACGTATAATTACTTTACTTTTTTTCACATTTTAAGTATTGTCCTCATTATACAAATCCTCATGTAATACTTTACCTATGTTTTCTGGTAATGTATTACTTTAACTGAATAATCTCTCTCTCTCTCTCTCTCTCTCTCTCTCTCTCTCTCTCTCTCTCTCTCTCTCTCTCTCTCTCTCTCTCTCTCTCTCTCATCTCGGGTTTTTCATTTCGTCCAGTTTTCTTCCTTAATCTCGATTTCTACCATTTATTTCTAAGTGCAACTGAATATTTCCTACCGAATTCATCATAACAGATTTATACCATTAATTGCTGCCTTATCTCTCTCTCTCTCTCTCTCTCTCTCTCTCTCTCTCTCTCTCTCTCTCTCTCATACACACAAACATACAAACACAAAACTACATCCAGAAATTATTTCCTAGAAAACATATCAAAGATTACATGAAAAAGTGTTAAAATAGAATTGAAAGTCATGAAGGCACGAAGGCTTCTCTAAATTATCCCCTACTCCTTAACCCCCCTCCCCATTAAGCTCAAAAGCAGCCTTTCAAGGAATCTCAGTAGTTAACACAATGTACCTGAAGCTCATTTGCAAGCTTACACACACACACACACGCACACACACAAACACACACTCACGCACACACACGAATACACACGCCACAAAGCACCGGCATTCACGTTCAGGTAAAAGGAGAATGTAAATGGGAGGAGGGTGGTCCTTTCTATTTGCTCTTCTGGCTGTGTAATTGTGGCGGGACCAGGAAGCCCCGATGGCGGTCTATTACCTTCGTCTTATGGATTTAGAAGCCAGCCAGCGTGAGGGGTCGGTGTCCCCGGCGCTGGGCTGTTCTTTAGTGTGGGATATCCTCCTCATTCCTTCCGCCGAATTAAGCCCGAATGCTCTTAATGAGATCCCGTTTTTCTCGTGTGACTTATGAGACGCGTTTCTCCTTTTTAGTTTTCTGTAAAAGAAAACTATTGTGACGGCTTTGTCCGTCCGTCCGCGCTTTTTCTGTCCGTCCTCAGATCTTAAAAGCTACTGAGGCTAGAGGGCTGCAAGTTGGTATGTTGATCGTCCACCCTCCAATCACCAAACATATCAAATTGCAGCCCTCTAGTCTCAGTAGTTTTTATTTTATTTAAGGTTAAAGTTAGTCATGATCGTGCGTCTGGCAACGCTACAGCACAGGCCACCATCGGGCCGTAGCTGAAAGTTTCATCGGCTGCGGCTCATATTGCATTATACGCTATATAGGAAACTCGAGTGCGCCGAAGAAACTTCGGCGCATTTTTTACTTGCTTTTTTTTTTTTTTTGCTTTGCTTTCGTCAGTGATTTGTTCCTGTCGTCATGCGTGACTTTCTCTTATTCTTTTGCTCTTTCTTCGTCCCTAGTTTCTCCACATATACTGTACTTCGTATGTTTTGCATTTCATGAAATTCTCGTCCTTCTTCGCTAATATTATGTTCATGATTCTTTGTTATTGTTTCCTGGAGAAGGTGTCGTATTAAATGTTATTTCATGTCCTTATGAAATCACCCAAGACATTCACGAAAAATTCTTAACAATGGAGAAAACTTGCAGGTTTCATTTTATTTAGACGTTACGTTAGACATGAAGTGCAAATTGATAAACTTCGTTATACTCGTTTTCAACCAAAATCAAAGATATCGCATCTACAGTTACAACTATAATTGCTAAAACAGCACAGTTACTGGAAATCTCTGTCACACGACCGTTATCCAAATAGCTGCAGAATGGGAGGAAGGACACAGGAAAAATCAAAATAAATTTTTTAAAATTAAAGAAAAATCTTTCTATAAGGATAATTCATCAAACAAAGAAATGAAAAGAAAGTATAGATCAAGTACCAAAAAACTGACAATTGGCAAAACTAAAATCATTGTATCGTATACGAATACCAGTGATGCTATTATGAAAAAAATATCCCGTCATAGATAATAACATTTTCAGTGATTGATCCTGACGATCTTATATTTATTATATACATACACACACACACACACACACACACACATATATATATATATATATATATATATATATATATATATATATATATATATATATGTATATATATATATATATATATATATATATATATATATATATATATATATATATATATATATATATATATATATATATATATATATATATATATATGTATATATATTGATGTATACTGATATCCATAGTGCTGCAATGGTTTGAAGATTAATTAGATTAGTGTAAAAAAGAATAGTAAAAGAACGCTAAACTGGATTTAGAATGAAAAAGGAGAATCGGCTTTTGTAAAAGCTTTTGTTTTGCAGGCATATTAAAACTATTTAGAAACGTACTGGAGCAATTCTTAAAATGCCGTCAGTGAAATCGCTCTATAGCAAAAATGTAAAGCTTATATTTCCCTTCACGATAATTCTCTTACCTGACAATTTAACATTTTATACAATAAATGTAAAAGACAGACTTTGCTTCTATAATTTTCTTGGCTAATATTTAGGCAAAAACATGAAGTGAATGTATATGCTCGCATAAAATAAAGACTAACCTCTCAGCTTTGATTGCATGTATTCCAACATGGCGGGATTTTCCAAAAATTCATCAAGTCCAGACGATCTCTTGTCAGCTTCAAACTGGGCGTAGGCCATTCTCTTCTTCTTCTGTCCAACAGATCGGGCGATGCTCTTGAAATATTCTCGGGTTAAGAAGTCATTTAAATCCTTGTTGCTGCTCCTCTTTTCCACGGGCTGATATTCCGATTCCAAAGCTTTCCTCTCCCAGGCGAAGTAGTCATTAAAGGCTCGTTTTCTGCGGTCACCGGTAAGCTTCCCAGTCTTCTGCCGGTGAGCTGAGACTTTTGACTCTGCTGCCACGTGGGTGGTTGTGGCGTTGGTTTTATGCACGCCCTTAGTGCTGACGGAAGTTGTATCCCTTTTCCTTCTAATCATGGGGTCTCTGAAGCTCAGGTCTTGTCCGCTGTGGTATCGACTGGCTGTCCCGGGGCTCAGAACGCTCTTCAGGAAGAGCAGTTGCTCTAGCTTTTCGGCTTCTGTAGGGTTCATGATGCGCTCGTCAAACATGGCCTTCTTTCTCTTGATGGAATCAATGGCGTCGTAGAACTGCTCGGTGGGACTCACGATCATTTTGGGAGGGCTCTTCCTCCCGACGCTGTGGAACTGGTTGAGGCCCTCGCTGTCGAAGGGACTGTCGTCTCGTTTCCCCATTTCGTACATGCGGCCGATGGTGTGGAGGTCGTAAGGAGAGTTGGCCAGGTTATAGACGGAGTCCTTCTTCTTGAGAGGCATGATGAAGGGCGACGGTATGACCTTCTTCTCGGGGACGTAGTCGTCGGTGAAGTATCCTTCGTCGTTCTCGAGGAGCATCTTCTTCTTTCGGTCCTGCTGGAGGCTCCTCTCTCGGAAGAGCGAGGGGCCCCTCAGCTGGTCTTCGTAGTCGAAGTATTCGTTTTCGGCAGCCTCTGGGAGGATGACGTCATCTTCGTAGTCGTAAGTGGGCTGTGGTTTGTACGACCGCTTGCGGTACAAAGGATAGCGGTACCTGCGAAGAGAAAATCTATAATTTGACACTTTATGTGAAATCCGAAGGCGCAAAAACGACCCATCACAATCTTATGCAACAGGTGATGATTGCTTTTACTTTTTTATATATTAGTAAAGAGATTATTTACTGTTCAAATCTACGGAATTAAAATGTTATGGAAACAGAGGGAACAAGAATTGCAATCTATTAAGCCGGTGATGCTTTTCACATTATGATCTGATATCCGGTTGTTTACTTTAGTAAGCTTAATTAACACTTCTCAATATCTTATTTAGAGTATAATGATTTACTTAGATACGAAATGATTCTGGTATAAGAATTCCATCGGCTCTGGAGGTAAGTAGATAGAAAGACAGACAGACAGACTGATAGATAGAAAGACTGACAACGAGGTAGCATTAAAAAGGTAAATCTCAGGCTCAAGGTCAAATATGAAGGCATAAGGAAATGGTTAAATATCAGTAAAAGCTATTTGAAGCATATACATACATTGCTGACTAAACACGTTAAAAGTCAATGAAAATATTTTTAATCCCGACTTAACTAAAATAGTTTAGACGTAAATGTGCACAAACAGGTTACGAGGCTGCGCAAAACCTCTCATGCTTTTTTAAAAGCTTAAACACGTTCAAAACTTTTGAAACGGACTAAGCCACAGTCTATGAAGGGATGATGTTTGTGCATATTTTCTGTCATAATACAAACCCAGAAGTCAAGGAAGTGGAGCTGCATGCCTGACTTAGATAGGTGTAGACTATATATATATATATATATATATATATATATATATATATATATATATATATATATATATATATATATATATATATATGTATGTATGTTATATATATATATATATATATATATATATATATATATATATATATATATATATATATATACAATATTTCAGTGAGAGATGATCAAATATAGATTAGATTATATATATATATATATATATATATGTATAAATGTGTGTGTGTGTGTGCATGTATATATATGTATGTATATATAAATACACATTAACATATATGTGTATATGTATATGTATATATATATATATAACTCTTAGTTTATTTCCGTTATCTGATTATTCTTTCTTCTTTAACGTTATATGCTTGGTCTTTTTATGTTTCCAAGTAACTTACTGATCAGACCGCACAGTTTCGTACTTCCAATATTGCAATTAATTTTCTAATGTCTCTGATCTGTACTAGATTCCTAATTTTTTTTACTCATTATCACTAGACCTCTGGCCTTTTTTTGACATTTGCATAAGAATTCTGGTTTTTTTTCCACAATACTTTCCAGAAATGTTCTCTAGCATTAGACTCCAGAATTTATCTGTTTTTATCCAGATACTCCTCAATTCTTCTTTTCCTAATATTATATTCTAGTTTTTCTGTCGTTTTTCGTTTATAAAATATCTCTTTTCCTAAACACATCCCAAAGACAGTTCTGCTACAACTGCAGCATTTTCTATATTTCTCGTATTTCGACTCGGAATGTGCAAGTGATACCGGAATCAGAAATATTCAGAATTATACCTTTTGACAACCGCTAAATTCAGTTTCATTTTCTCGCAATGCAGCTCATTTAAAAATGCACGAGGAGAAGAAAGCTCTGCTTCAAATGGTGGATATGAAATAGATTAAAAGCGCCTTCCAGTTTCCAGCAGTCAGAAAGAACTCGCTTGAAAGAGTGAAGGAATTAACGTTCGTAGGATTCGCGTACGAGAGAAATTAAAATTAAAAGTTAGTAAGTGAAAGATCATGAATTTTCGATAGGGATCCCATTAAAGATAAACCTATATTGCAACATCGTTGTGGTATTCTAACATATGGTAACTTTTGACAGTGGTTGGCTTTATTCGTTCTGGTTTGATTTTCGTCGTTTTTGAAATTTAAATAAGAATGTTCAGTTCCTTTGAGGATTCTCCAGCGAATTAACTTTTAGTGCCCCCCGATGGCATTTTATCTCTTATTTTTCATTCTAGAACTCACTTTCCATCAAACAGAAAGTGACGGGTTACTAAAGAAAACTTGTAAATTGTTTATCCGCATTATATTTAGTTTAAATGTTAATTTAATTCAATTGGTCACTCGTGGACCCATACTGATGAAATTGGTGGTAATATAAGAGAGGGCTTAGATGTGATAGCCAGACCTTAGCTACATCATGAATTCTCTCAAAATTCGCTCAAGATTCTTCCATTCTGCATATTTTAATAAGAACCAGTGGAGAGTGAGGCGGCTCTCAGACGAAGAATTTCCTATAGACTGTCTCAAATACACTCTGAAAAAAGATATATAAGTAGATATCTTTATATTAAGTTTCTTGTATGAGTGACAAAGCGTTAGTGCTTATTATTGCGTTACTTGACTGCTGGGTCTTGCAACAAAGTTGAAAAGGCGATTGTGTTTACACATTTATGTGAATGTGGGTGTGAAGTAAGTCCGTGTGTGTTTGTGTGTGTATATATGTGTGTGCGATCAGTAGGATATCCAAGCTCAGGTGAATAGATCTTGATGAACGTGGGTAAACACTTTAGCCGAGTGATCCTCTCCAATATATGAACCCTTGGTAAACATCATTGGAGATTTCATAATTTGTCGAAATGGAAGCCATCTAGACCATTTTCATTTTCGTTGTTCCAGCCTTTATAGAAAGATTAAACCCGACAAACCTGCACTGCGACGTCCGTAACCAAATTCAGTAAGAATGGATACAATGTGAGCTCATTTGTTTGCTAATGAATGGCCTGGATAGATTTACTCAGTGATGATGATGATGATGGTGATGATGAAGTCATAAATACTGATGTGCTTTCTTTTCGAATTTGCCCATAGTTTATCTGGTCTAAAAATCATCATGATTTCTGCCTAAAAATATACTTAAATAAATATGCACAAAACTTACCATTGCATCGCTGGTAGGGGAGACAGAACCTCAAAAGCCGTAGGAAAAGTACGAACAAGAAAATACACAGTTATGAACACCAAATGGCGAGCCAAGGGATGAAGGCTGAGTGGAACGGCCAGAGTAAGATTTTAAATGCTGGGACAGGACGAAGAAATACCAACCTGCGGACCGAGAAGGCAGACAACTGGGGTAGGGGTACTGACCTGCGCACTCGAGATAATGGCCTGTACGCTGAGTAGGGTCTGGGGAGGTGCAACATATGGCTATGTGAATGCGGACCGCTTTATGTACAGACATATCACTCTAAGCTAAAATGACAAATTGCTGAGCTGAGATGACAGGCAGAGGCTGCCAGCGCCCAGGATGTGAGCATAATGTTTACAGGCGTTTTAGATGGAAACTTAAGCTTGATCACAGTATTTGTTTCGTATTTTTTTTTTTTTTTATCAGCAACTGAGCACCTGCTAAACTGCCTCCTGGTGGTGAGCAGCCTACGCCTGCTACGCTCTTCTGTTCTAATCCTAAATGAATATTAAAACATTTCACTAGTTTCTAGTTTTGGCTTTCTAATATGTGCTTTCAGAATGGGTGATTCAAATAAGAATCATCCTCGTACGTCATATTGTAGGTTCTAGGTTTCTCTAGACAAAACTGTGCGTTTTATTATCCATGCTCTTTACTCTGGGATGCATTCCTTTTAAAACCTTTGCTATATAAAAAGTTTTGTCTTTTTATGAACCTAAACTTCTTCGATACAACAGTCAACTAACATTATAGATATCTTGATATTTTTAATGGGAGGAATTTCAGCCCGAAAGTGAAACGTTCATGTTTTTAAGAACTTTTGACACAATTTTGATATTATAACAATACAGAAGAAAGGGATATTACAGTATGCTCTAAGGGGATGATAAACGTATCCGGTATTTACAAAGAAAAGAGCGCCATTTTGTTATTCATCCCGTGCTTATAAGTATTGTTAAGTTTCCTGTTTTATAATAACCATTGTAACATCTTTAATTTTCAAAATGACAGGATGACTTATCTTGTAACACTGCTGCTAATTCGGACTGCAAGTAAATCATATATTGCCAAGGGCAAAACAAAACTAAGGAAAAAATTTTCATTCAAACATTGCAATATACTAGACGTATATAAGTTGGATCAAATTACTATTTATCTTCTCTGATATCCTTGATATATCAAAGATTATATATGGTTCCCTCTATTCATTAATGCTCTAAATTTACAGCAAGCAGACCTCGTTACATCAAAAAGGAATTTTGGCATTACAACAAAACTTTACTTAAGAAAACTGTCCCTCTACATCCTAAAGTTACTCACCTTGAGACCGAAAGATTTGAAGTGAAGCAGAAACGAAAGTGGAGATGGAGAAGTAGAAACAGAAACTTTGCGAACAAGATAGCGAAGAAAAGAGTAGGCGAGAAATAGGAATAATTATCATTTTTAATTAGTTTCCCTTCTTATTAAACGAAAACGAGACCTGGGTTGGACTGGACATATTTTTTACATATTTTTAACAATAAAGCAATTCTTTTGTAGTCCAAAATGAACTGGTCGTTATTAAAACAATTTCCGGTACCGAATCTGTTTCATAGTGATTTAAAACTGTTGATTGCATTTAATAAGGTTTCATATTATATCATGGACGTTGTTAAGAAATACAACCTTCAAAGGACTAATTAATTGTGAGAGTTCTAATATTTAATTATGAATTAAAAATCGACAATGTACTCCATTAATTAAGAGAGGTAAAGACTGTAAGGTAAAGTTATAAAAGTTTTCGATTGTTAATTAAGGCAGCAGGAGTATTGTATTTTTTCTTATTGTATAAGTTTTAAAAGAGCTTTTTAAAATGAATAATTAATGTTCATTTGATGTACCATATTGTTTCTGCACCTTTACAATTTTCAGATGGGCAAAATATAAAAATAACATTCTAAGTTTCTTTGTATACAATAACAATAATAATAATAATAATATAATAATAATAAATATTTCAAAATAAATGAACTATTACTACTGTATAAAAATACCTAAAAAAAACAAGCAGACTCACAACATTACTATCTGCTACTCTGAACAAGCGTGATGGGGTTTTATCATTATTTTTAAACAAAAAGATTCTGCTTCTTTGCGTCTATTTACTACTGATTTTTTTTTTTTTTCTTTTCATAAATAAGAGATCTAAATATGAAGTAAATAATAGATCACTGAAATGTCTTTAAAGGGTTATGAAGAAAATATGTCCTATTTTAATAGCTTCTTTCAATAATATAGATCATTGTTCGCTTAATTTCAGCATTTTCAAGTGATCTTTAAATTGCCTCTGCAACAATTCTTTGACACAAAGGACAAACATCTTGAGGGCAGAGAAGGGGTAAAAGGGTAGAAATTCAGCGATGACAGACTTGCCTTTTCAACTCATTTTCGCTAAAGGATTCCACATGAGGGGGCTCATGTACCATACAGTAGTAAATCACACAAATGTCATATCTGTTCCCACGAAAAAGTATGAATGTTGTACATGCGTTTGTGCGCTAGCATATGATTCTCCCGTCCTCTCTCTTTAGATATAATTCATTATATCCTTTTCTGTAATCAGTATGATGTACAAAAATATATGCTATATAGATTTATGCAGTGTGTATAGTGTGTGTGTGTGTGTGTGTGTGTGTGCATTCGACGTTAAGCAATTTCCTTTACATATTGTGGTTTCAGAGAAAGTACAATAAAATGGTTGTTACTGCATTCAACACAATAATTGCTGAAATATGAATGACTCCTACGGAGAACATCCTCAACATCGTTTACTGCATATACTTTCGTGTTTCCTAGACACCAAGACTCTTCCTTTTCAGTTCCTCTCTCGTAAAATCTATCTACCACACGCTAGATCTCCTCCTCCTCCTCCCCCCCCCCCACCGCCCCCCGCCCGGCGTCCCCCCTCCTAATGCTCTTTTCACCAGCCGGAGGTCGTCTTTTCCTTCCTTGTGACCAGACTCTCTGAAAACACTCCCAGTCGGGAGGTAGTACTGTCAGAGTACCTCGCGGGGCGCACTGTTTGTAGTCATTACTCAAGTTTCTGAGCAGCGTCCTTCCGGACCCTGGCTGCACCCCCTTTCAATCCTTTCATGTTCTCTTTCTTCCTTCTTACTTTCCACCCTCGTCTCACAGTTGTTTCATCATCATTTTCATCGCTGATTGACCTCATAGGTCCCAGAGCTTTGCCTTTGGCCTAAATTTTATATTTCATTTTCAATCTCAAAACACTCTGTTCCATCCTATTATTCATTTTAACATTTTTTTTAACACGTCTTCACATTTTTCTCCCTTTCAGTTCGTCTTTCAGCACTTACACTACGCAAACAGGTCAACTCAACAGCTTCTGCATTTTGTCTTTCATTTGCATTGCACATCAACGCTTCACTTGCATATGAACGAGAGATGGCTCATCAACAGTCATGCATTGTCACCTTGGCTTTCATAGACATCTTAAGCCTCTGTCCAACCTTCTGCATACAACTGTGTGCCTTTCCTACATGTTTATTAACGGCTTTATGGATTTCAAATAAAGGACAGGGTGCTGCCTTGTCCGGCAAGAATTCACTCATGAATGCATACACAGTACCCATGCACTAACACGCTCACACACACACACATATATATATATATATATATATATATATATATATATATATATATATATATATATATATATGTATACATATATATATGTATATATTTATATATATGTATATATATATATATATATTATATATACATTGTATAGATATGTAGAGACATCAATCTATGAGAATAACATCTTACAAGACTTTCATTTACACATGACAGACAATAGTCTTGGTAACATGTTACGTCTGCTGAATGGTAGTGAATGGCTATTTAGATTAAAAATAGAATAACAGTAATCAAGTTCTTCGACGCAAAACAGGAATAACACAACAAAGATGAAAGTACTTTTGATATGGGAGGATGTGAAGTTGACAGGATGAGCAATGTTGACAGAAGGCATTACGGTTCAGGGCTACGAACGACGGACAAGTTTGACAAGCGGGAGGGTTAAGGGAAGGAGGGTTCTGGGAAGGAGGGTTCTACACTCCCTACGGAGGATGGACGTGACCTCCGAAGGGCTTCGTACTTACCTGTGAATGCCTCCTGAGGGTCTGTATTTGGAGTAGGGCAGGTTGGACTTGGAGCCGCCCCTCTTTCGCCTCTCCAGTTCATTGATTGCCGGTGCCAGGTTGTCTCCCTCCGCCTCCTGCTGGAGGTCCTCGGTGGTGTCCTTGTCACTGTCTAGACTCCCAGGGGCAGCCGCGGCCCATCCGGCCATTGCCAGTACGCAGACCACTAATAGCCTCATCCTGCGAAAGAATAAGGATACAGTGAATGAACGAAGCGTTGTGGGAGATCATTTTGTTGCTATGACTTTATTGCTTTTCTCTAAAGTCTGTTCATTCCTAACGAGGAATAGGTTCAAAAGAGATCCTCCATCGGAAATTTTAATAAAAGGATACGGTTGGATCCCTCATTTTCTTGTTTTAAACATTTCTTTATACTCTGTTTTACTATTTTGATGGTTATCTATATGCGTGTGAAATCATATTTGCGTTCCCGTTAAATCATAGTGTTTGACTCCATTACCTTGAGTAGGAAATAGAAATTTCCAAATAAATTTACAGATTACAATTACGAAGTGGATCTTGCATCTAAATTTAAAGGAACTAATGATTCTAGAGTATTTTCGGAAGATGGCATTTTTCAACTTTTGAAAATATGAGGCTATTTTAAAATATTCAGCAACATGACAGAAATAATATTTATAAGCAAGAAAATACATCACTGGCAACTGAGCTACCAATTCAGGCATTGTAAAAAAAAAAGTCAGTTAATTATGTTTATGGATATGCCGGATGATGATTAGGCTTCTTTACTTTAAGGTGACATAATAACTCTCCCTCAAGCTGGGGTAGCCAAGATAAGAATAGATTTTTCCCTCATTTAATCTTCTTTGAGAGTGTATCCTCTTCGTTTTAGAACTAGGCACATTAATAGCTACCTACTGATCCTCTTTAGAATAGCTGTAAGAACAGGCTTCTTGTTTTCATTTTTTTTAAAGACCATTTCCTGACCACATGACGTGCTATGGACCCCATCGTCTTTGTCAGACGAGACGCGTTAAAAGGTTGCGCAGACATTAACGTATCTATATTTCAGTGTTTTTGAGCGTTTTTTTCTTTTTCTTCTTCTTCTGATGTTTTCCCGTGTAAAAGCTACGTTAGGGATAATGTAAAAATGCGAATATATTTAAAGTGACGTAAATGGATTGTGAAATATAACTTCTGCCCTTTGCCAGGAAAAGAAATTTGTGGAGAGTCATAGCGCCTATATGATGCTCTTGACTACTGTTCCAGGCGTTCTTCTTTACAGTAAAGTCTTTAAAAGTAAAGTCACCGGGCCTTTAGGAAAGGAAATTGAAAATGATATCATTACAAGAAGTCTAGATTCAATAAGAGTGAATCGCGAAAGGGACTTTGCTGCAATGGCATTATTCTCAAAGATTTGCGTCGTCTGTTACCACTTGCCGTAAATTGAATGAACGATCGCCATGTAGCATCTTGAAAGTCCCCAGGCACGAATTTTCAACTTTAAAAAAAAAAAAATTTGGATGTTTTCCTTCAAAGTCCCCAGTCACGAAGTTTCAACTTAAAAAAAAAAAATTGATGTTTTCCTATGCATGAAATTCGAGACAAAATATAGAGTTAACAGGACCGCCCACCCAGCAACGTGTACAACCGAATGAAAATATTAAAGTCATTTAGGATAATCAAAACACGCTCGTGAGCTTCCATTTTTTTTAATATAATTTTCAAAAGAGAGAGAAAGGGCCAAGACGCAATCCAGAACCGTCGTGCTCACCCGTGTGAAGGTGACGACGTACAAACACACCAACGGAGAGACACAGGAAACTTCTTTGATCGTCTCCTCCGGGAGTAAAACTGGCAGTCAAAAAGGCCTCTCGTGTCTTCCTTCTTTCTCATTTTCTCCTTTTACACACGCTGAGGCTTCTCTGGATAACCAGGAA
>NC_089768.1:20535000-20545000 GCF_040412425.1 Macrobrachium rosenbergii | reverse complement strand
GAGACTTATGGCTTCTCGCTCGCTCGCTCGCTCGCTCGCGGCCCACGCGTCCATATTCATAGTGACGCCTTGAGTCTCGGTGACCTCTTTTAGCATTCCGATTGAGATGGGAAGGGGTGTGAGGGGGGGGGGGGCAGAGAAGCTTGGAGACATTGTCTTCGAAGCAATACAGTAGTAGAGTGTTCTCTACCCCGTTCCGGTAAAGATGAATGATGGCTGACTTCTGTATCTGCATTTTATTTAGGTGGAAGCCGACAGAACGGGTAAGGAGTGCCCGAATCTAGAGTAGGCTGTAGAAAAATTAGCAAACATCAAAAGAATAAAAGTAAAGGGGGGTGGAATGTTTCGTGTGTAAGGGGGGGGGGCGGAATAGGGATGGGGGCTGGCCACTCCAAACCATGACAGTAAAAAACAGAACGAAACATGGACACGGGATTCGGCATCCTGACGGGTATCACACTGTAGACTTAGTCTTAGAGTAACGGTGCAGTAGCCGAAGTAGTTCCTGCAGAAAAGAGGCTCCTTGCTGCAGAAAGACGAGGTAAACTGTGACAGTTGAGTCACTGAACAGACGATATGATTCCGATTCAATGATGGAATAAAAGCTCAAGTGCGAAAGAGTTCCTTACGTTATGAAAACAATGGAACAGAATGGGACATCTTATATACAAGAGAGAATATTTAAAACAGAATAAAACAGAATCAACTCATTACCAATAAGAATAAAATGAAGCAGTCAGATACTAAATACAGATATAGATTAATGCATTGAAGATTATATTACATACAGTAGAGAAAAAATAAAGAAGAAACCCAGTCACCCAAAACCCACGAGCCTATTTTAGTTACATAACAGTGCAAGACTATACAAGGACCTAAAACCATTCCCAGGTGACTCATTTTTTTGTGTATGAACAATCTTGTTCAGGAAGGTATCCTTATTTTTCCCAGACAGTGGATCTATATCAAATGTGTTCATTTGAAAGTCAATTAAATCTCTTTGATTGTTTTTAAACTGAAAATGCAAATATTAGATAGATAGATAAGTAGATAGATAGATAGATAGACAGACAGATGGGACTTTGACCCAATATGCAGGAGAATTCAATAAATCCAGTATTTGTTGATTAATTCTATTGCCTGACGAATAGCTGAGATGCTCCAAAGAAGGGTTGAGTCGAAGAATTCCGTAGCGAAAATGGAAGCGAATCAGCGGAGACTACCAATAACCCACGCATGTCATTTCAGAAATGCCTTCTCTCGGAGGACTCTGAAAGACGCCCCGTACAAATCCCCTATTGTAAATAGGAGTGGGGTATTTCCTCCCGCTGCCAATATTAATGAATCTTCAAAAGCAGTTTGGTAAGTGGTTCAGGGATTCGCTCGCCAAGAACCGCCTGATCATTGGATCAGCGTGAAAAAGAAGGGCTTCGATAATGATTTCTTTTGCAGGAACTCTCTCTCTCTCTCTCTCTCTCTCTCTCTCTCTCTCTCTCTCTCTCTCTCTCTTTGTGGTAGGAATGAATACCCACCGGCATTCTCTGCTCTTTACCAATAAAGCTCCTTAGCTGTAAAGCCTCCTTCCCGGAATTTATGCCGCGTCGAAATATCTTTTCCCGTACTTCAAGGACATATCATTCCCATCCTATGCTTCTCTTATATCCCCGTCATATTCCGCTAACTCTCCCACGCAACCGTCCTCTCTCTCTCTCTCTCTCTCTCTCTCTCTCTCTCTCTCTCTCTCTCTCTCTCTCCCCTCGATGGAAAGGCGGCAGGATACGATGCGGGGACCTAACTGGAAAAATTTAATTGAGAATAGGGTTGAATTCCAACGTCTGCCTCTCTGGCTAAGACTCAAATCCACTTTCGACCGACTCCACTCTTTCGCTATATATACATATATCATCATTTTTAGCGATTAAACGGCTGAAATGCGACATTAAAGTGGAATATAATTCTACCTTAATCTTTTGGTGGATCAGACAATATAAAGGAGTGAGTAGAAGGGAAGGGACTGTCTCATTCCACATAAGACTCGGAAATTTTTGGAACAGGGAACGCGAGGAAACTGAAGAATATGATGAGGGATATTCTTCAACTGAAGTTTAACTGTTCTTTACTTGTTAGTCTCCCTTCTTGTTGTCTCATGGTTTCAACCTTGGTTAAGACGAATCCTCAAACACACACACACACACACACACACAGAAACACTCAGAGAGAGAGAGAGAGAGAGAGAGAGAGGAGGAGGGAGGCAGGCTGTTGCATTGCCATAATCAGATAGCTGTCCCTGCTCGCGTGTGCCATTGTCCCACCTGTTGCGATTGCCACACGCCGTTGTTGCCTCCCACTTCTCCCGTTGCCGGTGGTCGTCTTCCCGAGATTGGTCATTTAGACTTAAATCAGAGCAGGCATTAACTACAACGGGAACCTCTTGATGAACACCTTCAGTCGAGACGAGCCTATTCTATACCGAGTTAATTAAGACTTCCCAGTTTAGGTACCTGCGTGTACTTCATCTTCTGCCTATCTGTTTACCAGCTGAGTGGTGTTCGTTTGTACCCACATCGCAGGTAATAATCAACAATTTTAGGATAGTTATGTTTGTGTAAAAGACATCTATATTCATGTTTTATATACTGTATATTTTTTTATATGCTCATTGATGTCTTAAAGTTAGCTCATTAGTTACGGGAACAAATTTTTTAAATTTTCATTTCGACGTATTAATCAAAGAAGCCAGGAAACCTAAGGGAAAAAATTGAACTATGAATAACAGAATTTCCAAGTTTTATAATAAAAGGTATTTTACTCCTTAAGTCTGAATTTCTCACGGTAGACTGAACTGAAATTACCTCAAAGTGGAACAGTGTTTACTTAGCTGATTATTTTATCAAACTTTTTGAGCGTTTGTAACAAAAAGAGAATTTAAACGCTCAATATATTGTAAAAGCTATTCCCATAACATACATACCAAATACATACATTTAGGTCATGGGTAATATCTGTAAAATATGCAACAAAGTGTGATCTATATAATTCATCTCTCTCTCTCTCTCTCTCTCTCTCTCTCTCTCTCTCTCTCTCTCTCTAATTTAAGGGCATTTGCCCGTACGATGAACCTGCATTTTGTCTTCCTTTTCATCATTCCGCCCATAATGAAAAGTAAACCTAATTATTACGTCGGGTCGAACTTAACTGCATCGTGGTCAAGCCAATCTTCCCTCATACTAGCAAAGGAAGAGAAAAATAGCTTTTCCACAAGAAAGCACAGAGCTGTTGATGCGTCTAGAAAAAAGGAGTGGGGAGGGGTATTTTTAAGCAATTTTGTCATTTAGCAGTTTCTTTTCATTCAAGTTTTCATTTGGGGTGAGCTTGGAGATTCACGACAAATGCCAATTTCACCATTACTAAAACAGTACTTGTGATTTCTCCAATTAAGTGAAAATTTACAGTGCCAAAAATCCCGTATGAGGGTATTACTTTAGGTTCTTTGCAGCGTCCCTTCGGCCGCTAGCTGCAACCTCTTTTATTCTTTTTACTGTACCTCTGTCCGTATTCTTTATCTTCCCTCTTTATCACCCTCTCCTAACAATTGTTTCTTAGTGCAACTGAGAGGTTTTCCTCCTGTTGCACCTTTAAAACCTTTCAACTATCAACTTCCCTTTCAGCGCTGAATGACCTCATAGGTTCCAGCGCTTAGCCTTGGGCCAAAATTCTATATCCTATTCTATTCTAGCCTACAGTGACAAAAAAAAAAAAACTTTGGCGATAAAGTGATTAAACAGAGAATTAGAAAAAGAAAAAGGTGAGACAATTAAAGCCGAAAGGGAACGTTTATAAAAGAGCGAACACGTAACTGCATGAATATCCATAACAATTCTCGCAATCGGAGCGGAAAAGGACTCGGCATTTTCAGATTCTCGAATCGGCTCCGAGGCAACTCAACTTCTCGAGCGAAATTCTGCGGAGCTCAAAGTCTTTAAGAACAACGCTCGGGTAATTGTGCCGGCGAAGTTGAGACAATTATTGCTCCGATGCTTTTGTGGCGGGAGAGGAGAGAGTCTCGTTTTCGGATGTTGAATTCGGATCAACTTTGGTGATAAGGGATCTCTTCCCCCGTGTTGAGAACGATCTCACAGATAGGTTAAATCCGTGAGAGAGGGAGAGATATGCCTCTGTATCGCCTCTTCCTTTCGTTCTTTTTCTTCTTCTTCTTGGAAATATTCTTAATACTTTGACTGCCATTCAAATTATTATTTTATTATTATTATTTCGGTAGGTGAAACCTGTTCACATGGAACAAGCGCACAGGTGCCATTGACTTGAAATTCAATCTTCCGAAGAATGTTGGTTTCAACCTCCCACCGTAGACTCAACACTGCAGCAGTAACTGATCATGATAAAGAGCCAGTGATTTTTCATCGGTCTTAGGGAGACGCGAACCGGCAACATCTGAGTGGCATGCCACGACACTAACCACTGTACCAGCTGACCAGCCACATTTATTTCTGTTGCTGCTGATAAAAGTTAAGCATACCTTAGTTTAACCAGACCACTGAGCTGATTAACAGCTCTCCTAGGGCTGGCCCGAAGGATTAGATTTATTTTACGTGGCTAAGAACCAATTGGTTACCTAGCAACGGGACCTACAGCTTATTGTGGAATCCGAACCACTTCATAACGAGAAATGAATTTCTATCACCAGAAATAAATTTCTATAATTCTTCATTGGCCGGTCGGAGAATCGAACGCCGGCCCAGCAAAGTGCTAGCCGAGAACGATACCAACCCGTCCAATGAGGAACTGTTGCTGTTGATAGAAAATAATAACAATGATAATACCAAAATTACCAGAGGTCTTCCATTACACATCTCTGGCCTTTAGAAAAAAAAAATCCTCTGGACTCTTCTTTACCTGCCCTAGCTGTATTTGTTGTTAGCACTAGACAGGCTTTAGCTGCATATAGAGTGACGTTTTCTAACTTCAGTTTGCTAGAAGCTTTATCTTGGCTACAACTAAAATGTGGAATAGTTTGCCTATAGTGCAGCTGTGGAATCCTCTGATCTCCAGATATTTAAGAGAGAAGCAAATTTATTCCTGCTTTCTGCTGACGTCTGCATTTCAGGTGTATCAGTTTGTCTTTTGCACTCCATCATACCTAACTGTTTATCGCCTTTTCCTACAACTCGTCTCTCCCTGAAGGCTGATTTCCTTTGGAACCCTCTTTGGTTTATTGTCTGTTGCTGGTCCGCTGGTATAGCGGTTAGAGTCGTGGCATGCCACTCTGATGTCGCGGGTTCGCGTCTCCCCCAGGGCTATGAAAAATCACTGACTCTGTGTCATGATCAGTTACTGCTGTAGTGTGGAGTCTGCGGTGGGAGGTTGAAACCAACACTCTTTGGAAGCTTGACCTTCAAGTCAATGGCCCTTGTGTGCTTGTTCCACGTGAATAGGTTTCGTCTACTGAAATAATGATACTAATAATAATGTTGACTCTGTCCATATGGGGTCTTTGGCTGAATATTTACAGAGAGAAAGATAGCATCATCTAACAACGTCTTCCAGTCTGAAAGGAACACGTCATCTCTCATACGCTATGCGTTTCAAGTGTCCGGTTTGAGTAGGTAAAATTTGGTATTTTCTACTGGAATTGCCATTGCAACTTATATAACGTTTAGAAATTACCAGGCCAGACTGAATACAAATTTTTTTCTGACTTACCGAGCAATTAAATTTCCCCTCCACCGGTTTCTGTCGTAAGATAAAAACCACATCTGAAGATACTGACATAACAATTATATCCTTGCAAGATATAATTCAAAAGACCTTATTAATGAAACCTATTGAAGGCGACTGGTGTATGTGTGTGTGTGTGTGTGTGTGTTTATGAGAGAGAGAGAGAGAGAGAGAGAGAGAGAGAGAGAGAGAGAGAGAGAGAGAGAGATAAAATGTTTCTATCAAAATTATTTTAATATAAAACGATGCCAGAAATAACGTCACTCCGTGAAACCATAAATTCAACAAAAGCTTTGGAGAGCAGAAGGGAGGTCTTATTCAAGAATCAGCTACAGACTAAGTCTAATCTAACTTTCCGGGAAGGTCTCCCTTAAGGTACGTTTCAGTGTATGCTTCCATAAAAAGACTGAAAGTGCGCAATAATTCTAGTCTGTCCGTACCAAATCCTGAACTGTCTTTATCGAACACAATAACGAAATAGATGGGACTATAAAATCATGAGAAGAGAGTTTAAGTATTTGATTATTTTCGTTTTACTATAATGGAGGAATACGAACTTGCAAAAGAATTAAAACACAATGTAATAAACGAAACGCCTGGTATTAGTGATTTTTTTTATACTTCAATTGTTCCAAATTTTAGTATATTTAGTTCTGTATACTTTTTTTACCATCGTCTTTAGTACAAGAACCTTGTACTGCATTAGTGATTTTTTTTGTATACTTCAATTGTTGCAAAGTTTGATATATTTAGTTCTGTATACTTTTTTTACCATCGTCTTTAGTACAAGAACCTTGTAATGCAATAGTGATTTTTTTTGTATACTTCAATTGTTGCAAAGTTTGATATATTTAGTTCTGTATACTTTTTTTACCGTCGTCTTTAGTGCAAGAACCTTGTACTACATTAGTGATTTTTTTGTGTACTTAAGTTATTCCAAATTTGATATATTTAGTTCTGTATACTTTTACTTTTATCATCGTCTGTAGTACAAGAACCTTACAAGCAATTAAAGACTAGGAGACAAATCGACTGAGGGGAAAAAAAGCCACTGTAATTTTCTGCCAATCGATTCCTGTTTCACGAAGTTAGATAAATCCTCTGTTTCCTTGCAACAAACAAACAAATGCATCTGTTCCGCGAACAACCAGCGGAGTCAAAATGACTGACGTCCAAAATGGCATCTGTCAATAACAGCAGAAATGTCTCTCAGAAGCTGGAAAATTAATTATCAACAAACATTACATTTTATGGTAAGTAATTACAGTATGCAATTGCAGTTGTCAGAGGAAACTTAGCAAGTGGCTGTTCTAAAGTAGGTAGTTTTCACTAACGAAGAGTTGGAATCTGTGTAACAATGTTGTAACTAGATTTTAAGAAAATGTGGCGTTTAGTGATGCGTAACTGGATTATCCTGAAACCTCATTATGTTATTGTTAGTATTGCTATTAATAGCTTTAACAATCCTTTCGTTATTAATAGTAGATAGATATGAAAACGATTATAACGACTGTAAAATCCTGTGCAAATAAAAATAGCACAAGACTACTCAGGTAATAATAATAATAATAATAATGATAATAATAATAACAATAATAATTAAGAATGTTTTAGAATTACAACTGCACAAGCTTATCCTTCCCATCTCTTTAAGGGACATATTTTGCATATAGAAATAATAATTGCAAATGGACAACTGGAATTCTCCTTCTCCAGGTTCACTAGAACTCATCGTATAGAGAAAAAACCCATTCGGTGGTTTATGCTAAACTATAATGTAGATTTTCTTTCCCCAAACATGACCCTATTGTGTTTGAGATCTTGGAGATCAATCTTCTTAATTGACGAGGTCATTCAAGACTGCATACGAAGAATAAGAAAGACAGAAGTAATATTAAAAGAATTCCATAGAGAAACCCGGAAAGCAAATCCATTAACTGACATGTGTAAAACATTAGAAATATTGCAGAGTCTGCGTCGCTTAGGGAGCGAGGGAGTTTCCCACAGAAGTACAAGTTATGGCTTTACTTGAGCCGTACCATAACTCATTAAGATATTTAGCCGAAGTTTCCCTCACAATAAAGCAAAGAAGACGAAGATTTACGAGCACAACAGTTAGTAATTAGTGCACAACTTTTGTCTAAATCTGGGACAGTATGTTCTTGTAATGGTCTCGTTGTTATCCTTTCTATCCCGTGGAAAGAGTTCGAAGAGCAAATAAGGAGAGAGAGAGAGAGAGAGAGAGAGAGAGAGAGAGAGAGAGAGAGAGAGAGAGAGAGAGAAGAGAGAGAGTGTCTTCGTATCTTCTTAGGGAAACTTTCTAGTATAAAATTACGTTACATTTCAGTGTATCATTAGCATAAAAATGCGATCGTAGGATTCCCAGATGTTTACTTAACAACCAGGCTTTAGAATGAGCCACATGGACGGTGTTAACCCTTCAATAAGGATAATGTTTATATAAAAATGTTCCTTTATTATATATATATATATATATATATATATATATATATATATATATATATATATATATATATATATATATATATATATAAATATATGTATATATATTTATTTACAGTATTTATATATGTATGTATATATAGATATATGTATATATATATATATATATATATATATATATATATATATATATATATATATATATATATACCTTGGTATTACTGTTTTTATTTTCCAGTCTTTTGATGCTTGACACGCGATTTTTCTTCATACCTGATAAAAACGCCGTGGTACTGCAACCAATATGGGAAGAAAACTGGGGCTTGCAATCCCCAGCTTGGCAGTAACATTGGTGAAAGCACAGAATTCTTACTTGGTTGGTGTAATAGTATCATCATTTCTCTTAAATAAATTCGATTCTTTGGATTTTCTAAGTAAATATGAAGTCCAGAATAAATATGTAGTTAAGTTCTTGGGTCATTTTTAAGATCGTGTCTGTCAGTACTTTTTCATCGACTCAAGAATCAGGATTCATCTGGTTCTTACAGTACAAGACAGATGTCTTTTCTTGAGTTTGTCTTTTGTATTTTCTTACCTAGTTCTGGATATCTTTGCATAATATACCCATTCTTAACCGAGACTTGTGAAAGGCGATCGATCTCCTTCTAATAAGACAGGAATCCAAGCTGATCACGGAATGAACCCCTTATTTTTTAGGACACTCGCTCCTATGGTTGTCTTTGTTTGTGTAGGTAGTAGTCTGAAAAATGTTCATTTGTGGCCAAAATGCGGATAAAAGGTAGGATTTCACTGTCTTGTTACTCAGTAATGAAGGCTTAGCAAGGAGAGCGTTGGAAGGATTCTTGTTTACACACACACTTTACATATACGTGTAATAAATATATATATATATATATATATATATATATATATATATATATATATATATATATATATATATATGTATATATATTTAATTATACTATATTAATACGTATATACGTGTGTATATATATATATATATGTGTGTGTGTGTGTGTGCGTGTGTTCTTTAATTTATATTGCCATGCTTAACGTAATCAAACTGTTATATAAGCTACAAGAAAGTGAATTCACAGTCTGGCCAGCATCTAAGAAGCTCCTTCATAGACAAGATGAAAAGAGAAGATATTTGCTATCCCCATCCCCCATATGTTTACACTCCAAATACGTCCCTCAAAAATGCAGTAAACTCTTCTGATTCTTGAGACAAAGTGAATACCTAAGATGTTCTAGAAGACCCCGAACTTTTGAACTTTTCACTTTTTTGTGCGTGTGATATAAATCAAAGGAGTTAAGACAGTGAACCTTATAGACAATCTTGGTTCTTCTTTCTTTTCATTGCATGAACTGTTTCTTTATTCGATCACTCGTAGTTCATGGAGGGTTATATCTTTTCATAAGAGTGCGTAAGATTAAGTAAAAAGGGCAAGTAAACTTGAGTTTTCCTTCTCTGCCGTTCTGTAACTATTAATTCAACGACCGTTTTCATCAGCGAGTCACTAGTTCGATGTGGACATGACTACAGCCAATATCCAAACAGCAATCGTTGGTCTATCCCCCGGATTAACCAGCTGATAAAAAACACGCTTCCATAAACATATATACACCCACACACGCAGAGACTTTTCTTGGTTAGATGCAAACGTACAGAGAAGATTACAGGCCAAATAAGTGATATTCTAAACCTTAGTACTAAGAACTCCTTTTATTATTTTTGGCGTGTCCCATAGATACTTTCACGGCCGGCACGTATTAGTGA
>NC_089768.1:20527500-20532500 GCF_040412425.1 Macrobrachium rosenbergii | reverse complement strand
ACCAGGAGAGGTTACTGATATCATTCAATCTCGAAATGTAGACAGATGGCGGAATCACTTTATATCTGTATGTGAGTATTCCGTCGAGAGGAAATGCAGATGAAAAAATGAACGTTCTCTGAAATATTGATGTGCACATTGGCATATTTTCGAAGTGAAAAGGTTGTTAACTTTTTTTTCAGCGATCTGTTAGCGCAAGGTTTTAGTCATTATAACTACAAGAGAGACAGGCGTTACCCTTGAATCTATTTCATATAGGAGAGGGCCAGATTATATTTCTAAACCACTTGCAGACTTTAAGGAGAATTTTTGCTTCTTGAAATATTTATGCCAATATATAAGCTATCAAATGTTTGCTATGTTAACAGTGCCATTAATTTTCCAATTTTCGGCGGAGCCCAGGATTGATGCTATCCCACATTTATATTAGGGCATCGGAATACTTCGAAAATCCATGGAAAAAAATCGACCGAGAGAAATTTACTAACTGATAACTGAGCCCTATCCACCCACGCAACAGGAAAATATGTAGGGACCAAGGCGGTTAGATTTAAATCTAACCTCCTTGGCAGGGACAAGAAGGGGCGGGAAAATAATCAGTGTCCAAGCAAAGTGCACGGGTGACCTTTGACTCTACCAGGTGTTGCCTATTTGAACCTACGAATATATTTATACAGTATATCGAAATTCTTCGAAAATCCATTGGGGAAAAAAATCGAGTGAGAGAAATTGACTAATTGACAACTAGTCTTACATGCATGGGGAAATGCAGGGGCAAATTTGGGAGGGGAGGAATCGAGGCGGGAAAATGATCAGTGTCAAAAGATTTGACTGTTTGCCTGTTAGAGTTTGGGTGCCGTCGGTTGGGAATATTTCCCGTAAGTTAGTGCTACATGTCACATGATGACAGTGCGTGTTATTGAGTGTTACAGATTAAGTTTAAAGACCGGCGAAATTAGCCAACACACTGGTGAGAAGCCTCGGACAATACAGTTACGGAACCTCAAGAAGTGCCGAGAGGGAGGAGAAAGAGAGGTACTGACGCACAGACACGGTTGTGGGGGTGAGACCCTTTAACCTCATGCGGGAAGAGTTAGAAGCAAACTCGACCGTAACTGCCATGCCAGGCAGTTTCAAGAGGAAAATACTGATCCCTGTAGTCCCTCGGTTCGTACTATTCAGTAGGATTTGAACAAGTGTCAAGTGGGATAGATTACGAAAGTGTCTCCAAAGAAGAAGCTGGGTCTAACTGAAACCCAGAAAAAGGAAAGGCTTTCCTATGTTGTTCACCGACGAAGCAATATTTCCCGTGAGTGTTGGCTATCCTTCGTATAAAGTGTGGCGAGTTAAAAATTCCAGTCCCTGTGATAAACGGTTTATTCGTAAAACTGGATAGAATCGACCTCAAAGCGAATCAAATTGTGTAAGGAGAGTCAGGGAGGACATGCTAGGTAACAGTGCGTTAATAGGTGAGTGTTCCATAGAAATTTCATTACTCTAGTACGTATACTTTTTCTTTACAAATCTGTTGTTTTCGGTTTTAGGTATTGGGTTTGCAGTTGCACCCATAGAGCACAGTCAGATTGCATGAACTATAATATATATATATATATATATATATATATTATATATATATATATATATATATATATATATATATATATATTATATATATATACATATATATACACACCCATGACACAGACGGTTTCTCATTTGTTAGGCCCAGTGTTTGATGCCGACCTGCCATCCATCAGTCCTTGCCCTTGCATCAGTCAGCCCATCTGGGAATGGGATCTAGGGACAGCTTGGGTCGATAAGAGAGCATGAGGTTAGCAACCTCATCACTTGAAACTGACCTTATAGCGCCAACCCTAATGGAAGAAGGGGGGGGGGAGGTAGGCAAATGTGCTACAGGTAGCCTACCCCATGGCTTGAAAATCTCTACATACGTAATTTCAAGTAGATATTTTCCCCCTAACCTTCGATATACTGTTGCTTTTTTTTTGTGATAATTTTTAGAAACGTTTCCGTAAATCGTGAATAACGGTGTAGGCTGTATCAGGCAAGAAAATTATATAAGAAATAGTTTCGAAAATATTAACGCCCTCAGATTAAGTCTTTACTTAAAAGTTTTCGGGATAATGCTGAAAGTAATAGTATTATTTAGGATCAGAGTGAGAAACTTTAGTTATCTAGGATTTAGGTCTCCCGTAAGATACCAAAAGCAAATTATTTTAGATAAATAAGACATTAGCACTGAATATCTCTGTAAGTGTACGAAAAACGTACATATATACATACACACATACATACCAAAATTTTTGTGTCCATGAAAGTAATATAGGTCTAAGCGTGCCAGGCATGAAAATCTGTATTGCGGTTGAAAATTATAGGCGTTTTCAGTGTTTAGCATATCGTCTGTACCAGTCTTCGAAAGCGTCGGATTCTTAGATTGAAGAAGTGCTATTGCTCCCTGTATTTAAGAACTAACTAAATATTATTACAAGTTCGTGAAACATCCACATCATAAAAAGAAAAAATTCAGGTGAGCAGTAAAATGAAAATGCTACCCCTCTTTGAAAAGCCTTATAGTGTTACCTTTGATACCCTTTTATAAGGTCAAGTTTTTGCCCTTATAGCCGAAAGGAAAAACGGGAGTTGCGTGGTCTCATTCTCGCCAGTCGTCGACCAGCATAACTCTGAAAAGCATTGAGCAATTTCAACCAAACTTGGTATACATATGACTTACTATCTAGAAATCAGAACTTGGGGGGCGGGGGAGGGAAAGACATCAGTAGCACCAAAGGACAATAGGAGGTGGGCTTAGGAAGGGAAGGGCTTCACGGAAGCGGGGCTGGTTCTGCCCGTAGGCTTAGTAATTAATTCAACTTTACGAATTTATCATACCTAATTTCAGTATGCATATGACTTACTATCTGGAAAAGAAAACTGTGGGGGTAAGACATCGTTGCACCAGAGTGGGTGGGGGTTTAGAAGGGGGTGGCAGATAGAGAGAGTGAAAGGGAGAGGAAATGAACGAGAGGGAGAGGAAGCGAGAATGAGAGAGAGAGTCGAGGGTGGGTGTTAGGGAGACGAAAGAGGGAGAAAGTGAGGGAGGGTGTAGAGGGGGTGTTAGAGAGGAAAAGTTAAGTACACCTTAGTCTAACCAGACCACTGAGCTCATTAACAGCTCTCCTAGGACTGGCCCGAAGGATTAGATTTATTTTACGTGGCTAAGAACCAATTGATTACCTAGCAACGGGACCTACAGCTTATTGTGGAATCCGAACCACATTATAGCGAGAAATGAATTTCTATCACCAGAAATAAATTCCTCTTATTCTTCATTGGCCGGTCGGAGATTCGAACTCGCGGCCAGCAGAGTGCCAGCTGAGAACGGAACCCACTCGCCCAACGAGGAACTAGGGAAATACTGAGGGGGAGAGAGAGAGAGAGATAGATCTTATTGGTTGTCATTCAGAGTTATCCCGGGCAGCACCGTGTTGGTCAGCTAGTATATACATATATATATATACATATATATGCATATATATATCCTTGTTAGTACAGGGGCTTGTATACGAAAAAAGCATATTTTATATATATATATATATACATATATATATATATATATACATATATATATATATATATATATATATATATATATATATATATATATATATATATATATATATATATATATATATATATATATATATATATATATATATACAAACGTATACAAACCCTGTACTAACAAGGAACACAGGAGTTTCTAAACTCATCCCAAAAATGTAGGACTTATCCTGGGAGAGACGCGATAAAAAAATATGAAAAATTTTTCTACCGAGCATATCCACTAGTTGTCCGAAGACTTTTTTAACCACCGTCTGCAAAGCCATTAAGGTATCACCCTCCTCCCGGGGAAAGGTACGGCGTTCTAGAAAATGTCTGTGTGTTAGGGTGATAACGTCTGTGTAATGGATGATGGTGTCCAGAACTTTTGCTAGAAATTGGACTCTTGCTTTACTGGAAGGCTTCTCTCTCTCTCTCTCTCTCTCTCTCTCTCTCTCTCTCTCTCTCTCTCTCTCTCTCTCTCGGTTTATTTATCTATCAGTCTATTTATATATCATTTTCTTTCTCTCTTCTTTACACTTTACCGATTGTGTCATCTGTTTCCGTAGATGTTCAGTTCTTGATCTGTTTTTCTTAATACATCGATGTGTCTGCTGCGTACGTGAAAACACTTAATTCACCAAAAAGGACGTCTCATTTGTTCTAGTTTGTCTAAATCCCCCTAAAATTTACATAATGCTCATGTAGGCCTAGACGGAGGTAACATTCACCCATACATGTAAAACAAGGCCACAGGTCACACGAAAAGGCAAATGAACTCTATACGAAACTATTCAATTTCAAGCTTACTTTCCCCCTTACTTCCACTAGACCAAAGCCAACACGCCGCCCACTACCAAGGCGGCTTTATCCGAGAACCTCTCCCATTATATTTTCCGTATTAAATCACAATGGGTTGTTGGTCCCATGACGATCCTCTACTGACTACTATACCCATGAACCGGATCGTTGTTATCGGTCTGAGGAAGAAGGAATGCTTCCCAAGAGATGGAGGATTTTATTTGGTAGTGGGAATCCGTTTTAATGCTGGGCTCGTCCACGTAAGGACGTTCTCTTCGTTAAGTCTCTCTGGAGTTTGTGTGTGGGTGTTTAAAAGGCTACCAAGGCTTATAATAATATATATATATATATATATATATATATATATATATATATATATATATATGTGTGTGTGTGTGTGTGTGTGTTTGTGTATGCATATCATATAAATATATATATATATATATATATATATATATATATATATATATATATATATATATATATATATATATATATATATATATATATATATATAATAGTTTGTGTGTGTGTGTATAAGTTACCAAGGGTTATATATATATAATATATATATATAT
>NC_089768.1:20465000-20520000 GCF_040412425.1 Macrobrachium rosenbergii | reverse complement strand
TATATAACATGGAAATACATTCAAGGAAAGTAATATACAGTATGTGGTTTTTTTTATTGTGTGAGCATTTTAGTCTGTTTGAAAATGTACGTCGGGTTATCTATATACGAACAATTTTGCTTACATTCAAGTTCATTTATTGTTGCTCTGGCAACAACTATGTTTTTGTAATTAGTTCAGTATTCTCACTAAACACAAGACTACAAAGAAAAGAAACCAGGAATGCAAAACGAATCAGACGATGAAGCCATCACGAAATTTTTTTTTTCTAACAATTCCCATAGAATAAAATTTCGAGTTCTTCTGCAAGTTTTTACTGGAATCGTGTGTACAAATAGCGCACGGACAGTCTCTGTTCAAATGTCTTGTCACGTCTTATTCGCTGACGTTTGAACCGTCCTTTGCAGTAATGATGCAAGAAATACCAGCCCCACAATTCATGCCAGAATCGTGTATTGCATCTTTGGCCAGAGTTAAGAATCCATTTCAAAGCGGCTTGCGTAGACAAGCCTTTTGTTAAGTTCAGTGACTAGTCTTAATTGGGAGGGTTGGTGCCACCGGGGATTGTACTGATGTGTTATAATGGGCTCAAGCTCCCGTGTGGTGCTTAGCTTGATATATACTGTATATATATATATATATATATATATATATATATATATATATATATATATATATATATATATATATATATGCATATATATGTGTGTGTGTGTTTGTGTCTCTTACTGTGATCTAGCAGTGTACTTTGAAGATAAAAAGGCCCATAAAAACATTATTTAAACATGTAAATACTGTTTATATATATGGGCCTATATATATATATATATATATATATATATATATATATATATATATATATATATATATATATATGTGTGTGTGTGTGTGTGTGTGTGTGTGTGTATGCGTGTGTGTTCCCTTTACCACGTGATGTATATAAATGCTGCGCCTGACAATTAAAGGAGGGAATTGAACCTCAGTTCTCAGGCATTAAACTCATATTTTCCGGGCTGAAAGGGCAAAGGTTTACCTACCTCATAACGGAAGAAAACTTATTTTCCCTGTTCATTCATGTACCTACCGACTTGGAAGCTGAGGTTCAGTTCTCTCGTTGAAGTGTCAGTTACAAAGTCACATATCACGTGAAAAAAACGTTTATAATATCATCAGTATTGACGTGAGAGAGCTTTGTGTGGGTGTATATTTGAGGGTAAACAACAGGAGGGGTTGGTAAAGCTGTGTTTGAAGCCCACACACATACATACCCACATTATATACCTATATGTATTTACATGTTTAGGTAATGTTTTTATGGGCCTTTTATCTTCAAAGTGCACTGCTAGATTACAGTAAGATACATTTATATATATATATATATATATATATATATATATATATATATATATATATATATATATATATATATATATATATATATATATATGTATATATATACTGTATATATACATATTAGTAAATATACATATGTATATGTATAATGTTTATATACATATATACATGTGTGTATCTATACATATACATATATGTATATACACATATATATTTATATATATACGTATGCCATTTATAAACGTCTATTCCCTCGGCTACAGTGTTGCAATCACCATTGCATCTGTTGCATTTACTGCTACAGTTCTTTCTACTAATATTTGCGAGTACTTAACGGCGATGACCAGTGCATTCTAAACCTAGTCACAGTTTTCGAGCTTTGTACGTTTTCCATTTCCGCTCCCATTCGTTATCATTTAATCCGATTGACGTTACGTTCACTACTTTATTTACTCTCTCTTTCGTACCCCTCTCCTCGCCAATGCCCTATTTCACCGAGTGCTTTCATTTCATGATTGTAAAGGCGCACTTTTTTTCCATTTTTCCCTTCTGAACAGTTATGTCACATTTCGGCTTATTTTAATGTTCGCTTGTTCGTCGTACGTTGCAGTCACGAAGCTTTTAAACCAGCTTTTGACTGGAGCCCTGTAGTGTGTTTGTGTGGTTGTGTTAAAGGCAGAACTATAGAAATACACCTTGAAAACTGAAAGGATTTTCTCCATAATTAGGGTGTGGTAGGTTCTTAATCTCACATTTGTTTGAGATAGATATGCACTCGACGACTTTAAAGTTACATTTCTACTTCTTGAGGAAGGTGCGAATACTTTTTAAACGAGAAAATTTATGCTTTGAAGAGTTTTTCCAATAGTTGTGATATGCCAATCTATCTATCTTTTCCTCTCTACACACACAAATACACTAAATATATATATATATATATATATATATATATATATATATATATATATATATATATATATATATATATATATATATATATATATATATATATATACTGTATATATATATATATATATATATATATATATATATATATATATAATATATATATAAATACATACTAAGCTACCGTCACCTCACATGCAGGATTTTTTTTTCAGGGAGGACGTAGAATAAAGTCGCTTATTTCCTTTCCTAGATCAAAGTAGTAATTCCTTATAGTGACAAATATCTTCCCAGATAGTCTTTCTTTATTTACGTCTTCCTTCAGTCTTTGTATTAGCAAGCCTTTAATTCAAGGAGATTTTTCATTTTGATAGCTTGAAATCTTCGCTAAAGTCATGACTGTATACCAGTAAACTTTGAAGGAGGTGTGGTCGCGTCTGTTTTTTAACAAATTTTGTGATTGTACCCGGTGGCGAGGACGTAAGTCCTCTTCTTTTCATGTATTTTACAGTAAGATGGATGGGTGTTGATCTTGGATTTTCAGTTATTATACTGTCCTTGGCTTTAATAAAACTTACACAGACACACGAACACGCCCAATCACGCGCTACATACATACATACAAATAGATAGATATATCTGTTTGTATATATATATAATATATATATATATATATATATATATATATATATATATATATATATATACACATATATACACATATACATATATTTATATATACGTATATTTATATGTGTGTGTTTGTGGTAGGGGGGTTTGTTTGCGTTAGTTTTAAAGTCCAGGGAAGTCCTGATGATTTTTCCTTTGCTTAGCTGTATGCAGGGTTACGAACGCGATTTGATATAGCGCATTATGACATTGATTCATTTATATCAAATGAGACGTCATTTTTTTTCAGTGTAGAAACAGTCATTATTGCGAATGCGAAACCGTAAATAGAAAGGTCGCATATTCTTACATACTGCTTGTAAATGCACTCACAGGTGATTTATCGTTTATCCATCTGTTATTAAATGGATTTGAAACTGTTTATAATCTTTGCTTTTAAATAGATGCTGTATAATGGCGCAATATGATACAATGTTCATTATGAAAATAAATAAACTTAAGAATGATGTCAAGGCAAATTACACTTCTGCGAATTTTATTATTAAAAATAATACTTAGTTAAAGTGCGCGAAGAATGTCATAATAACACAGTGCATCAGAAGGCTTTCCAGATAATTATATTGAAGAAAGAGTGAAAATGCTTTTTGTGCAATGGAATGAAAATCAAAATTAAATGCAGTATATGCTCTAAAAGCATCAGTAATGAATCAGTCATGCAACTATATAAAGAAAATTTTAGTTATTGGAAACCTTGAGATGTTATTTTCAAAAAGTTAGTAAAGAAAACATCCAGTACCCTTAGTTTCTTTATTAAAAACAAATAGGATTAATGCATAAAATATGAATTTGAAGCTGTAATATTCAGTGGTAAATGAAAGCTTGCATGTACGACTGATTGGGGCTAGATCCCCATAATTTAAAAAAAATATTTTTTAAACAGTTTGCCTAGTTAACCATTCTTGATATTTTTCCCCCTCTGACTGAATCATTTTACAACCTTCAAGGCAACACATTTTCGATGTAGGTACCCGCTATCAATATTTTTTTCTTCATCATCGGCGCAATAAATAAAAAGAGAAAAATTGCGGCGGGACCTGCAGTACATGAAAGATGGCGAAAGAAGGCTTGCTCAACAAACGTCAACTCCTGTACACATTGGGTACAGAGAGAAAAATAATACGTACTCTACTTACTTCATAATAATTTATGCTATGCTAGAAAACAACTCTTATTTACATTTTGTAGTCAGAGTGTTTTCTTCATCAAATAACTTCTCTCGTTATTTCTCATAAACGAAGTTGCAGTGGTAACTTGCAGACCAAATGTGACAGAGCTCAATAACATTTTGCGCAAAGTGATTGCGTTTGTTTCTTATTCTTCTTTACGAAGTTACATAAATGTTTTTTTAAGTGAATTCGTGCAAAGATTCTCTAGTATTAAAGATGTTATCACTCAATGAAGCACAAATAATTCGAATGATGTAGCGGGAGATTTAATATCTCGTTCGGCCGAGAAGCAACAACGAACGAAACCGAGCCATAACGAAGCACAGGCGTAAGTGAAATTTATATCTCTCCTCCACTGAAAATGTGTCCCGGGTCATAAATGTCTCATGTGCCCTGAATCGTGCGAACGCGGGGTTGAATTACAGGAAAGAGCGAAGCTGAATTATTGGGGAGTGCAAGCCAAAAGAAGAATGAAATACGGGAGTTAGCCTGAGGCAGCCTTTTGTTCCAGTTTATCACTGAGGCCTGGGCGACAGCCTGTTGCCTTTCCGGTCTATCAGTCATACACGAAACTAATTAGTGCTAATAAAGATTCAGTCCCGGTCAATGATCGTTCATAATGCGACCACCCCCGCCCTTGGACCAGGCCCCCCAACCCCACCACAAAAAAAAAGAACCAGGAATGATTTTCAAAGGTGAGCTTTTGCAGAGGCATGCACATTGAATGAAAATTATTAATTTTAATAATCGCATTCTTAATTGACTTGATCTTTTTTTAGATCCTTATTAATTCACCGAAATAGAATTCAAAGAATCAGCGAGGCAAGAAAGATCATTTCAGGTCTGATATGAAAGTTGGTACGGTTCAGGGGAAAATAAATTAATAAATTCATGCTCTAGGACGAGAATAGCATTAGGCATCTTAACGTGTAGGCTAGCCGCCTGAGTGACTGAATGATTTATCGAACAAAAATTTCTAAATAAAGATATTCCGATAGATGCCGTTTATCGATTAATAAAAGTCTTCACATCAGATGAAACATGGCATACTATATGGAAACATACTTTTATAAGCGCATAAAAAACTTACTGTTTTTTTATGGTTTTAAATGTCATAGATTCTTCATTAGCTTTCGTTAGTTGCTTTTAACATTAAAACCTTTCTGATGGAAATTGTGCAAGCATCATTATATTTATATATGATATAGACACGAGGCAGTTGCACATACATGTATGCATATATACATACACATGTTTATGTAACTATAGTCTGTGTGAGCACGTGAAAATACATGAGTTGTATATACATATACATATATATACAGTAATATGTGTGTGTGTGATTGTGTGTATGTTCGTATGTGTGTGTGTGCATGTGTGTATGTGTGATGTATTTAAATTTCTGTTAATTAGTGCTAACACTATAGAGTGTGATTTTACAATAACGAATATTACAAACGAAATGTCAATAAAAGGGTCAATGTTATGTGATATAATGGACACGTTTCCAGCTTCCATCGCAGCTTTCATCCGTCATGTTAGCGAGAACTTTTTTCCTCCTTTTTTTTAATTCATAAAATAAAAAAAATTCTAATAAGAAACTTTCTTCGCTTTTTTTTCTTTGGTCCCATTGTCTCATGTTGCCGGTGGCGTTGCCTTACTAATGAAAATTCTCGGGACAGTGTTTTGCTTTGGAACATTTAATATTCCTGTAACTTACTTCTGAGTTATCGGAATGGCTATTTTTATCTAATATCTGCTTGTATGTGTGCGGACAAAATAATGTTTTTTTGAATAAAAAAATCAAAACAAGCAACGCGGTTCATTGCATTACCATACACTTCGAATGAAAACAGGGCAGTGCATAAGGTTTCTATGAATAACCTGCAGTACGAGCCAGAGAATGAAAAAATATAAGAAACACCAGAGGGCAGCTTCTGGTATATAATACTTAATATCTTTCTAGGATATTTTTACGACTGTTCTGTAAAAGACCGAGGTGACCTTTCCCCTGCTTTTTAGCTGCAACCTCATTTTTCTTTTTAAAAATTATGAAACGTCGGAGAAGCGAATTGGATAACACTGACGTTCTGTGTATAATTCATTTGCATTTTTATCATTTCATAATCTTGCGTTTCCGTTGAAATTCATTGACCTTTTTCCATCTTTTTTTCTGCTTCTCTTTACCACGTACTCTTTTCGTTCTCTTGTACTTTTTTTTTTTTTTTTTTTTTTTTACCTCCTCAACCCCTAACCTATCTATGCTTACAGAGATGCCATCCAGATAGAACGCGACCATCCGTCCTTTTCAACCTTATCTCGAGTCACCCTCCAACCTTTTCCGCCTGCCGTTCTTATCGAGGGACCTCTCCGCCACTGTCTCCCTTTCTCCTTCTCTCAACAAAGACTTTCCGAGTTTCTTGTTCTTCGTTTGAGCGTTCTAATCTGCATTATATTTGGCCGGCGAGCTGCTTACCAACCGGATTTTCGGGTCAGTCAATTCGACATTTCGATCTCCCTTAGTTGGTTTTGGAAAGTTAATGAAACGGAATATTTTCTTCCTTCTTTCTGGTGAAATTCTGTTTAAATAACTCTCTCTCTCTCTCTCTCTCTCTCTCTCTCTCTCTCTCTCTCTCTCTCTCTCTCTCGCACATTGCTTACGTGGAAGAGGTAAAATGCAATAAATCTTCAATTTAATTCTCACGTTTTGATGCTTCAATTAGCCCCGTCGTAAAACCAGGAACCTCATTTACATTATCACAGTATCCCTTTTTGGGCCTCAAATCATGTCCTTAAAATATACACTTCCTATAAGTCATACCAAGCCACTTTTTACTCCGCAATTATGTCATTAATAATTTAAACATTGGCTCCGCTATTCCGTCACCGTTTAAAACTTGTTTATAACGAAATGAATTTCCCCGCTCATGAAATACGGCGCGAAGTACGAAAATGGATATTTAGTTTTCCCATTTGCATGTTGATAAAGCACCGTACTTTAGACGCCTACCTGCTGTTCTATATTGGCTGTTTGCCTGAGGAACGGCTGTAAATATTTTCGCCTGGGGTGCCGTTAGAATGATATCATTAATAATGAGAGCGTAATAGTTCTATTTTGGGGTTTTCCACGTAATGCATGTGCTTTCAGAAATGTTCTAGTAATGTGTTTGTTATGCCAATTTGAAATAAAGAGAAGCTAAATTGAAACTGAAAAATTCATAGATAAATGGATGAGGCTCAACATATCCTTTACTTACCACCCACACGCAATTTAAACTAAAGAGAAATTATTGTAGGAATAATAACTGGCTTTGGCTATTATAAGTCTGATATATGTATCGAAAAAATGCAAGTTGCCTTTAACGGAGAAAAACAGACTCAGTTTTGTCACGATTTTTCAGTTATTAAGTAGAAAATATGTGAATTCGAGTAAAGAGAGAGAGAGAGAGAGAGAGAGGGCACCACGCACAAGACAGAGAAAGAATGAATGAACAAAAAAATTTTTTTTTTTAATTTATGTGCAGATGGAGAGGAAAAGAAGGGCCTTGTAAGTTATGGGGCCAACCTTTCATAATCACATTTTTAAAACTTAAAGAAGCAAAATGAATTCGTTTAACTTTCAGTTTCTCTCTCTTTCCTCTACATTGAAGTCTAAGCTATGCAACACACCAATTATAGTTGACAAAACTTTCCCCAAGCTTCTGCGTCTTCGGAAGTTGAAATCTTCGCCTCACAAGTCCCGATTATATTATGTTAATTAAGAGAGAGTTATTGGAACTTTATTGGCACAACTGAATAAAATGAAGATAAAAACGACTACTTCTTCCGTCCATTCCTTATTTGGAAGATGGATGTTATGCTCCCAGTGGAAAAATAATTGTCGGAAAGTTATGTTTTTTCTTGATTTATGGGAAACATTGGGACTGCTTCAAAATGGAAAGCGGGATTTATGCTTCCCGAAACGCGTCGCAACTTAGGAATAGTATCACAATTACATTTTCATTATGGACAGAGTTTTATAGATACATAGAAGTGATTATAGAAGTGGGTACCATATGGCGATAACGGTTAAGTACACAGTTAATTAGCTGCAACTATTTAATGTTTTAACATTTTGTCTTTTCCATGTAATTTTATAGAATATTTGCGTCCTAATTTATTTACTGTGCATTGATAGGAACCATTAGTGAGCAGAATAAAGATACATTATAAAAAATGAATCCTTGTCGTGCTACAATATTATTCATTGAAATATATCTGAGAGACATTTATAAATGATGATGATGAAGATGATGATGATGATGATGATGGTGATGATGATGATGGTGGTGGTGATGATGATGATGATGATGGTGATGATGATGATGATGATGGTGCTGGTGGTGGTGGTGGTCTATCACTCTCATCCTACTCGACTGGGTGGTTTTTATAGTGTGGGGTTCCGGGTTGCATCCTGCCTCCTTAGGAATCCATCACTTTTCTCACTATGTGCGCTGTTTCTAGTAGCACACTTTCTGCACGAGTCTTGGAGCTACTTCGGCATCTAGTTTTGCCAGTTTCCTTTTCAGGAATCTTATTATTATTATTATTATTATTATTATTATTATTATTATTATTATTATTATTATTATTATTATTATTATTATTCATGAAATTAGTTATTAATTCATGCTGAAAGATTGCCAGAAATGGATTGTTCAAATGCCCACGAAAAGCTGCCCCGGTAAAACACAGTTTACGCTTGAAGACATTCTCTAGAATAATTCTGAGTTGGGCAGAATTTTTATTAAGAACCGGCGGTCTTGAAGTAAGTTGTCATCAATAAGAGTGAATGGGGGACTATGGGAGGTGGGGAAGGGTGACCTTAAAGTTCATTACAGGGATAAAGCAAACGTCTCGTTATCCGGATGCTGCAGACGATAGTTATGAGGGTACTGTAAGATGGTGATATACATACAAGGTTTGACCGGCCTTAATTTTTTTTTACCTGTAGTTTATTCTGTGTAAGATTGCCTTGCTGGCCACTGTGCTTTGAGGCTTTTTTTATTCCAATTTTTAACAAATACTTTGAATGATTATGATAACAATGCCAAGCAAAGACAATCACTTTCTAATTAAAAGACCCTCCTTGTGTAGATTTTTGGAAGTGCATTACTATAACGAGGAAAAAATTCAGGTCTGATTGATTTTTTTTTATGAACTGGATGATCATCTATTTCATTTACCGATGACAACACCAGCAACTTAGAATGTTAGTGGAAACCTGGATTGTGGCAATACCCAAACGGGATGCTAATAATAATCGCCATGTCCTCACGATATGTGTCGTTCGTTCAGGGGGACATCACGCATCTCTCTGCTGTGCCAGATGATGAAGATTTGACGGTGGGAACAAAATGCCCATTTTTCCAAGAAAATCTATCAAAACTTCATATTTATCCCCGAACTCCTGAGATGGAGAGCTAATTAAAATGAGAAGGATTTAGCCATTCTTCAGCCAGATGATCCGTTATGAGATTCCTCCGCTGGGAATCGAAACGTCGTAAACATCAATTCACGTGGACGGCGAATCTCCCCGTCTGACGGCACACCGCTCAGTTCCTTCTTGGAAAAGAGTGAGAGGATTTTCTTGCTCTTATTTCAGAGACGATGCCGGGAAAATTTCGGGTGAAGTCACACATCCAAAGAAATAACATCTTGGGAGTATCTTCTTGTGGTGGGTGTGTCTTGGCTGTAATATTTTAAAATTTGAACTGGTTCATTGAACGGTAAGTCTTTGAAGAAAAACCTTAATTCCCTATATATAATGGGGTTATTAATTAAAGATATACATAAAGAATATGTAAAAAAAAATGAATATACTTGTACAAATGTAACAGACCGACTTGTCTGCAAATCATCGAAAACTCGAAAAAGAGAGAGACACACACACAATACCAATACGTGTAATAAATGAATCGATGAAATGGGATTTTATCGGATACATCATATCAAAAGTCATTACCTATCATCAATGATATGTCGCTTCAATTTTATCTTAAGTCGAATGAATCATCTAACCGTATCTCTGTGGACTCCATCATTTGTAGAAATGACTCATCATAAGGGTAAAACAATGCTTTTCATCATTCCATTCAGCAGTTTTCTGGAAAAAGTGTTTCCAGAACTCCTCCTAAAAGTTAAAGGTACATTCGCTGGAACCATTACCTCGCCACATTTACCTAGGTTCAACTTCAGCAACGCCAGCCGCATATTGTATATCATTTTTCGATATCCCCCAAGAAAGAAGAAGAAGAATCAGCTCGGCTGAGTGAGTGGGGGAGGGGGTCGTTCGTTCTCAAACTTAATACATACTTGAGTGAATATTCAGAACTTTCTCTAACTTGAATGTCGCTGTGAAGTTTTGAGTTTAGGTCTTATTCGTCAGCGCACGCTCCCATGAGGCTGTGATTGTGCGTTTGCCTGCGCTTTGGGAGAGTGTCCCGAGGGCAGTGGTCGATTTCATCAACACTCCATGAAATGGACAGTTTATACGTGTACGTTGGTTGCAAGTTAGTGCGTTCACTTGTCTGCATGCATATTTCAAATTCCATTTGTTAGATAGGGCAATTCCACAAATGCGACAAGTAATTGGTTCTCTCTCTCTCTCTCTCTCTCTCTCTCTCTCTCTCTCTCTCTCTCTCTCTCTCTCTCTCTCTCAGTAACAGGAGGAGCTGAAAAAGTGAGTGGGAAACATTGCTTCCATTTGGGGATATGAAATCGCGGGTAAAATTGGCTTTTACTTACTGTCCCCGCCACTTGCAATCGCGTCCACATTAATGTACAGAAAATAACAAACATTCTCTCTCTCTCTCTCTCTCTCTCTCTCTCTCTCTCTCTCTCTCTCTCAGTCCATGTGCTAGCACATACCACTGAAGGAATTGCTTCGATGAACCGAGAAAAGAACTGTGAAAAAGATGGACCGTCAGGCTGAGTGATTTACTAGAATGCTTTCTGGATGGGAACATTTGTTCCTAAAGGTCAGTTCGATGAAACAAGGAGATATAAATAAGAGAGAGAGAGAGAGAGAGAGAAGAGAGAGAGAGAGAGAGAGAGAGAGAGAGAGAACCCTTTTAGGATTTGGCGACAGCTTACCTGTACCAATTAACGTAATGGATGAAATATTGCGATCGCTGAATTCTGCGCCGGGTTACGAAATGAACAGATAATAAAGAAAGCTCTGATGAAAGTCCAGACTCCGCCGAGTTTGTCTTGAGCGCCGTTGTGCAACCAAGCCTTCACGGTATTCTTACAAGTAATTGCAGCTAAGGGAGTGATTGCGAAGCTGAACGTGTTTGTTCTTCGCCCTTATTGCCAGCTGGATGGTGCCTAATATCACACTCTTCTGTCTTTATGCGTCTCGTTGGCTCCGCCCACAAATCCAATACGCTCCGCCTCACCAAGATATCACAATTACTGTTAATGAATTTTAGACAGTATCTATTTAGCGAATAGGGATGGGGCTCGTCCATCTTCCTTTTAAATGATATATCAAACTACTCAAAAAGAATCTCAGGCGTTGACAGCCTGTTTTAAGGGCGAATTCTCCGCCGCAAAAATAAAAATATCAGTAAAGAATCTTTTTGATGGAAAAAATGAGTTCAGTTACTTTTCCGGTATAAGAACTAGAACCTGCTCCATGACAACAGATTTTTAAACAGAAATACAGGAACTTCAGAAAAATTATACAATTTACATTATTTTATATTTTAGTTAACACTTTAATACGAACTCGAACATTTACTGTAACAGATTTTATATGTAAGTATAAAACTCTTCAATAATTCTTTTTTATTTCAATGGCGAGATAATTTATAATTTTATGGATAATTTCTCACTTTGCTTTGCACTGCTTTTGTTTGGTTTATTTACCGAAGATATCGAATGTTTCAAGTACTGCTCCTCGTCCAGTCATACATACATACATAAATGCATAAATATGTACTATATATATATATACAGTATATATATATATATATATATATATATATATATATATATATATATATATATATATATATATATATATATATATATATATATATATTAAGACGATTCAGTTAAATCGAATTCGAAAACTGATTTACAGAGAAAAACGATATTAGGTTTATGCATTTCAAAAGGTTTTAAATAGTGACAGTTTTGTTCTCTCTCTCTCTCTCTCTCTCTCTCTCTCTCTCTCTCTGGATATATATGTATATATATATATATATGTGTGTGTATATATATGTGTGTATACATATATATGCACGCGTGTGTTCGCTGAATTGTTACAAATCCCTCCACCTTTCATCCAACTCCGACAAAACTTGTCCGTTCAAAACCGGGCCACTCTCACATAAAAGCACAGAGAAGCAATTATCGCCTTCAGGTAAACATCAGGGTAGTTGTAAAGAGGATAGAAATTCTTTCCTTCGTGTTTTTAAGTGAAGGAAATGGACAGCAATTTATTTGCACCGCTTTAGAGAGGCCCAATATATTTAGGCTGATTTATATATGAATAAATATATAATAATTTGGATGACAGACAAAGAATTCCTTCACTAAGATCGGAGGGACTTTATTAGAGTTATGGAAATAAGATCAAAATGATTAAGATGTTTTATCTCCAACAGGGGAAAAACTATCTAACGCAATGATATATAAAATATGATCTCGATATTGATTAAAAACAAGTAAAAAATGCGCCGAAGTTTCTTCGCCACAATCTAGTTTTCTATAGAGCCGCTACATCGTATAATCAAGGCCACCTAAAATAAATCTACATCGTTGCGAGAAGGACGATTATGGCTAATTTTAACCTTAACTAAAATAAAAACTATTGAGGCTGGAGGGCAGCAATTTGGTATGTTTGATGATTGGAGGGTGATTGATCATCAGTTTGCAGCCCTCTAGCCGCAGTGGTTTTTAAGATCCGAGGGCTGACAGAAAATGTACGGACAGCAAAAAATGCTGACAGAATAAAGTTCGGACGGACAGACAAAGCCGGCACAATAGTTTTCTTTTACAGAAAACTAAAAAATGATGATGGAACACTGCGTAAAGATAATTGATAATAGTTTTATTCCCAATAGCTTACATTTCTATCCATTTTAATTGTTTCCCTTTTTTTTTATTGTATGGCGCTTATCTCCGTTATTTTTTACTTACCATTTTAAATCTTGCACTCTGAAATCGCAATTCTGTTCTTATTATAGTTTCTGATAGATAACCTAAAATTTTTACCTTGTCCATTGCTTTGTTTAAAGTGCTGTCATGAATTGCTCGCGCAGTTGATATAGCGTAAATAAAGCTGAATATGGGGATTAGAGTGATCTGAGATGGTTCGGTCATGTGGAAAGAATGGAACACCTTATGGGATGGTGGAGCGTATAATTCGAAAGAGTCAGGAGGATGAAGAAAAATAAAACCTATAAATAGCTGAGGTGTAAGAGGTCGCGGAACAGAAGGCACTTGCATCTGAGGAGCACGAGAATGCAGTTGATGGACAGAGACTGATAGAAGAGCATGCATAGGTAGGATCGACATGCTGCTGCTGATGATACTTTTAATTAGGTGAATGGGGTTGACAATGCTGTGGGAATTTCCTGCACAGAAAACTCACTTACAATTCAACAGTTAAAGTTTGAGTGTGTCGTGATAGCAGTGTTTTTTAATCTTTAAAAAACAATACAGTAGCCATCCCTATTAAGAGGAAAAAATTTGTATATATGTATAATATATATATATGTGTGTGTGTGTATGTATATTTATGTATGTATATGTATATATACATGTACATATACCAATTTTTTCTCTTAATAGGATGGCTATTTATAGGTTTTATCTTTCTTCATCCGCCTAACTCTTTCGAATTATACGCTCCACCTTCCTATAACGTGTTCCATTCTTTCCACATGACCAAACCATCTCGAATCACTCTAATCCCCATATCAGCTTTATATATATATATATATATATATATATATATATATATATATATATATATATATATATATATATATATATATATATATAAAAGTGATAGCACGACCAATACAGTTTTCCACCCATGAAATTTTAAAATGCCTGAGTTACTTCTGCATTCATTTCACATACATTTTTATATTTTCATTCCCATGACTATAGTCTTCCCATAACGAATATTTTGTGTATTCTCGAGCGGTGTTTATGAACTTGTATACTTCAATATTGTGCTTCTCTCATGTGTATGTGATTTTTATTGCGTGTAAATTTAGTGATCCGAAAAAATACCAAATTTCTCTTCTAACTCACGTCCTAAAATGAATAAAGCACTTCCAGTGACTGCATTCATTTTTCAATGTACACTTTATTGCATCTGTTTAGAGTTCACACTCCAGCAGATGGATTTTGCTGTTAAATTTTCTGGTAAGTATTTTTTTTTATTCTGTTTTATTCAAAGACTAGCAAACTCTTTGATATTCTCTGAGTCAATTTCGGGAAAGATGAATGCAATATTAAGTATTTTTTATTTTCCATCGTACCAAGATTCGATCTGCATTTTTCTTTGCAGCAAATGACCAGTGCGTCTGTCACTCCAATCTGCAATGATTAAAACTTTTCATATGAGTGTAAGAAAAGGAAGAATACTAAGTTTACCAGGTAATAAACTAAGAAATGCTCGCGTTAGTAGCCGTAGGTGTATACTCGGCCTTTAATTAGCACTTACCTGCCCACAGATATGAATTTGTTTTGGTCGTCATTTGTCCAGTAAATAAACAGAGACGCAGAGAAGCCACACCGTTGCTTTTTTTTTAATTACCTAAGCCATTTTTTCCGAGGTTTGTTACTCTGGTTGTGGGAATTTAGTCTTGGATATGATGTCCGGTGTGTATGCTGTGATGACTGAAAATAATCCGATTACAGTTTTATTGTTCGCTTTTTTGATAACGAACTCTGTTGTTTGGTTTTCTAACCTCTTCTTTACTACCAAGAGCGAACTGAAAACGTTCATTACATTTGTTTTCCCTCTGTTATTTAGTTAAATCGTAAGTATCTGGCTTGAAAGGTCATATGGCATTTGTCTGGAATAAAACAAACTCGTTTTGCGTCACATTAAATGCATGTTGAAGTTTTGTCGGAACCTATTGATTAATGCTCTTCGTAAATTTTAGTGTTTTTAACCAACTTAAGCCCAAGAATTCGTAATTTCTTCTCTCGAGTTAATTAAAATTATGCTAATATTTTTAAGCCTTTCCTTATACACATCTTGAAGAGCTTTGCCTACCTTGCAGTACTAACTCAGTATGTAAAAAGACCTACTTGACTGACTGATCGACTCATTGTAGATTACATGACGTCAGTATAAAATAAGGCCCGGGAATCGAACCTTGATTGCATATGAAGAGGAATATGAAGCTGAAATGTTACAGTAGCGTAGTGGAATATTCAAAAGCATTAAAGTCTGTTGCACAATAATCAAAGATTATAAAAGAAACATAAGGTGAAATTTGTTTAGGATATTTCCAACTTATTTTTGAGAAACGTTTTCTCCTAGCACATTTCTAATTTCAGATAATATAGGCAGTGAAATTGCTAAGAGAAGCAAATACACACTACAAATACTATATTCCAGGAAGAGTAAACGTTTTTTTATTCAGACCCAGAGACAGGGACTGACAGACGAACAGACAGACAGAGATGGAGGGAGAGTTGCTGAATGAAAGGTATAGAAAGTAAAAGTAGTTGAGCCGACTTCCATTGCAGATGGTCGAGAGTCAAGAACTTTTTGAGTATAATGGTGCTGTTACTACTTCTTCTTATAGGTTATTTTGAGCAGGCTTTCTGTTATATGAATTCCATTACACAGATTTCTTGAAATATCAGAAAAGTCACAATCAGCTCTCCGTTCTCAGATATCTGAATTGAATAATTTCATATGGTCCAAAAGTCCACTTAAGACTATATTCTACATCAGGCCATAGGTATCGTAATCTCAAAACTGACGATCTTTCTCTCGTTTTGCTGCAGCACTGAAAAGTTATATCAGTTTGAAAAGTGCATCGACACATAAGTCCCCTGAATGTCCTTTGGGCAAGGTGTGGGTACAGCATCTTCACCCCATAAATACATTCTGAAACCCAAAATCGTAACGCCTTCTGGTGCTATTCCGTGCAAGGTGAAAAGGATCATTGTCCAAAATGCGTACAGAATACATGAAGTATTTTTATTATTAATCTTTTTATGCCATCTGAACGACAATTCGTAAAATGACTTTGTATGCATGCCTTCGTTCAGGGTGAAGTAAAAATAAGATATTAGTAGAATAAAAGTTCATTGGGTTATGCAGTTGTAACCTTTATTTTGATTTCATTGGTAATAGTGGATGGTATTTCGCTTCCCCCCCTTTCTCTCTCTCTCTCTCTCTCTCTCTCTCTCTCTCTCTCTCTCTCTCTCTCTCTCTCTTCACAGCCTGCTTCTTACTCCTGAGGATCAATATTAAAAAAAAAAGTTGCTTTTCTTGGAAGCATTTTGCCATCACCAGGAGAACAGCTGCCATTTCCTTCGGTACACATTTTCGGAGGAAGATTATTCAAAGAATCACGTACCTGAAACCCTCGCTCACGAGAAGAAGTCATTTTCGGTTCTCCGGCCGTAAGGATTCATTTGTTATCTGATGCCTCTCATCCCTTGATGTCACTCATTTCCAGAGGATGCGGCGGTGATGAGCAACAAGACAAGGTAACGCCCTTTGAAAACCCGAGGCCTTGAATCTCCTCGTAAAACAGACCTCCTTCTAATGGGTTGTGTTCCGTCCGACGAACAAAGATCCTCCTTCATGAATGCCTCCCACGTTGCATCCTGAAACTGTGACTACAAAAGATCGAGAGTGTACGTGGGTGTAGCAAGGTCTCCAGGATTCAAAATATGCGTTTAACTTGTGTTTATCCAACGTTCATGTTCGTTCACTTTTCCATTTTGGTTCTCTTTCCATTTGCTTGCAGTATTGTGAAGGTAACCACCACGGGAGCTCGGAAGTCCCTACTCCATTTTTTTTAAATTTTGTTTCACGTTCTTAATGTCCATCTTACAAGGTATCACTGAAAGGAGAGGAGGATAGGTGAAGTTGCGTTCAGTGTTTTCAAAAGCAATTTACTTCGCATCTCTTTTTGATACTCCTGCCTTTCCATTATCGTTCGGGAAAATGATCCTTATATTTTGACACTAGAATTACCATTAATTATGCTACTCAGCACCTCATCATGAACCGTGGTGTATCTTTCTCCTCTCCTGCAGCGCGCATGTACTGTACCTAGCTCCTTCAGATTAATAAGAGGCTTAGCCGTCCTCGTAAGTGATGATGTTCTTTCATCCTGGGAAGCCCTCCATTCGTTATTCGTCTTGGAAGAGCTGAATCAAAGGCTTTCCGTTGAATAACGCAGCCTTTATTCCATCTTTGGTTGACTGCAGCTCTATCGTAAGATTGCCACCCTCTGCTTGTACTAAAGCCAGTGCTTTTTACTCTGCTTTCCATAGGTTCTGGTCTGCGTGCACCCTTTACTTTTACGGTTTAGTTGTAAAGCATGCGAAAGGCTATTATAATCTCACTTATAATACGTAAAGTCCTAAACACGAGAGTAATAGAATTCACGCATTTTTCCACCCATTTTCAGACTGTGAGGTTGTCTGCGATCCATTACCAGGGCATGCTGTGAGCAGCCATTCCAGTCTTTGTCTCTTCGCCAGAGATATACATATCCAGGACTCTGAGAGACCAGTGGTAACATAAGCAGTGTGTATTAATCTGGAGCTCAAGTCTGCCTATGAAAACAAAGTAAAGTTGCCCCGTCTGTGTAGCGCAATTCCCCGAAAGAGGATGCTGTGCTTAACGCAAGATGAATGATCTCGAATGAAAGTAGAGCCCATGCAGAGCGTGGGCACCCGAGCTCACCTTTGACATTTCCTCCCTGCCCTTGCAGGCTGGAGCATAGTAGGTAGATCCAGTGTGTACCAATGTCCCGCCGATTATTTATCGCTTTCAAGAGAGCCGTGTTGCCCATCTAGGGGCCGCAGTACAAATAAACATTGTGGAGTTACGGGTAGATGAATTGAGTCTTGAAAATCTGAAAATAATGAATGCGGTAAATATCTATCACGGCAGGATTTGTTAGTTTCGAGCTCAGAAATATAGTAGCCCTTGCTCCGGCGGCGTCACCCTTAGGGAAATGAGGTCGCCTGATAAATTTTGTCCTGTCACACTTATCACTCCCTGGGTCATAGCCGAGGAAAAGACGCCGTGAAAAGGAAAACATTTTAGCTCCTTTATAAATGGAGCTGTTTTGATAACGCTTGTACGGAGGAAGGGTATTGCCAGATGAAGATCGATTTACTCTGATACGGATGGATAAATAAATGCTGCAACGGAATTATATCATCCCCTTTTAAAACCATATTAGATATGTTTTGCCGTATGGGGATGACAGAGAAACACTGATAAATAGAGAAAAGAGGTCAGCAATGAACATTTAGGAATGCTAACTGCCTGACAAAGTGCAGGTGCACGGACACACACACACACACACACACACACACACACATATATATATATATATATATATATATATATATATATATATATATATATATATATATATATATATATATATATATAGAGTGTTTGTATGGATTTATTTTCGAAAAAGGATACAGAGAGTGCAAAATATATCCAGCCAAGCTTATGAGAGGTAACTGCAATGAACAGGTTAAGATTAAAATTTTAATTATGATTCGCAAACGTATTTCTCAGTGGAAACTCTCATTGGCAGGAGCGTCTTTTACTTGTGGAGTATATCTTTATCTGAAGATTATCAAACCTACCTTTAAAAAGATGAGAAAAAATATCACTTTGATAAACAACAAGGAAGCAAAATACTAATCTTCTCAAACTCAGATACGTACCAACAGCCAGAAACGAAACGTTTAAAGACAAACTAACTGTCTTTATCTTAAATTACATTTTAGTAATAAAATGCGGAAAAATTGCTTTTCATTTTCGTTCAGAAAAGTTAAGTATATCTTAGTTTCACCAGACCACTGAACTGATCCTAGGGCTGGCCCGAAGGATTAGATTTATTTTACGTGGCTAACAACCAGCTGGTTACCTAGCAACGGGACATACAGCTTATTGTGGAATCCGAACCACATTATGACGAGAAATGAATTTCTATCACCAGAAATAAATTCCTCTAATTCTTCATTGGCCGGTCGGAGAGTCGAACGTTGGGCCAACAGCGTGCTAGCCGAGAGCTCTACCCCCCCCCCCTCCAGTGAAGAACTTTCGTTCAGAGAAACATACATATTCAGTGAATTGTTAATACAGCACCTTGTAATATCAATATCAGAAGAGTTTAGCTTTCAAGCTTCCAAGTTCCGTCAAGTTCAAGAATTATAAATCTCCTAGATCATCACTCATGGCGTCTCTTCCAGCCTTTCATCAATACCCTTTCCATAACTCTCTCTCTCCTCTCTCTCTCTCTCTCTCTCTCTCTCTCTCTCTCTCTCTCTCTCTCTCTCTCCAGTATAAGTATACACTAGTGCTGTCTAACATGCATGCGACCATACACACACACATATTTTTATATATATATATATATATATATATATATATAAATTATATGTATATATGCATCTATATACTATTCATATATATAATATACACTTACATACATACATATATGTTTGTGTGAGAGAGAGCTCAACAGTTGCCAAAATATTTCTGGAAAATTAAATGGGAACGCAAACAAAGGAATGCCATTCTTTTATGCACTCCTTCCCTCTTAGTTTTCTTCTGTTCATTTCTGTGATTCAAAGCCATACGACTTTCATACCCCAAATTTTAGACATGCACAAATCAGCACCAACGACAATAATGAAAAAGACGGAGAAAGGACACACATAATCAACCTGACGGAGAACAATAAATCACCAGCTGATCAGAGTCCACAACATCATGCTCTGTTCATTCTTTCTTCTCCCTTTTCTGTTTTCCGCTCTCTATCCTTCTCTCTCTCTCCTCTATCCCATCATCCCGAAATTTATGAATGCTCTGGCGAGATGTGAATGGAGCCTTGGCTTTGGCCACTCTTTCAGGAGAGGAAGAAGACCAGAAAAAGCTCTTCGCCCTCCTCCTCTTCCTCCTCCTCCCGCGCCTTCTCCAAGGAAAGGATTAACGCCTTGAGGGAACCATTTGCTCTTCGGCGCCAGACAAAGATCCTGAATAAGTTTATAGGAGCTCCTGGAAAGCGTAAAAGGGGGTGGGATTCAATGGGACTCGTCCGCAAAAAGCGGATGATAAAGGAGGGGAAGATGGGAGAAGTGGATGGTTGAGAGCAAATGGCGAAGGAAAAACTTGGGGACTCGGCTGAGTATGCCGTGTAATTCATTGTCATGTATGTAGGCCTATGATGGTTATGCGTTTTGTGATGAGGATCATGTTCGTATAAATAATGCTGTAGAATTTAAAATTTGTTACACAAACTTACACTATCAAACTTATACACATATGCACTTATAAACCCAAAAATTTAAATTTTCTAACAGAAGAATGTATGCAATTACACATCTTGGATAAGCGCCATATGAACTAATTTTGCATGTGTTCGAGTGTTTATAGATGTATACGAGTATATCTGCAAAGACCTGCTAGGACAATAGATTTACCAAAGTACGTCCGATCAGTGAAGTTAAATAACATCGAGTTTGGTCAGTACTTGGATGGGTAACCACCAGAAAATGCCAGACGCCTTCGGTGCATAAGTTCTTAACCATCTGTGATACGAGGTGCAGGTCTAGCAGCCTCACCTCCGATAATACCTGCTGAAAACCACTCAGACTCCCAAGGAGAAAGAGTGGTAAAAGTAAATGTATATATAATATATATATATATATATATATATATATATATATGTGTGTGTATATATATATATATATATATATATATATATATATATATATATATATATATATATATATACGCATATGTATAAACATATACATACACACACACACCCATATATACATATGATTATACATGTGTGTGTGTGTATAAAATGTGTGTGGGTGCGTGTTTGTGCACTGCTTCTATATATGTAGTCATGTCCAGAATAATGAAAAGAAAAAAATATATTACAATGAATTAATGAATAGCTGTTCCTTTGTCATTTGTTTAATCTCTCTGGCTTTCGTGAATAAAGAAGTAATGACTGGGAGCCTGGAAAAAGGAAAAAGAAAACTAATTGAATCTACTAATGACTGGTAATTACATCTCTCTTTCATTAAATTGCACTTGGCTAGTGACTGTAATTAGGAAAGTTTTGCTTCTTATGAACAATAAATTACTTGTAGGCACGAAGAGAAGTAATTGTTAATAAATAATTTATCTGTGATGGTGCACGGCACAGGTACAAAGTGACGCTTATTGTTGCTTGCAGTAACTATTTTCGTGCAGGATCTCTCTCTCTCTCTCTCTCTCTCTCTCTCTCTCTCTCTCTCTCTCTCTCTCTCTCTCTGTCATCAATACGAAGGTACATGTGACATTTGCTTTCGGATAAAAAACAACTTTGGCATTAACCCGGTATGTATCCACCTACTCCGAGGTTCTAGTACTAAACATGGCGGAAGCTCCTTGGGACGCCGTGTTTAGTACTAGCTCCTCGGGGATCAAAGTATTATATACACCCATTTCTATATTGTGTGGTCGACAAATTACATTAATAACCGATATCTTCGTACGGACATCTACTTTACTTAGCATGAGTTTACCCTGGACTTTGACAAAGGTGGTCACATACCGAGTTAATACCAACAACTTCGAAGGAATGACTGACTGAGTTATATTTACTTGGCGCCTAAAAATAAATGTCATTAACACTAAAATAAATAAGGGCTAAAATTAAATATACAAAACCTGACGAAAATATCTCCTGGTAGAGATGAGTTAATGTCGATTCTAGGTACCAAAAACCTGAGTTCGACAGGCATGTGCACAGCTAAGTCGATATCAATTTATGATGGGTCAGTCACTGTATTTTTGTAGTTTCCCAAACAGGCTGCACTTAGAATCCCACTTGTCAAGAAGCACTTATCACTTATAATTCCCACTTGGTGTAAGTTATTTCCGAGGTATAGCGAACAAAAGAACGGTAACGTAGGCCTAGCCAACTGCCAAAACTGAAAACGTTTTTGTCCTATACCAGTCATTTAAAGAAAATTACTTTGTTAGTGAGTTTTATGTAATTCTGTGTTATATGTAATAAGCCAATTTTCAAATTCTGTGTTATATGTAATAAGCCAATTTTCAAAATCTAATTTGTATGCCTGTCCATGGTCAGTGCAGCATAGGCCTACATTTTACACGTTTGTCACATACCTATTGATTCCATTTGCTGTCAAATATCAAGAATTGTTGTGAGTAGTATGGTGGCTTTGACTTCTAGCTCATGTTTAGAGTCTTATTTGCATTTTTGAATTGAATATACCACTGATATCAAGTGCTTCCTGTGTTTTCAAGGCCCCACGATCAGGAAAATACTGCTCTCCCGCCAAAAGATTCAGGTGGCTGTTCGTTTTACCTCCCCGCTAAGCTGGCGTACGAAACTTTTACCAGTCCAACGTTTTAAGAGCACAATCTTTAGAAAATGTTGGCAATAACTTGTTTCTTCTAATATCAGGTATGATTTCCATTTTGCGTTAAAATGTATGGATAACGCATAAAAAGTTCTGCGTGAAAAACCATGTATCCGAAACATTTCAAGACGTCTTCGGCTATCATGCCATTTACTTTTGTACTTATGCACACTTTTTTTTTCATTGTCTCTCGGTTCGATAGGATTTCTAACAGACATAGCATATATGTAATAGAGGTAATAGGATATTAAATAAGCTGTCATCCAGATCACCACGTAATAAAGTTCAGGGACGTTATTCGGACGTGGTACATTCAACCCTATATCGTCATGCTACGGCTATTTTTAAGCTCATTGTCGCCAGATAAAGAAGAAAAAATGTGTATATAATATATATGTATATATATATATATATATATATATATATATATATATATATATATATATATGTGTATGTGTGTGTGTGTGTGTGTGTGTGTGTGTGTGTGTGTGTGTGTGTGTGTGTATGTGTGTAATAGTACAGTCCAGTAAGCTTATTCGCAAAGGGTAAAAAATAAATGGGGATGTTATCGGTATAGAGGTACTGCATAATTTGGTGAGCCGTCATCAGGGCGGGGCTGCTTGCAGCCAGAGTCTCGTTGTCTTCTTCAAACGGCGGGAACCGCGGAAATTGTACTGGTGCTTAGCGACTCAAAAGTTTTTTCCGCTTATTATTTTTATAATGATGTGCTGTGCGACTTACAATTGCAAAACTTGTACGGGAATTCTTCAGGAGAACATGGAATAATGTTTCATAGGTAAGCATAGCATACTAAATTTTGTTTAATCGGAAGTTTGTGTAGGTCAGTAAAGGTCTTGTTAGGAGTAGATGCTCTTGTTTTGTTAACATGTCATAATTTTAAACATTATTGTGGCACATACTGTAAGTGCAGTGGCGATTTCATTTTCGAAATAACAGTAATCTTAAGTATGTCACATACAAAGTAAAATAACCTTGCTTGTTATTAAGAATATTTATTCGTAAGTAGGCTTAAAGTTTCCTGCGTATTTCAAGTAGGTCGTCTTTTAAACGTGTTCTTGTGATACATAAGGGCACCTGCTATGAAGATTCTCTGCAGTGGGTTGGCCTGTAGGATATTGTCTATTCCATCAGTTTATCAGTTGTAGACATGTTAAGGGAGCATTAGAGTTGTTAATAATAACAAGTTGTATTTTATCAGACGTAGTTTCTCAACGAAATTACTAAATGCCACGCGCGGTTAGAAGTTCAGTACGACTTAACAAACCGTAGAAAGCAACTTATAAATGTCATTCGAAGTTCAAATAGTCTTTTTTTTTTTGCGCACATAACAAATCCTGGTTTAATTTATATTTTATTTAAACGACAGCATAGCTCTCATACACTGGTAATATAGCAAGAAAATGAAGTTTGGTTGCCTAGGCTAGGCCTATGCCCTCAAATTGCTCATTTGGCATATTATTGTAGCACATAGTGCAGTGGCGATTTCAATTTTGAAATAAAAACATTATTAATCGTATGCATGCCGTATAATATAAAGTAAAAAAGATCTTGCGTGTTATTAAAAATGCTTAGGAAGTAAGCCTATAGGTTACTGGATGTGTCAACAAGACGTCTTTTAAACATGTCACTGTGATACTATAAGGGCGCGTAATGTAAGATTTCTTTGAAGTATATAGGCCCATAGGAAACTGTCTATGCCATCAGTTTTTTTCCAGTTTTGACAAGTAAAGGCAGCGGTAGAGTTGTTTAACAAAATGAATATTAAGAAACGTGGTTTCTCAACGAAATTCCAAAACGTCACACTTGGTGAGAATATCTCTGGACGACATAAACAAACCGTAGAAAACGAACTTCTATTTTGCAGTGTAAAGTCAAAATAGTTGTATTTTTTTATTTACATAACAAATCGTGGTTTACGTTATGTTTTCATCAAACGATATGTCTCCTAGATCGGTAATAGCAATAAACTGAAGCTTGATAGCCCTCAAATTACTCATTTGGTAAGATGCTATATCATTCAAACCTTATTCTAAGCACAACTTACTTGCGTATATACTTAAGTAATTTTTCTGCGGTAAATGTTATCGTAGCATCCTGCCAAGGAAAAAAATTAGCCATTAAGAATATTAACAAAAAGCAAATGAATCTCGGCTAAGCAAACGCTAGACCTATGTCTGTTGATTCGGCAGGGATTGCTATTTTTTTTTTTTTGTTCCTTTAAGAACAATTTTACTCCAAATAAGTGAAAATTACTGTCTGATGGTAGTTCTTATTTAATAGGTCTTCAAGTATCGTTAAAATCTGTAGACAGAAAAGAATGACTTTGTTAGTTTTGTCTGTTGTCGGTTTGTTTTCAAAAACACCAAGTACGTTGGGAAAAATCCTGCTTTTCTAAACGCGTTTTCAAGAGTTTCCCTAAACAGTACTCCCGGAAATGTCAAAGTAGCTAAACATTCTAAAAAAAACTGCAGTTTGTTAAACGAATGTGATACCGCCTTCGCGGTGATGCTATTTCTTGCTTGTCATAATGCTTGGCTGTAGGTAGAAGCTACTGTTTATATTAAGTTGTCTTGTTTTCAGCCTTTGACAGTGATGCGTTAAGGCAATAGTTGTACCTATATATATATATATATATATATATATATATATATATATATATATATATATATATATATATATATATATATATATATATATATATGTGTGTGTGTGTGTGTGTGTGTGTGTGTGTGTGTGTGTGTGTGTGTATAAGAGAGTATTTTTAATTATATATATGTATATATATATGTATGTATGTATATATATATATATATATATATATATGATTTGTGGGTACTTTTTACAAGATAGTTTGTTATTGCAGTAACCACAGTGCCCTCTTAACGTCTCGAATTCTTCACATTTTTTGGATACGCTTGTCACGTCAAAGCCTGAGATTCAAATGGAAGATATGAATAAATTCTGGCGTCCGTAGCAGGGTTCGAACGCGCATCCGGAGTATCAGAACGTTAACGACCTGACCACTTGAAGGATAAAAGTCTGTTGCCTCTCATATATACACATACCTGTCGAATTCAGATACATTTATTAGACCTGGAGTAGACCTATCCTCAACATCGTAGACAAGTAGTAATCATTTTTTTTTTATTGCATTTTAGGCCGAAATACATTTATACAAGTTACTCCTCATTGTACTTAATGTTACAACTAAATACGTATCTGGTCAAAACCAGCGTTGTTGTTTTTCAAATGATGATCGTTCCATCCGCTGGATATTATCGTAGAGGACTGTAATATTTATTTCATCATTTCTTTTTACCTTTTCCCACGCACTTTGGTATGAAGTCTTTGAAGCTCACCCACTGGCCATTATCAAATGGGGAAATATTTCATTTGAAATTGACCTCCATTAAATGCATTCAAAGATAAAGCTCTTAAAAACATTACTGAACATGAGTTAGCGTGTGATGGAAAATAAACAGAATTTGCTCACAGATCCTCTTTGCAAAATACGTTACACAAGCATGACCTTCAAAGGAAGCGAAGCCTGAGGCACGATAAATGTCGATATTTCCTTAATCTTATAAAATGCCGCTGAATTCATGGGACTGCGAGGAAGGATTACGGACCGACGCTGCCTGCATTTTCATGTGGGAGAAGATTTTCGCACTGCCCGATGTGGAAAAGCAGCGACTTTGCTTGACTTGCTTCATTTCGCTTAATATTTCCGTGGACGAAACAGACACACTCTCACGCACGCACATATATATATATATATATATATATATATATATATATATATATATATATATATATATATATATATATATATATATATATATATATATATATCCTCTGCACCTTTTTCCTTTGTGTAGTCTCTCTCTCTCTCTATATATATATATGTGTGTGTGTGTGGGTCTATCTGCCTGTCTGACTGTCTTTGCATGTGCGTATGCTTTTGTGCCTGAAGCCCAAGCCTCCCCGCGCACATGCAGTCACTCACATTACACGAAACAGCAAGAAGTGGGCTGGGTAAAATCGGCATTGCTTGGATCCTCTTCCAGGTTTTCTCCAGTTGAGAAATTTCTAGAACCCGCAAGGGATTTGAAGATTTGATTATTTATCAGTCCTCTGGTTCTCGTCGTTCTTTGCTTTCATCCGTAGAGTTTGGTCGTGTTTTGCTTTTTTGCGCTTGATGTTGAACATTGGCCTTTTTCCGTAACCGCACTCGATTTTGGGGGTTTTAGCTTTAATTTCTTTCCAAGGATTTTTATTACCAGTTTATCTTCTCTCTCTCTCTCTCTCTCTCTCTCTCTCTCTCTCTCTCTCTCTCTCTCTCTCTGTCCTTTCCTTATCTTTGAAAATATACTTTGAGTAGTGAACTCATTAATGATTATTAAGGAAATATAAGCGTTGTGAAAACTAAATAAAAACTGAATGCATAAATAAGGTGACATACCTATGTATATATGTACGTGTGTATGTATGTATATATATGCATATATATACATATATGTACACACATACACACACATATATATGTGTGTGTGTGCTTGTGTGTGAGACTTGGTGTAACAACAAAGACCCACTATGTAAAGAAGAAAAGAAAACAAAATCTCAACTATAAAGCCACTTAATGCAGGACGTTGTCTGCTCTCCGTATACCTGACCATTCAGTTCTATCTTACACGAACTCTCACCCATCTTGGATATTGAGGCATTTGTTCATGTAGTTATCGCCCTCTATAAGCTCGCCTCTTTTTATAAGACTCCTGACATGCACGACGTTATATACATATATATATATATATATATATATATATATATATATATATATATATATATATATATATATATATATATATTTATATATTATATATATATATATATATATATATATATTATGTATATATGTATATTTATAATATATATATATTTATATTTAAATATATATACAGTATATATACATATATATAAATATATATACATATATACTCATACATGTAAGTTTGTGTGCACTTGTGTGTGTGTGTGTGTCTACGGCTGCGTTAAAAAAATATGAAATTATGAGTTTTCGAACTGGAAGTAAAAAAACAAAAATATTTTAGCGCATAAACATACAGAAAAACAGACAGAGAAATGAGCATTAATCCGAAAACAGAAAGATGCCCAATAACACCACCAAAATAATGAGATGAAAATAAACAATACTTGCCTTCATTTTCCCATTAAACATTTTTCATCAATTCCGAATTTTCTTTCAGCGCGGCTTCCTTCCCTCCATCCTCAATAATCTCCTGCTCATTGATTCTTGCCTTCCTCTTATTATCAGTCCAGTTCTTCCCTGTTCTTTATTCTCTTTATTTGGAACCCGAAACATTTCCGTCTTTCCAGCTCAGACCTTTCTGGCAATTTCGCTCCTTCATGTTCACCCTTTTTCATCACTTTTGTTATTTCTCCTTGTAATGAGGGTGACCTCGTTTCAGATGGTGGTATTTTCTCCACTGATTCCGTTGTGTACATATGATTCTCTATATTATTTTTACTTCGTCTTTCAGCTTCAAACTTCGGGTATACTTGAATTTGGAAACCGCAACTCAGTGTCAGTCTCCAAGACAAATTTACAAACTATTTCTCTTTCTAATGCCGCTTTCATTTAGTATTCTTGTTCCAATATTCATCGCGTTACGTTTCTGGCGTTCATTTTTGGAAGATCATTTAATTCTTATGACCAAATTGTTAAATTATTTTTTATTTTATGGACCCCAAATACATAATTTAAACGCACACACTCTCTCTCACACACACACATATATTATATATTATATATATATATACATATATATGTTTATATATATGTATATATATGTGTGTGTGCGTGCATTTTGTCACCTTATATCCGTATGTCTTATATACAGTCACTATTATTTACATGTGCCACAGAAATACGATATTCATATGCATAGTTATGTATTGTATTCTACATTTTCTCCGCGTGTGCATGTGTAGTGTAATGCATATGAACAGCGTACGTTGTTTATCACTGACAAAGTCCCTGAACATAATCAACAAATGCCATGCCAAGATATCTGATGCACCTCGTCGAATTTTTTGTTTGTCCTCGTTATTTGCACTGATTAAGAATCAAATACTTAGTATGAAAACGCATTTCCCCAAGTCATCCCATCAGGTTTCTTTAAAAGTTAAGGATCTTCGTGTTAAGCAACCTCCTTTGCACTGACTGCCAGTCTTTATAAAGTGCACAGTTATAACCAACAAATGTATACACGTACAGTATCTGTGGTCGTGAGTGTACGGTACAATCACTACATGTACTTCATGCAAGGAAGCATTTGTTCACATGGATGCATGTATTTTTCCCAGAATTTCTTGAAGGATTTAAAAATCCTTCTTAATTCTTGTCCTAAATCATTGTTCATATTTACGATATGTGTTTGAACAGTATTCATGACCCAGTTTTCATAGTTTGAAAATTAAAACAGAGAGAAAATATATAAGAAACTTTCATTTGTACTGGACCAAAACATGAGTAAAAAAAAACGACGAGAAAAAGTCCTCATCTGAACAGATAGCTGAGGAATAGCTTTCCACTCGTAAATACAGTAGACCGCGCAAACAACAAAGTTATAATGGCTCGCCTTAGATGATGATAGGCTGAATTAGTCAGGATAAAAAAGAGAAAGGGATGAAGAGGAAGGACGATCTTACGAGATCATCAGAGGTTAATTGATAGGAGAGACGAGGTGATTATCTTAGCATATGAGGTCATTCATTAGTCAATGAGCGTTTTGTGGCCGCGTTGTGATCTGATCTCGTCTCTCGAGATTGGGTCATTAAAACAGAAGATGAGACGGATGATGAGAATTCGAGTTGTTTACGCAGAAACGCATTTTTAAGGGAGCTATTATCACCTGCTCACCCCCTCCTCTCTCTCTCTCTCTCTCTCTCTCTCTCTCTCTCTCTCTCTCTCTCTCTCCTTGAATCGTGTAACACAATGGAACATCTCTTTAATCAATCCTTCAATCCTTACAAGTAGCGTGAGCGTCCTTGGCCATCATCAAAACGCGTCTATTGATTAAACACTGCAACGTGAACCCAAGTCTGCGGGACCATCATCCGCTTTTCACAGAATGTGGGCCAATTTTCGATCAGTCTTCCGGTGACGTCACAAGGGTTCGCACAGTCTTCCCTTGGTAGTGATTGAACTAAATATTCATCTTCCTTAGTTCAACAGCTGCCATTACTACTACTATTACTACTGCTACTACTACTACATTTGCGCGTTGCTTTTCCTTGGCCTGACGGTGTTATTCTGCCTGAATACGAAGTGATTTTTGGATGTTTGAAAGAGAAGCCACCAGCAAGCATGACGTAATTGTTATTGAATCTGTTGATACATTTTATACATCAGTCATTTAATACATTGATAATGATGAAAATTTTGGTAATTTTTTATTCAAATCTTTTAAGTAATTAAAAATCTTTAAGGAGATTTTAGAATATTCCAGGGGTTTTTATATTATTTTAATTAAATTTTTTAAGAAGTGAATATGTTTAAGGAAAGTTTGAAATATTCCAGGGGATTTCAGACGAACAAACGATTAGATATTTTGTCCCCACCATAATCCACCATTTTAGTGAAATTCTTTGTAAAATTTCAGACTTATCTAGGATTTTTATACTTAAATGGGTGGAAAAACTTGCTAATTTTTTTTTTTTTTTACTAAACTTCTCCAGCCAGTGTAACTGTACATGTAGGCAGTATAAAGGATGAATGACGCCTTTGCATTCAAAATAACTGTCTTTCGGGGTTTTTTTCTTTCGTAGGAAATGTTTGGCATACAGTCTGGGTTGTCTAAGCAAATGTACTTTGAAGAAGGAGCTATTTTGTTGATTCCAAAAAAGTTTTTATTTTAAGGATTTTTGTTTTTAAATAAATACATTCTGGACACATTACCGGAGGGTTTTGAAGAGAGTTTATTTATTTGACCCTAGGTAAAATAACGAAACTATAAAGCAGTAGACTTGCTCATCTTATTTCATCCAGTCGTTTTACAATACTGTACACTAAATTTTCCTTTGTATCATTAATATTCGTTGCACAGTTTTACTGACTGGACTGGAAAAGGAAACACAAAATCTCTGGATTATATTGAATTTTAACACACCGTTAATATATATATATATATATATATATATATATATATATATATATATATATATATATATATATATATATATATATATATATATGTGTGTGTGTGTGTGTGTGTGTGTCTGTGTGTGTCATCTGTGTGTTGAAATTCAATATAATCCAGAGATTCTGTCTTTCCTTTGTCAGCAGTTACGTTTATCGTCACTTAAATCAGACTTCCTCGAACATTTTATGAAAATAGCTCAGCGGAAAAGCCCTCTATTTCAAGAATCATCTGTTAAAGGCTTTACATTGCGTCTATTTCAGATGATGAATTAATCGCACCCGGATTCATATTTGCCTATTTCTCAGTGCTTTTCAGGTGGACGAACTGAATAGAATATATCTGAAAAGCATGCATGCTTGTTATTGCTCTGTGAAAGGGTTTTCATTCTCCTTTAATAATGCACTCTGGGATTGAATAAATCTGCCATTTTCCTTACAGTTTTATATTTTGGAATTATCGTTGCCATTCTTATTAGTCAAGATGCATAACCAGTTGGAAAAAAGTTGAAGCTACAAGTCCAAAGGCTCCAGTAGGGAAAGCAGCGTTGTACATCGACATTATTTTTTATATGCTTGCCAAAGATAAAGGAAACGAAACATCTGTACGAAACGCCTTTGTCTTCCGCTGCCTTATTAAAGCGAACGAGTATCATTTCTCTGAAAGACGTTGACATATGGTCCCCCCACCAAAAAAAAAAAAATAAAAAGGTAACGGCTTTTTATATGTATGTGATTAATTGATAACAGCAACAATCGCTTTTCAACTTTCCAAATTCTGAATGATCTTTACAATAAAATTAAACACATGAGTTTACAAACTCCTCTCTCTCTCTCTCTCTCTCTCTCTCTCTCTCTCTCTCTCTCTCTCTCTCTCTCTCTCTCTCTCTCTATATATATATATATATATATATATATATATATATATATATATATATATATATATATAAATATATATTTATTTATATATATACATAAATATATATATTTATATATATACATATATATATATATATATATATATATATATATATATATATATATATATATGTATATATAAAGAGAGAGAGAGAGTTTGAAGCATTAACTTTTTCAACTGGGTCTGCTTCTTGGCTAATAAGAATGATAATAATAATTTGAAAATATAGAATTGTAAGAAAAGTCACATCAGAATTAGTCAATACTAGGCGTAGTATTAGAGGATAATGAAAACCGTCTCACAGAGCAATAACAAGCATGCAGCCTTTCCAGACATATTCCATTCAGATCATCCACCTGGAGAGCATTGAGAAATAGGCAAATATGAATCCGGGTACGATTAATTGATTACCTGAAACGGACGCAATGTAACGCCTTTAATAGCTGATCCTTGAAATAGAGAGTTGTACCGTCAAGCTATTTTTATTAACGTATTCAAAGACGTCTGACCTGAGTGAGGGTGAACATAACTTCTCAATTCAAGTGAACGGAGCCGTGCATAAATGGTATTCGAGTGTGCAGCGCCAAAGTCTTGTAGATTATTAATAAAAAGGTTAAGAAGGGGCCTTTTCAAGGACCTAAGGGAATTTTGAACCGAATTACAAGGATCCTAAAAGTAAAGTTGCCATAGATGTTGAACTGAATGTTAGTAAAGACGTGTGGCTGATAGGATACCCAAAAGATAATTTTTCGGTTCATCTTTCTCACTTGTTATATGTGGGCCATAGAATACATTGTATTCATTTATTAATTTATTCTCTTACATAGTATTTATATATAAAACTTGTACAAAATATAACGTTTAGAAAACTAAACTAATGTATTATTATAGTGTTGCTATTTTTGCATATCTGACTAATGCCTTCGTTGGCGCTATTCGTTGAAATCCTTTTTTTTTTTTTTTATTCTGCATGCTAGACGGTTAATAAGACCTTCAAGTTAAGGTCCTAATGATAATTGCTATAATCAGCTTTTAGATTAATAGCCAAATGGTGAAAACAATGAATATAATAACAATGTATGATGTGATTTGCTTCTTCTTGGTACATTTCCATAAACATTTCTTCTCCAAACGTAACGAATTACCGTTTCCCTCGCTTACTGTTTCAAGCAAATAGACCATGCATAACAACAAGCAGCCAGTCGGACAGGAAGACAAACGGAACGAAAACAGCGTTCTCCGGGAGAAGATACGACCAGAGCGGTAGGTGCACGAGCAGAGCACCACCAGGTCCACCACTGAACTGCCCCATTAATGCGACGGCAAGACCTCCTGTGTGTGGCACCATAAATCTCCTCCCACGCGGTAATGTCACAGCGAATGCGTGCAGCGCGTGCTGTGGCATCGTGATTGCGGCGGCTATCACGGCGGTAGCGCCTCCATCATCGTCCTCCCTCCCACCGCCCTCCCTCCATCATGTCTATCTCATATCCATGTACCCAGTGATCTGCACTTTTCCACCCATCCTCTCTGCGGCAGCTCTCAGCTGGCCTGGCAGTTAGGCTTTCCATCTGCATAATTGGTTTGTGTTGGTCCAGGAAATAAAAAGGGCTGCTTGAGGGACATTAGAGCGCTCCATTACTGATATCCGAATGGGATGCTTGGCGCCCCCCCGCCATCTCTCTCTCTCTCTCTCTCTCTCTCTCTCTCTCTCTCTCTCTCTCTCTCTCTCTCTCTCTCTCTCTCTCAAACACACACACGCACACTTATGTACAAATATATATTCATATAATCCTCTAATAGTTTAAAAAGAATTTTATCTCTCTCTCTCTCTCTCTCTCTCTCTCTCTCTCTCTCTCTCTCTCTCTCTCTCTCTCTCTCTCTCTCTCTCCGTGATTTTTAATGTTATGAACCCATTAATTTATTTCCATTACAAAAATATTTATCCAAAAATTGGAAAATACAAACATCAGCGGGAGTCAACGCACCATGTGTCAATAGCCATTTTCATTTATTTTTATGCAACAACGCCTGAAGTGATTGCACGAGAAAATGGAAATAGTATTTTTCTGTTGTACTGTAAAATGGGAGCGGTCAATAACTAGAATGCTGATGATGAAAGCGTTCATTTGTTGCACATAAATTCTTATTGTACTCTCCTTTTCAAGACTAATTGCATATAAGTGTTTATTCTGGGAAATGTATTTTAGCGTGACAAATTCGTCTTAGGTCATCAAATCTAGAAAAGTCAACACTTGCTTGTTTTTTCTTTTAGGCCCCATCTTTTTTTTTTTTTTTTTTTTTTTTAAAGATGAAGAAAATACTTAATTCTTTAAAGAGATGGGTGATTAAAGTTTTTTTATTTGGTACTGGATTTGGTTTGCCTTTGGCCAGGGTAAAATATTGAATTTTATAGAATTTATGGATTGTGTTTGACTGTATTTACCTATATTACCTCCAAATAACCAAACCTTTGTAATACGATGACAGCATCTGGCGTGTTTCAATCACTGTTAACGCACTGGGCTGTCTAGAATGTAACAAAACAGCAAATACAAATAGATAAAATAAAAACCATTGTAATAATGGCGCTAGAGCTCTCTACAATTGCTGAAATATTTCTGATAATTTCACACTCATATTTTCATTTGCTGATCGTCAGTAATACGAAAAATCTACTCTGGATTCGTTAGAATTACAATGGAGATCACTTAACCCTTTTGCTCTGGAACCGGCGTCGGAGGTAATTGGAAATGAAATAACAATAAATTCAGGGTTTTTTTGTGTGGACACATGCAAAACATCAGGAGGCTTTTGTTTTTACCTAAGGCTGCAGCGGTAATACGGGTGGAACCCTGGGATTTTTGTTCCCTCGTTATAGCTACTTGGCGTTCCCCGTGTAAGACCTGTCTTCGAAATTCTCGAACTTATTCACTGTCAGAATCCGGAAAAAAACCGAGAAGGAAATATGGATAAAAGCAATAGTAATATAACTAAAAGCACCATGCTCCATTATCATCCCATGCGCAAATTTTCTTTAAGGTGACTTTTATCAATATTTATTAACAAACTATCGCAGATATTTCTTCAGAGAGACAAAAAGAGAGAGAGGGGGGGGGAGGGCGTTATAAGTTTTGCAATAGCTCATGTTTTACGAAACGCCATATTTTCAGAAAGTTTTATTTAAAAAAAATGTGCTGCTGGATTCCCAGTCTCTACCCGTAAAGCTTGGAAAAGCAAGAAGAAAAATGACATGGAGGTTTATACATTCATGCATACATACATACATACCCAAAGCGAGAGAAACGGGGGAGGCAAAGCTGTAAACATGAAAGAAATCCAGGTCCACAGAAAAAGATGGAGACCGAGGAAGCAACGTGACGGTCAACCAAGATTCATGTTCCCCGTTGATCTTCCCATTTGCAATGGCAGGCTGAGGGAGAAACCGGGAAGGGGGAAAAATAAAATCTTCCCAAAGGTAATATAATCAGGTCCAATTTTACCAACGTGTCAAGAGACCACGGCGCCGAACTGAACTGATGGGATTGAAGCATCATTCTTCCTTTTCTTGTTGTCTATAAGGTCTTGAAGTCAAATGAACAACTTATACTTGCTTATCTGCTATAGATGATGATAATAGTAGGTTTTGCAACGATTATGTCACTGTTGGGACAAAACAGAAATGATTTTAGCATTTTCGCATCCGTCCAAATACCCATATTATTTTAGAGAAAGTAATATGACTTCATATACATGAGCCACTGCTGAGCCTAAAAAATTGAAAGACCGAGGCCTGTGTTTCTTTTTTCACTTTGGAAACAACCTTTCCAATTGCGCTATGGGCGCTTTTTTTTTCCCTTTTTTATACCGGGGTCATTCACTTTAAAATATCGCTTCTCTTTTAAAACATGACCACAAAACTTTCTGAAACTGCAACTTTTATGACTTTTTTATATCTTACAGCCCTTTGGAGACTAATCATAAATTGTGAAGTCCCTCGTCCTCTTTTCTTTGGCCTTCATTATTCGTGAGTGTGTGTGTGTGTGTGTGTCTGCGTATGGAGGGTGGGGTTAATTGTTGTGACAACTGCTAGCATCTAATTTACCCTTTTTAGTTTTCTGTAAAAGAAAACTATTGAGTTGGCTTTGTCTCTTCGTCCGCACTTTTTCTGTCTGCCCTGAAATCTTAAAAACTACTGAGGCTAGAGGGCTGCAATTTGGTATGTTGATCATCCACCCTCCAATCATCAAATTGCAGCCCTCTAGCCTCAGTAGTTTTTATTCTATTTAAGGTTAAAGTTAGCCATGATCGTGCGTCTGAGAGCGCTATAGGACAGGCCACCACCGGGCCGAGGCTGAGAGTTTCATGGGCCGCGGCTCATACAGCATCATACGCTGTACATAAAACTCGATTGCGCCGAAGAAATTTCGGCGCATTTTTCACTTGTGTCATTAATGATTAAGGTTCAACAAACTTAGTGGCCTCTTTGAACACTGGTTGTTGTGGAAAAATGGATGTGTCCCCCTCACTCTCGACTGGATTTTAAATTATGCCGATGCTACACTCGGCTTCCAGTCGTGATCTCTACTGATTTTACAACGACGGACATTCTCTTACTGGCCTATAATTACAATTAGTTACAGGTTTATTGTATAGTAACCATATCGGGCTCTCCAGAACGTTTGTCGAAAGGAGGTCAAGCTGCAAAAGTTCTCTGGGTCAATATGTAACCAATTCTCCGGAGATATCAAAAAGCAACCACATTTTAGACCTAATCACAGGAAGGAAAACAGTTTAAAGAGGGAATAATCACTACAACCTAGTCATAGGAAGGCAGGCTTTTTATAATGACGAGGAAGCCAACAGTAAAATTTTAAAAGTATTAACCTTGATTTTAAAATGAAAAATCCATTGCGCTTCTCAAGTTCAGTTTTGAGTGAATGCTTAATTTGTAGTAACGGAAAGTACCTTCGTTAACCATTTAACGAGTTAATCATGTCAATAATATTTCTGACCTTTTCTTCCATGATGTAGACCTAGATACTTTCTGATAAAATGGGCAATAACTGTAAACAAGTAAAAAATTCGCCGGGGTTTCTTCGGCGCAATCGAGTTTTCTGTACATTTTATAATCGGTATAACGCTGTAGGAGCCGCGGCCCATGAAACTTTAACCATGGCCCGGTGGTGGCCTGGCCTATATCGTTGCCAGATGCATGATTATGACTAAATTTAACCTTAAATAAAATAAAAAACTACTGAGGCTAGAGGGCTGCAATTTGATGATTGGAGGGTGGATGATCAACATACTCATTTGCAGCCCTCTAGCCTCAGTAGTTTTTAAGATCTGAGGGCGGACGGACAGACAAAGCCGGCACAATAGTTTTCTTTTCAGAAAACTAAAATGGAAAGAAAAAATAATTAAATAAAACCAATATCTTAACTGCGTAGAAGAGAATAAAACGAAGTAGTAAATTGAAATGTTAGATCGTTTTCAAGTTCAGAGAGATATACAGGTAAACAGAGGCATAGATACAAGCATTTACGCACCTCGCTCTCTCTCTCTCTTTCTCTCTCTCTCTCTCTCTCTCTCTCTCTCTCTCTCTCTCTCTCTCTCTCTCTCTCTATATATATATATATATATATATATATATATATATATATATATATATTATATGTGTGTGCTGTATATACTGTACTGTATGTATATATATATATATATATATATATATATATATATATATATATATATATATATATATATATATATATATGCGCATGTGTAAAGTTTTGAAGTTGCATGGTTTTTTTACATATTTTCTACTACCCTTCAATCTCAAACATGCAATATACTAGTATATGAGCCCCATTTACTGGGGAAATATTACGCTGCTGCTTCACTATAGAAGTATTCCTATGAAGCGCATGAAGTACACATGAGAAATGTTAATACACGCCTAATATTGACTGGGGTAGCAGAATAATGGTTAATGAATGAATTGCCGGGTAACGGAATGTGACCCTTATGTCCTTGTACGTAGGACAAGTATGGTCAGATATTCAGGAAAGGTCATCACGTAAGGATATCATGATACTTTTTATTCAATCCAGTACACTAACTGAATCTATTTTGTCTACATATTTGTAGATGTATTGCATATTCTTTGTAGATAGACGGGTTGTTCAATGTATTCTAATCATCTTCTTTTATATATATATATATATATATATATATATATATATATATATATATATATATATATATATATATATATGTATATATATATGGAGCCTCGATGGCTCAGTCGGTTACAGCAGCAGCTTCGGACTTCGTAGAGGTCTGTGGCGCGGGTTCAAATCCGCAGCCGACTGATCAGAGAGGCAGACACTTTGCTATCCGTGTAGACATCCCGGGATTATATATGTAATCAACGGATAGGTTTGCTTAAAAGCAAATGGGTGTTACAGACTAAATACACACACAAAACAAAGCCACTACAACACCTTCTAAAAACATAACAAACATCTCACACGTCTCGAACTCCCGCCCTACCCGCGCAACAACTTCTCGCTGCTGGGAAGAAAGGGCGTTGGGTCGGGTATGATACATGAAACATACGCTATCGGGGTCTAAGCGATGTCAGGCAGGGCAGCCGATCGAGACTACAGGTCTACCCCAAAGCCAAATCAAAAGTCCTTCAAAGAAGGCATCGTGCTTACCCCATACAAAAATGGGAAAAAAGCACGTTAAAGAAGAAGAAGAAGATATATACATATATATATATATATATATATATATATATATATATATATATATATATACATATGTATATGAACATATATATATAGATATATATATATGCATATATATATATATATATATATATATATATATATATATATATATATATATATGTATGTATGTATATGTATATATATGTATGTATGTATATATATATATATATATATATATATATATATATATATATATATATATATATATATATATATATATATATATATATATATATATATATAAACTAAGAGACAAGAAACGCAAAAATGTTATAACTGCAGCCAAAGTAAAGCTCAGAAACTAGAGGTACGCGGTATACTGCACTCATCTGCATAGCCGGGTTTGTCTCCTGCAATATTCAGGATGACCTTTGATCCATAGATAAACCTTCAAAAAAGGATCTGATGCATTATCCTCTCCCAGTCATTGTTCGCACCTATATATAATCGACTAACCATTCAGTCAGAGTTGTCTTATTGAGCGCTTTATGGCGATTTATAAGAAATTTGTATATCTGCTTATTTAATAACTTATTTATCTATTGCGTAATAAGGCTAGGATAGATCCGTGCCTCAATAGTTACCCAGAACGTAAAGGACTGCCTTCAGAAATTCCAAGACAGTCTTTTCTTAGAAGTGAAGGAAAACAGATGGCTTATTTTGTACATATTTAAGTCGAAATGACACGGTAATGGGCGGGGGTTAAGTCTGCTGTTTATAAACATATTAGTACTTCGATAAATGCTATGCGTGCATTCCCCCTTTTGCCTTTCAGTACGAAGGATCAAGCGCTATATATTAAACGGATTAATTCAGAAAGGAAATAAGGTGTTCAAAACATCATTCCTGCCACTATATATATATATATATATATATATATATATATATATATATATATATATATATATATATATATATATATATATATATATATATATATGTGTGTGTGTGTGTGTGTTGTGGGTGTGTATTTACATTGATCGATAAGTAAATAGATAGTATTTAGCCGCAGCAGTAGTAGTAGAAGTAGGCTTTATTTCATATCTGTGGTACATGGTATGAAACAGGAAAATAAAAACAATGTGCCCTTGATATTAGTAACATTGACACTGATTTTTGGACTTATATAAACATATAATCTAAGTATCTGGAATTTCTAATGCAAGCATACACACACACACATACACACACACACACACACACACACATATATATATATACTGTATATATAGAGTGTGAGTGTGTGTGTGCCTAAGTGTTTATGTTTGTATGTGTATGTATAGCTATCCTATGCAAAGGATTAAAGGCACAGCAATTACCTTTCACCTGTGACATCTTCCATATCCCCCCGTTAACGGCTCTGTGTTCTAGTTTAAGCATAAATGATGCAGAAAGCGACTAGGGGTTATAATTGAAATAGTTATTGTAACGAGCCATGCGTTCCATAGTCGCTTAAAATGATGGTACAGTATCCTGCTCTTAAATGTAATTCGGATGACAGAAGGACTTAGGAAATGGAAAGGGAATAATATTTTTCCATTTCTGATGTCAGCAACGCTTCTGAAATCGTTGGGAAGCATGACTCCCACTCTGCGTACCGTTGTGCTCTGTATAAAAAGATCTTCAACCCCAGGTGGATAGATTTCTCGTCATTGAAGATTAATATTACAAAAACATACACCTGCACCTAAACACATACTCATGTATGTGTTTGTGTGTATGTATATACATACATACATATACTGTATATATGTATGTAATTATATATATACATACATACATATATACAGTATATGTATGTATGCATATACACACACACAAACATACTCATATATATATGAGTATGTGTTTAGGTGTAAGTGTATGTTTTTGTAATATAGATAAATGTATATATATATATATATATATATATATATATATATATATATATATATATATATATATATATATATATATATATACACACACATGAAATGCACTGTTCAATGGATGTTATAAACACCTGAAAAAATCATTGGAGAGAGATGCAGAAAAGGGGAGAGGAAAGGAAGAATGAGGGGGTGGGAGGCAAACACCACTGTACAGTTGATGTCTGAATACAAATGCCGGCACATGACCTTTGCATTTTACAGCTTCCACAGTATGCAGTCAGCAATAAATATGCTTTTCGCTTTTCAAACTATGAGATCGACTGAGGAGAACCCTGCACTGCTCTACCAAATCCATCAAAAATTTTATGTGATTTCCTTTTTTTTTTTACGTTTAAACTCAATTAATGGCACTTGTCTATGATTGAAATTTCACATAAAGACGTTCAGTAAGCAAATCAAACTCTCCCCCAAAAATCTGTGAGAATAAAAGTATATTTCCCAGACACCTGCCGATAATAAACCTTATTAACGGGGAAAAACAGCCACGGAGAGCAAGCCTTTCATCTGTACGACATATAAAAGGCAGCGGAGTTTCAGTGGCCAATCTTTTTCGAGCTCCGAAATGACATTTCATTTAAACGATTTCACAGAAAACACTAATGGACTGGAGCCCCCGGCACGAAGGCCATTACTTTGCAGGTGCAATTAATTTCGAGTAATTTGCGATGAACAAACCTGTTGTCAGTGATATTGCGTCATGGCGTTATCAAACTAACACGTAATGGACCGGAGGAAACTGAGACAAAGGGTCTATGATAAAGAAGGAACAATATCGATTTTTCTCTCTTTAAATTGCTTATATTCTCCTTATTCCTGACAATAGATATAAATTTTAATTACAGATTTTGAATTACGCTCATTCTTCCTTCACTCCTCTCAAAATCTATTGATCTTAAAATACATAGTGACATATTATTGACGCTTTTTGTCTTTAATGTATTTAATTTAACTATTTTGTAAAGGATGTTCTTGCATAAAGTGTCAGGTGGGTTTTCATCAGAAAAGACTTCGGTCACTCCTTTTCGGATCTGTTATAGTAAGTAAAAAAATAGATAAATGAAGAAACAGAGATAAATTCCGCTCACAAAGAGCATGTGAAAAGTCGTCATTCAGATTGCCCTCCCTAGAAAATCAGTTTCTTATCACGTCAAAGGGAAAAACCAGACACTGAGTCACCTTTCTACGCCTTCATACCGCTCCCCTGAGGAGTTTCCTTTCAAACGAGAGGTGAACTTTGGAGCAAGAAAATGTCAAAGAAGTAGGTTAGCCCGGTAGGGTAGGAAACAAAACAAGAAGAACTTACAAAGGGGAAAAGGCAGGGGCCAGAAAGTAATGGAGGTCGTCTGTAACGTATTGACTTCGCCCTGCCTCGAGTTCATCATGGTCGTGTTCTTAAAAGCAAACGTGTTTTACTAAGCGGACGTAGGAAAGGTATAGTTCTATTACGGGATTCTATCACGCCAGGAAGGTTCCCTGTTTAGACGCGACTGTCAAAACTAAATACGAAGAGTAAGGACGAAAATAATTTGATGGATTTCCCTGCCATCCTATCTAACATCGTGGACGTCCAAAAAATCTCGTTAGAGTAAATTGGTTCATTATACGGACTGTATATTGCTATGTTTTTCAGTTATATAAACGAGAGACGGACAGATGTTACACCACCATTAAATGCTCTAAGGCTGTCATTTACCACGTGAATATGGATGACTTAATTCAGGATATTTTCTGTTAGGTTATCAGCTTTTTTCTTTTTAGAAAATAGACGTGAAATTGAACGTTCAAAATCTAATTCAGAATAAAATGAGACACCCCAGACAAGCCGAACAATCAAACTTCTCCATTAGAAATGTTTAAACGATGCCCGGTCTGAAATATAATCAAGAAAAGCGAGCAATGATTTCACTTGTAGGACTTGAACCTCAGAGACACCAAAACAGAAGTCCATAAAGTTGGAGCGAACAGAGATAATGAAAACTGGACGACACCTTTAAAAAGAGACATGATTGAGAAAGAGGATGATTAATCATCTGTCGTGTTGTGACTCGGGATATCTCGCACTTGGATGGCATTTAAGAAAAGAGAAAATGATGTCGTGGATGCCCCTTTAGAAAACTTACTTTAATTGCTATGGCGGGGAAGATAAAGACGCTTGCGACGTGTTAAATCGGAATTTCTGAGAAAGTCTTTCCATGTCTTATTATTCGTAGTGTTTAATTCGTTTTTGCCTCTATAACATACATTAAATATATATATATATATATATATATATATATATATATATATATATATATATATATATATATATATATATATATATATATATATATATATATATATATATATATATATATATATAATATATATATATATATATATTTATGTTTATATATATACTATATATATACATATATGTATATATATACATGATAGTTTATACTGATTTAATATATGACATATCTCTCTTTATATATATATATATATATATATATATATATATATATATGTGTGTGTGTGTGTGTGTGTGTATACGTATGTGTTTATGTTTGTGTGTTATTGTATAACTATGATGTTTTATTAGTAATCATATTGATCTACAATGACACCCGAAATATATAAGTTGTTCAGTTTCGGTCATCTGCTTGAATTTTTCTGGCCTCCTTTCTCAGTGACATGAGAAAAAACGGCGTTTGAGTTGGTAAACAGTTGTCACCTAGACCTGTTTTTTTGTTTTAGTATAATACCACCATTGCTCGATCAGTTATCATTACCCTTTCATTAATTCCTGTTTTGTTGCTGGCATATATGCTTGTTTTAGTGTGTTGCATATTTTCAACCTGATGAGGCTACGGATTTTATCTTTACTTGTATTTTTTCCATTCTAAGAGACATTGGCTTTGGCATTGCACTATCTGGTTTATGCATCCTTTACATCTGAATGCTGTTAATTCTTTGGCGTTTATTAGGTAAAATTTACCTTTAAAACGCTAGAAAGCCTTGGCAGTAAAATTACTGAAGCGGACAAATGCAGTCACGTTATTTCATCTGGAAACAGGAAACTTACTTCACAATGGGTGCTCATCGATTTTCAAGACACAAAGGACAAAGCGCGTTAACAGATAAGAAAAATTTTATCTTAAATAATCTTTTCCTCTTCCTCCTCCTTTTTAAGGATCCAGGAAGCTGAATGTCTTTGACTTCAAGAAACCTTGTTGGAAATAGTAAACAGTCGTACTTAGCAAAAACTTACTCTCACGCACACACACACGCATGCATATTCACCTTTATGAAAATAGTCAGCGGCAAGTATGTACCTTAGCCATTCTTTAGGTAAAATTAGATTTATAATTAATATCCTCATACACATCTTCGCAGTGTATCAAGATGTGTCAGTTATAGCAAATCTATCTTATTATTTTTGTATAAATGTAGTTTTATTACTATTTTACCAATAGCCCTTTCATATACATGAATCAAGAGCGTATAACCCTGTGTGACACTCTTGACGGTAATCATAAATTCGATAACCTTATAGACGAAAGGCTTACAATATGACACTACTATTGGTGATGTAGACACAAACAGTGCCATGAAATATTTCGAAACGGAGCTACATTATTCACGAAAATTTTTCTTTCCCTTTGATGGATAAGTAAAGGAATTCTGAGGTGTTTTAGACCTTCCATCTCTCTCTCAACGTTCTCTAGGCGAAAAAAAAAACCGAGGAAAACCTGGAGCAAGTTTTCTCCTTCCATTGATCGCGTCGATCTTTTCATCCTTCTTTCCTTTCAGAGAAGCCAGTTTGATAGATTGGCCAGTCCTGCCATATCGATTTCCAGGAAAGGCTAAGTGGTGAAATTTGGGACATATTAAAGTGTTCCTTTTCACTTACTCTGTGTTTATGGCGAAGACCTTAGCATTCAAAGACACGCACACCCGGACAATTCAGTACTTAGAGATTTTTTATTGTTAATTATTTTACCTATAGAAGACTAATTATTTACCGAACACACCGACTTTTTTGCTTCATCCACATGTCGATTCCTTTGACAGGAGATGAGTTTAGATGGAAGCAATTTATCCTTGTACTGCTGATCCTTGAATGAACTCTGTGCAGTAAACTCCCACAGCAGAATCCTACTTGAAACGTTATCAGGGACGTGTTGACCAACCACACACAGCCCCATATATATATGTATGTATACACACACACGTACACAACACACACACATATGTATATATATATATATATATATATGTATATGTATGTATCTTTTGTTACAAATTGCACAAATTGATAACAAAAGTAGGACACTTGAAGCTATTTCAATTAAGAACATGACTGTATCCCAAGATAAGGCTGACCATTCTATACTTGTCTTGTTTTAAAGATGAACTCTCTTTACCCTTTTGGTGTATTTAGTGCTACTTCGTGCTACTAAAATAATGCGTATTTGAAATGAGGTAGACTTACCACCCGGAATATAACGCTCTTTTATTTCCCGTTTATTCAATTTATATGGGCATTTTTTGTCTTCTTTTTAACCCCAAGTATTTTTAATATTTTTTTAACAAGTATATATATATGTATATATATATATATATATATATATATATATATATATATATATATATATATATATATATATATATATATATATATATATATAACCTTAAGCTACAAATAAGCTTTTAATGTCGTTTAATTTCTAATTAGCGCTACTTCGGGAATATCACCGAAGGGGAATTATAAGTGTAAATGGTTTGGTACCTAAGTGGATCGAACACTCGAAAGTAGAGGTTCAAAACCATTGATAGCTGAATGATTTTGAACGTCGACTGGAAGTCGTCGGTTCGCACTGTTGAGTGTTCGAGCGAGTCACTTAGGTACCAAACCATTTATCACTTATAATTCATTTTCGATGATATTCCCGAAGTAGCGCGAATTAGATATTAAACGACATTTATACCTTAATGTTTGTATATAAAAATGTCACGGTGATGTGATAAAAGTCATATATATATATATATATATATATATATATATATATATATATATATATATATATATATATATATATATATATATATATATATATATATATATATATATATATATATATATATATATATATATATATATATATGTGTGTGTGTGTGTGTGTAAGAATGTATGTAAAGCTCAAGAAAATGGGTTCAAGTAAAAGACATCCTTAACGTTTTCCTCAGACTTTCTTTTCAATTCCAAATTTACAGCCTTTCTCTTTCCTTCCAAATTTCTGAAGATACCCTTCCCTGTCATCCTTTTACCTGAAATCAAAGGACCGTCACTCTAGACATCCACTTCTCGTGATAAATTACTCCAAATGTCCGAATGTTTCATCTTCTTCATATTTTGATCAATTTCTGTTAACTTTATTCTTTAGCGTCTTTGTAATATTCTTTATTTTCACAGTCTTTCTAAGATTTACCTATCAGTCAGTCAGCTCTGTTTATGGTCCCGTGCAATTGTCAGAAGTGGAGATGAATACATAAAAATTTCTTTAATGTTAACTCCATATTTTCCTCTTTTGCCTGACATCAAAAATGCTTCACTACTTGCATCTTAGTATTTGACGATGTAAAATGAACCTTCTTATTAATACCCTCAATCCGTGCTCGTTTATTATAGTGAATATTTGTGAATATGAATATCCTTGTAAAGTTATACTTTATATATATATATATATATATATATATATATATATATATATATATATATATACTATATATATATGACTTACATATGACTTACACCCAGAGTTATTGTGTCTTTCAGTCCTTTTGTTTCTCTTTTCGTCGTTTGGTCAGCAATTACCGAAACCGAATTCCCTGCAGGAGCGTGTAACAACTTTCTTTAATTAAATTACTGCAATGTCTGATACGCTGTGTAAATTACAAGCTCTCTCTCTCTCTCTCTCTCTCTCTCTCTCTCTCTCTCTCTCTCTCTCTCTCTCTCTCTCTCTCTTCCATTAACAAGCTTGACGCTCTAGTATTTCTCTCAACAATGAATTTGAAAAACTGATATCAATTTCATGTGGTTCCCGTTACCGTCAAATGATAGGGAGAAGATGAACTTTAATTTTCCAAAAATTAAGTTGTAATTCCAATACCATTTGAACTTTATATCTTTAAATATTGAAATTAATCATTAGATTCGTCTTAGTGATTTAATTATTATATTTTTCCTAGTAAATTTCTCATTGCAGTTAGAATATCGAAACTTGAAATTTCCCAAGCATGATTCGCAGAATGAAACTTATTATGGTATACGAAGAAGTTCCATTTCATATCTGCTGACGCTCTGCAGCTCGGTTGTGCAATATCATGCACCACATGAGGAAAGGAAAAGTTAATGAAAAGGCTGGATGAAACAGCCTCCGACAATCGTACGAGATTAGCATGCAATATTCTCGCGTGTTTATTGTGGGAAAGATGCGTGAAGTCAGTGCATGGCGATTGTATAATAATACAAGATAGACAAAAGGTTTCATCAAGGCAGATTGTGTTTTGTTGGAGTTGGCTTTGATCACTGATATCAGTCTTTTGCCACTGACGCCTCAAAGCCAGCCTGGCATGGATTAATGATGAAGGAAATTTTTATGAAGCCACAACATCACTTGAAATCGAATTTGCTATAGCCTGGTAGCCGAACGGTCGAACTCGATTGCTTGTCACTGTGTCTAAACCAGACACCGAGTTTCGAACCTTGGCCTGGATAGGTGCACTTATCAGTTATAATTTCCATTGGGTGTAAGTTGTATCCAACGTACAGAGAATTCATATTTAATGATAATTGTGGCTTAGCGCTTGTAAGCATAAAAAGTCACGCCCGTAGAGTGATAAATATAAGTATGTATATATATGCATAATTATATTAAAGTATGTATGTATTTGAGGAATGTGTGTACTTTCTATGTAGGTGCGATTATAGATGAGTAAGGTATTGGTAACAAATATGTTAATAAAAATTTTTAAAACCTGAAACGCTTTGTCCATAAAGGATCCTAACATAAATAAGAGACAAAATAATAAGAAAGAACAAAACAGTACAGAGGTGTAATACAGCTCATCATAAGTTAAAATACAAAAAGGTCATGGTGTAGGGAATCCATTTTATTCATACTTATTAGAAGAGATGGAATTTATCAGACAGCTTTACGAAAGCAAAAACATCAACAGAAAGAAAAGGCTTAATTGTTGAGGCTGTAGAGATGCTGGAGGGAAAGTTTTTTAATCTTCATGGTGTGGAAGAGCTTGTGCAATAAATTATGCTATGGTGGGGCCTCTTTTGTAGATTTGTAAAGGCGTGGAATTTAATAACATTGTGACTTCGTCCTTAGTTAGGAAATTAGCGGCGGAATGGGAAAATATCTGTCTCGTTTCTCCATGTTTATAGTTCTTCTTAGAAGATATCTTCTTGGCTGAGAGAATCATACGCAAAAATATAGGCATACGCAAACCCATATGTATATACACAGTCATACACAGACGCACAAAACACACACACACACGCACAAATATTTATATATACGGTATATATGTACATATTTATATATACATATAGGTGTGTGTACATATATACTGTATATGTATATATATATATATATATATATATATATATATATATATATATATATATATATATATATATATGTATATATATATATTATGGCTTAAAAAAGATAGAGCCATTAGCCCAAATATATTGCTCCTCTGTTCTTCCTTTGTTTCATTTATATGTGCATTTTAATTGTCATATGTATGTATATATATACTAGCTGACCAACCCGGCACTGCCCGGGAAAACTGAATGACAACCTATAAACTCTCTCTCTCTCTCTCTCTCTCTCTCTCTCCTGTTAATCTCTCTCCTGTTAATTCAGTTACATTGCCCAACAGTTTTAACATTTTATATTTCACCCCTTCTCACCCCCCATTTCTATTGGGGCTGAACTTGGACTTAAAGGGCATCGGGAGTGTCATTATTCATCTCAGCAACCTTGAAAACTATGGATTAGACACTGATATCTGTCGTTTTTGACATTTTATTTTCACTCCTTCTCATCCCCCCTTCCTATCGGGGCTCAGCTTGGACTTGGAAGGCATCGGGAGTGTCGCTATTCATCTCGGCGACCTCAAAAACTATGGATTAGACACTAATATCCGTCGTTATCGGTTATTTTTACTTGTCACCCCCTTCCCACCCCCAACTCCCTTTGGTGCTAGTGATGTCTTTCTCCCATACAGTATTCTTTTCCAAATAGTAAGTCATATGTATACCGAAATGGGGTATGATGAACCCGAAGAGTTTATTTAGTTACCAAGTCTATAGGCAGAACCAGCCCCCTTTCAGGGAAGCCCTTCCCACCCCCACCCCACTTTGGTGCCCTTTGGTGCTAGTGATGTCTTACCCCCACGGCATTCTTTCCCAGATAGTAAGCCATATGTTTACCAAGTTTGGTTGAAATTGCTCAACGAGTTTCAGAGTTATGCTGGAACATACACACACACACATATATACATACATACATCCATTTATATATATACAGTATATGTGTGTGTGCGTGTGTGTAAGAATATATGAACTCTATATGTATACATTCCTAAAGTGGACCATTCTTCAGACCCCCAGGTAAAACAGTGAAGCGAGATTGCTCCAACCTACCAACTTTATGTGGCCTAAAATACAAGTCACGTGCTAACTCATACCTAACCTGCATATGTAGAGTACATGCTGTACTAAAATCCGTATTTGTATATATATACTGTATATACTTTATATATGTGTGTATATATATACTGTACATATATATATGTACGTATACATTAAATACTAAGATCATGAAATTATATGAAGGACTCTACAATAAGGTTTATATCATTGACGATTCCTTCAGCTAGCGATGTTGAACTACAACGAAAGGAAGTGGAATTTTAAACCACGATTAATCTAGTGCTTCCGTTTGTGAATCATCGTAATATGAACAAGAACAAATTTCATCAAGACCCCAATAAATTCGTTAGAATATATTGCACGGAAACGTTGCTTCATTTCACCGGGAGCGAACGTTACCGTTGGCATCTAACCGAAATTCAGGAAGCGAGCCGCGCAAATTTCAGACAAGGATTAATTACTCCTTCTTCCCTCATCTATTCACGCCGTCAAGCGCCAGCGCATGTCTCCCAGAATTACTTCAACACTTCTGCAGTTGACAAAAAGCGAAAATAAAATAAATAATAGGAGACTCACTCGCTGGAGACCGAAGGCCATGAGACCGTAGAGGAGGTCATTTTCTCTGACAAAAATTCGATAGATAATGCTTAGTTAAGAGAAGCGTTTGCTTTCTTAGTGACACTGTTCCCTGGCAGAGGACGCTGATAAATTCATTTCCCTCTGGGTTCGTCACGCCAGCAGGTGGCTCAGAACCAACTAAGGAGAACAGAGAAAGGGAAAAGGTTGCAGTCAGGAATATAAAGCTTCATTATAATACCAAGTCTCTCTCTAGGACACTCTCTCTCTCTCTCTCTCTCTCTCTCTCTCTCTCTCTCGTTATTTTCTTTTGCCTTCTCATATACTCTTTGCTTTTTCGCATTCGACAGCAGATTCAGAGGTAGAGTCTAATCTAGAAGCTTAGCGAACCTATTTGATGGTTAATGAAATTCTCTTTCTTTTGGTGTTCGAAGCCAACTAATTTCACACGTTACCACTTGCCTGTCGAGAGAACTTTCAGAGTCGAAAGGATTCACTCGCTTGCGAAAGGCCATAGCGGTCTTTGAGAGCCGCAAGCATTTCAATTTGCTGAGGTGGAAATTCGTTTACTAAACAGAAATGATTAAGTTCCAAAACATAACTGTACAGCTGTAACGAAATTAAAATTGGAATATTGAGTGTTCATCCTTAATTGGATAATTCATTATCAGTATTATTTTTACCTCCGTCAGAAAATTCTAATCTAGTGCTATGTGTGTGCACTTTCGAAACAGAAAACTTTGAAACTGAATTTCATCAAGATTATGGCAAATGTAGTTTAGGGATTAAATGTCCATCCACTCAGGTTTGCTAATGATATGACTGTATCCAGCCACAGACTTCCATTAATATTTGTCGAAAGATCGTCTATGCCCTCAGAAGAGAGGCTAAGCACCCAAGTCGGAGGAGAGGTTGTTTTCTAAAGGTGATTATTCAAGATTTCCTTTTGTTATCCAGATTTAAATACTCAACTTCCTTGAAACAGAACCTGTTGCTCCTTGAATGCTGCAAAGTTATTAAAACTGTTCTTGTCCAGTTACTGCCTCTTTCTTGATGGCATACACGCAGCCTTGTTCAAGTAACAGAAGTTCTCTGAAATACGTTGCTCCGAGAACACTGTTTAATTTATCCGCCTACAGTGTCACAATGATAATTTTTATCCACCTATCTATTTATTTGTCTGTGTATCTGTTTGTCTGTCTTTCTCTCTGTTCGTCAGTCTCTTTCACTGTCCTTGCTCGACTCCTTTTGCTGATTACACTTTAAATTCTGTATCACCCTAAAATTTTTCCTAAGAGCGACTGTTTGAAATGAAGAACCCAGTTTGTAAAAAGGTCAATAACACTCTTTTTACATGGGCGGTCATCCATTCTCTCTCTCTCTCTCTCTCTCTCTCTCTCTCTCTCTCTCTCTCTCTCTCTCTCTCATAAAGGTAATAACCTATCAAACCCCTTGAGAGAGGAGATAAATAATGGCATTTAATTTCCTGATCCTTGTAATCCGTAATGAATTCTAAGCTTCATAAAAGGAAATCTAATTGATCTTCCAATTAATTTTAAAGTCTTTCATCGTCGTCATTTTTAATTCTTACATTCTTTTGCATTTCGAATCATCAGTATCGCTTGATTCTTAATCCATCGTAAATAAAAAGATAAAGAAAAAATAATCCTTCTTTCGTATACCAGCTAATATTCCTTTTCAGACGAAAAAAAACAGATACCATAAAGACGTTTCTTAAAATTGTCAGTGCCTATTAACGAAATGAATTATATTTTATGGATTCATAATTGCTTTATTGGATGGAAATGGTCCACGGACAAAATTAAATTTCAACTTTTTTTATGATCCCTTTTATGACCTCAGGTTCTAAGTCTCCTTTGACATCATCGTACATATTTTTCTACGCCATATGTCACTATTATTAAAAAGAAACAACCGAAATCGCTCAAAACCTGGGAAGCCTGCGGTTCCTGCGTTTTCGTGTTGGTCAACCATCCAAGAGTATACGTGTGTGTGTGTGTGTGTGTATGCATTGTGTTTATGTATCGATGCATGTATAAGCGCGTGTGACCAAGCAATTATAGCTGAAATTTGTATGGCAAGGAAGAAGCCAGTATACATACATTCTTAAATTTATCATGTGTAATTTCGTTTCATTATTTTCATTCTATTTACGATAAATTCAAGCCATAATGATAACCTTACATTAACATTAATGTTATCTGACAAATAAATTTTATGTTGCTGGTGTAGGTTGAATATATAACTGAAACAAGAATATATTTATTTAAGGTTTTGGATACCTGGGCGATAGTGTATGACTTGTCTGTAGTTTAATAACTTCCCTTTCTTAAAGATGCCATTAACGATATACTGCGATTCTCATCTTTTAAAAATGATTTAGTTCTTAGTAAGGCAAACTTTGATTGCGAAGAAAATTGTGGAAAATAGGAGCGAAGAAATTAATGGTATTTGTCAGTGATATTCCAAACATCCTATTTCATTTGATTTCAAAAGTGTTTCTATGCTTGTTAGGAAAATCATCTTTCACAAAGTGCACAAATATGATATGATCTTCTCTATTATTTCTTTTAATGCCGAATTAATTAAAAAAAAACCCTTATATAAAAAAAACTCTTGTTTCCAGATTCATGCAAAGTGACAAAACCTTCGAAAAAATCAAAGAATTCCTTTGGCTATTTTGAATTTCTTGGGATCGTAAATGAATTGAGTCCGAAAGGAAACTCCTTTTTTTCCAAGTTCTCGATTCAGAACGCGAGCGGCATTCTTTGTAAGTGGCATTCATTCGGGTTTAACGAGAATTTAATCTAAGAAGAAAAGAAGAGCGAAATAAAAGTGAAATTCATTCGGTCTGGAGAAAATCGTCATTTCATTAGCAATTTTCTAATTACTTCGGTCGCGTGCGCGATTCATATTTGCAGAACGCGGGGAAACGACTTAATCATCTTACATCCAGGGATAATTTCATCCCGTCTGACCCCCTTCTCAGAAGTAACTCATCTCTGGGATAAGAAAACATAATCCTGTATTATACGGCTTACCGATCGTTTAATTTTACGTAATCGTCCAACATTAAATCTCTCAATGTTAATATGAAGGTTAAGTATACCCTTTGGGAAATCAAATGTAGGTCTGTTGAAATGAAGATCGTCACTGCAGCAGAACAAAGAAAAAGTATAACAATACTAATACAAAAAAAAAATTTATCCTTTGGAAAATCCTAACAAACTGTATTCCATTCCGAGAAAGGTCATGTCTTTAATATTTGTCAAAAAACAAATCATCCATAATAGATCACGAATACAAAATGCAACGTAAAGTCTATACATTATGGCACATATGAAATATCAAAGGTAGCAAATTATTTTTGTATGCAAATATATATAAATATAATATTAATATTTTGTTAAATATAAAAATCCATCATAAATTTGTTCAACAAAAGCAGGGCAATTGAACTCTGGTATGATGAGCCATCCATAAAATATTTTAAATGTATTTATGCGATACAGCAACGCCGTGGGGAAAGGATATATTTTATATATATATTTATATATATATATATATATATATATATTTATATATATATAATATATATATATATATATATATATATATATATATATATATATATATCCTTTATATATATATATATATATATATATATATATATATATATATATATATATATATATATATATATTAAGTATACCTTAGTTTAACCAGACCACTGAGCTGATTAACAGCTCTCCTAGGGCTGGCCCGAAGGATTAGACTTATTTTACGTGGCTAAGAACCAGTTGGTTACCTAGCAACGGGACCTACAGTTTATTGTGGAATTGGAACCACATTATACCGAGAAATGAATTTCTATCACCAGAAATAAATTCCTCTAATTCTTCATTGGCCGGCCGGAGAGTCGAACGCGGACCCAGCAAAGTGCTATCCGAGTACGATATCGACCCGTCCAATGAGGAACTATATACATATATATATATATATATATATATATATATATATATATATATATGTGTGTGTGTGTGTGTGTGTGTGTATGTATACATATATATACATATATGTATACACATATACGAGTATATATGTGGGCGTGTGTGTGTAAAATAAATACATACTGTATATATTTTTTGTGTATGGCCTGTGGGTTATACATTACGCGTTTAGGCTCGCCGTCGTCCAGTTATGGACTAGTGTCTTTCATCACTTGCCCCTATATAAGCATGGAGGAGAATAATACCTTGGTGTGAGTCTCGGAAGTATACTACACATGTCCCTTCGACCCGCTTTTTAAATTGCCGTCATTTCTAACCGTAGGATAACAGTTTATAGATAAATGACACATGTATTATTCAGTTATTCCTTTGAAAGGAACGCGATAAGAATTTTACTAGGATCCACCTACTTTATTCCTGTGTTACTGGTACGGGTGGTTTCTTGCCCAACTTCGAAGAATATGTGATTGTGTATTTCATTTCTAATGAGTTTGTTCAAGAACTATGATTACATGAGTCAACGTTTGATAAGAATTTCTGAGTATATCTCCCCACCTCCTACTCTCTCTCTCTCTCTCTCTCTCTCTCTCTCTCTCTCTCTCTCTCTCTCTCTCTCTCTCTCTCTCTGTCGATTTACTATTCTGAATTGTAACCAGGGCTAAATTATAAATCTCAGATAATTAGTTAGACGAGCAGCAACTTGAATACAAAAAAGATAATTTAAGAAGAAACTAACGTGGATTAACACGCCATACAATCGTAAGAGACGAACTGCAAGACAGAAAAAGAGCCAGACAGACAAACACATAACATCAGAAACAAAGATATTTTGTATTCGGAGAAAATAAGAGAAAAGGGTCGGGATCCCTACAAGAGATAAAAGGGTAGTCAAGACAACCAAACACTGAATGTTCCTCAACTGAAAATTGATCCTGGATTACCCTCTGTTCTTAAGACTCTACTTTTTGTCGTAGCTTCTTGTCATCGCCATC